>NC_073723.1:4856360-5159390 GCF_023634155.1 Falco peregrinus
CACATCTACATGTCTTTTAAATACCTCCGGGAATGGTGACTCAATCACTTCCTTGGGCAGCCTGTTCCAGCGCTTGACAACACTTTTGGTGAAGAAATTTTTCCTCATACCCAATCTAAACCTCCCCTGGCACAACTTGAGGCTATTTCATCTTTTCCTATCACTTGTTGCTTGAGAGAAGAGACCAACACCCACCTCACCACAGCCTCCTTTCAGGTAGTTGTAGAGAGTGACAAGGTCCTCTCTGAGTCTCAGTTCCCTCAGATTCAGAACGATCCCAGGTCCCTCAGCTGCTCCTCACAAGACTTGTGCTCCAGACCTTTCACCAGCTTCATTGCCCTTCTTTGGATGCACAAAATTTAAATGATATGGAGATTACAGAGTGGCAGAACAGAACTGTAGTCATGACCTAGGAAAGCAGTCGCTTCTACATGATCTGTGGAGAGCCGAGGACCAACCAACAGCCACTGCACACTCCCTGAGCTCAAGGATTTCTGCTGTCAGACACCAGCTCTGCCACCATCTTGCTCTAAGCTGGTAATGACTGGGCCAAGTGGCAAATCAGATCTGAGAGTTTCAGGCATTTGATTTGAAAAAAAAAAAATGCTATAAGAGAAAAAGAATATCTTAGCTTCCTGGAGCCATAATCCAAGATACCAGGCTGCCCTTTAACCCACCCAATGGCAGAAGAAAGCTGCATACTGTCATCACCGCTAAGTCCATCAAATATTTTATCGCATCCCAGCATGTCACCCATGAAAAGTGAGGTTTTTTTCTTCTCTTTCAAGCAAAAGATAAATCAGTTGGAAATTCCATCACAGGCCTTTTACGCCTTTGCAGGAAACCGCAGTTAGCCAGCAAATGTGGTGATAAAAGGATGTGCGATCCTGTCATCTGTGACATGAATGATTGCTAGAAGTTGGAGATGTTACACAGTTTGAGAAAGTCACACTGCAGCTGTGGAAGAGCATCAAGAAGTAACAGGAGGTATCAGCAGTGCCATCAGCTGGGTCATTGCCCAGCTGCAACTTTTTAAAAAGCATCAGTTGTCTGCTGAGCTTTTAGCAGACTTCCCAAACCATCTGGAAGTGACTAGATTTTCAAGTGAGAATCAAAATGTTAGTGGCTGCACTTAGCCTGGACATACTCTTAAGCAGCCAAATGTGGAATATTCCACTAAGAACGGTACTGGTGGCAGGTGTACATGAGCTAAAAGAACAAGAGTTAGGTCATCTTCATGGGATGTACTGTGCTAATCAGACTAACCGGTCTGCTAAACATCAGTTACACTCCAAAATACCTCAGCCTTCTCTGCATTCAACATGGAGATGGGTGCCACAGATTTTTCCAGATAAATTAATAGGTGCATTTGTGGCACGTACCAAGTTCTGCCAGATGACAAGAAGCTATGCTAACATTTGTAAGAAGTCTTTACAAGTAATCACAACGATGAAAAAGAGTTCTTGCAATAAGACCAAACAAGAACTGGAACTACTGCTAACCTGAACTTTTGAGGAACCTAAATAAAGTCATGCTCCAACTATGAAAGTAAAAGCAGTCTACAAATTCCCAAGATTGAATTCTGCTCAACAAACTAAAAGAATTAAAACTACTACCACAACCGAGTTCATTAAAATACTTCAGAATTCTCACTCCTGCCAGCTTATTGAGTTCTACCTCCTTTCTTATTCCATGATGTATAATGCAAAGCTATCTAGAAATGAATGCTTTTACAGTGAAATCTCAGAGCTCAACAGAAGTGTAATTTTGAGATCAACAGTTAGGCAAATACTTCTAGGTGCTGATGTGTTTCAATATTTCAGTACTCACGTGAGATTTGACTATACTCATAAGTCTCTTAGTATCATCTTGACATCAGTCAAGATATGGTAATTCAGATGCCTACACTTTGTCATGGTCTCTGAGATGCATGAGATAGATTTAACATTGAAGGCCAAGAAAAAAAAAAGCTTACTGTTCTTCTGTGAACATACTATACCATGAACCTGAGCAAAGCTGACTTCAAAAAAAGACATCCCTGAAGCTTTTAGACTATGATTTTGAACGGTGTTCAAGGTGTTGCCTTGAAGGCTGGAAGACTTTTTGCATCAGAAACGGAACAGCGGTAGCATAAGACCTATATTTTATGCACTGCATACCCAACCCAAAGTCAACAAAGACATGTACAAATAGAAAAATAAATGTTATGAATCATTTGGACATGTGACTGCTCTTGATATATTATCACAGGCCTCACTCTATCAACTTAAATCAATGAAAAACCTTTGGTATCAACCAGTCATTGAAACATTTCAGCTTCATCTCCTTGTGTTTGCACATTTGAGATTCACACGATGACATAGTCCTTTGGTATTCCACACACTTGCAGAGGTAAGTCATCATGGTAAGGAGCTCATCAAGCTCACAGACAACTAAAAATTGGTTGTAGAAAGGGCTACATTATATGTGAAAGACATTACTGGATGTAGGCCAACATGAGCAAAATACTCCTATAGTACTTCCTTAGGAAATGTCTGCTTGTGTTTCTCCTATCGCTTGCTGTAGAAAAAAAGACCCAAATCTTAGCAGAGACTGTACCTCTAAAGCCTAATTTATTTTCAAGTTATGAAATCTGATTTTTGCAGTAGAGCAGAGGCTTAGCACACACATACACACTATGTACTCCAAGGTTGCCAAGTCTTCGGCAAGCCAAGGCTTCTGCTTTATGGAGCCAGTAAAGAGTGAGAATGTTTTTGCAGAGCTTTGCAGACTGTGCCTTATCACCTGTCTGGCTTAATGATAACAAAATAAACTCAAATATTACAGCATCCAAAGCACTGCAATCTGTCTTTTTATGAAACAATTACCTCTGAGCAGGTACAGGTGTTTTAGGCCACAACTGGAACACCTCCCCCATTGAGGCTTAAATGTCAGATGATAGTATTAAAACACCAGTGCTACAGATTTCAAGCCAGGTTGAAAATTTTGTACATTCACTAACTTATCAAATCCATCTTTAAATTAAATTTGGGTTGAAATTAAAGCAATCAGATCTCTTTGACAAGCATAATCCTACTATTCATCTACCAGAAGCATATGCTAGTTTATTTTTGAATATTCCATAGCTGCTTGTTGTTATGTCTACAATATATAAGCAGAAACCCTATTTAGGAAGCATGTAGCATCTCTGGAATTTTTAGCAGAATATATCTCTCCTGCTTTCCTGTGAAAGCATCACCCATTTTTGCCTGCTAACTATAGTCCAGAATGTAATGGAGATGTTTGGCAAAAATATCTCCAACTGCCATGATGTCTCCCTGAGCAGACACGTAATTTTTCGATTCTGTCATGCTTACTTTCACAAGATAAAACAAGAGCTAAAATGCTATTAATGCACTTAATGACATATTCATAGCAATAAAAATTAGTCAAATATAGCAAGACGGAATGGACAGACATCCAGTGAGACCTGAGACAAGTAATTCTGAACAGCTGCTGGCATGAAATCCAGTATTTGTAACACTTCAAGACTCTTCACGTTTTGGTAGTACAGCAGTACAAGGACTGGAAGACTCATCACTGTCAGTACAACAAAAAAAGTTTCTACCATTTCCACTCTTTTGATTGATGTGTCTCCCAGGAGCTCACAAAGGATTATGTCTATTAAAACCCTAGGTTGGCTGTGGCAATATATGCTTTTGTCTTAGAATGTGCACAAACTAAACAGCAGCCTGACATGTGCCCTTGTCACGTCCTCCACCCACCCCATGGTCTGTATGTTCCCGTTTTATGTGGTGTTGTCATTAAAACCACAGAAAGTTAACTACAACAGCTGCTGAAAGTTTTACCTTCTAAATATGTGTAAGGCAGAGCCCTTACAGTGAACTTCTTTCCTGTTCCTGCTGTGTTAACATGAAATTTAAAAGTGGCACATGCACAAGAAATCACTTGGTCCTGTTCTCCACCAGCCCTCTATCACGCCCCAGAACAGTTCCACCTTACATATTCAGATAACAAAAAGTTACCTGATTTTTATGTTAATGCTTCTGCTGGTGGTGCTCTCACAGTCTCATCCTCTCTTTCAGTGGATGGCTTTGGTGACAAGAATGTCTTGTTTGTTTAGATCTGATCTAAACATCATGCCTATTAAAAATATTTTGCATGCAAAGCAATAAATTAAATAAATAAAAAAGACAAGACTGTTTCTGCCAAAAAGCAGTTTTCCTACTTTCAATCCAGGGAAAAAAAAACTTGGGGAAGACGAGTAACAGCCTTCCAAGCAGGAAAGACTGACGTACAGAGGAAAAGAATAAACTACTTTTGATACCCATTGAAAACAGGACAAAACTGGGCTGCAGTTGCAGCGAGAGGGACTGAGGCCAGACACTGAGATGTCCCCCATCAAGGCCAGAATGAAGGATACAGGGATATTAGACCATGTCACCGAGTCCTTGGATCAGAAGAACACTGCCCAGGAACAGCTATGGCAGTCCTATCTCCTGTAACTGCTATTGTTGTGGAAATCAGTCTATTGCACCCGTGTTTGCTGCCATAGATGATAACTCCTCTTTCTCCCCTGCATCCACTTCAAATTCACCTCCATGTGCTACATCCTGTGTAGCTGGATACTCAATTCCCCCTGTCAGTGCTAACATCCTTACATGTCTGCCTGAGTGATCCTCGATATGTGCACATTACCCACTCACTGCTCAACTGTTCATCTAATTCCCTCCTCTGTTCCCTTCCTTATCAATATTCATTGAAGGCTGGCTGATTCCCTTTGTCCTGACACTGAAACCAATCCATTTAGCAACCTTTGTATTGGGTTTGAGTGGCAAGGTTTTGGTGGTGGTGGGCTACAGGGGTGGCTTCTGTGAGAAGGTGCCGAAGCTTCCCCCGTGTCCGACGGAGCCGACGCAGCCGGCTGCAGGACGGCCCCGCCGGCGGCCCAGGCCGAGCCCATCAGCGCCGGCGGCAGCGCCTCTGAGAGAACGTATTGAAGAAGCGGGAACAACCCGCACAGCAACTTGCAGCGGGAGAGGAGCGAGCTGTGTGGGAGCCGCGGCCCTGCAGCCCCCGGGCAGCGCCGGAGGGGCCGGAGCCGCTCCCGGCCCGGAGCAGAGATTCCCCCCCAGCCCGCGGCGCCCCCGGCCCGCGGAGCCCCCGGGGGAGCAGCTCCCCCCCCCGCAGCCCGGGCAGGGCCCCCCCCGGGGCAGGGGGTGCCCGCAGGGGGCTGTGACCCGCGGGCAGCGGCGCTGGGGCAGCTCCGGGCAGGGCCTGTGGCCCCGCGGGGAGGAGCCCGGGCTGGGGCCGGGCTGGGGCAGGGCCTGTGCCCCCGGGGGCGGGGGGGCTGGGGCCGGCTGGGCCGGGGGGGCTGCGCCCGCGGGGGGGACACGCTGCGGCAGGGGGGGAAGGGCTGCGGCGGGGGGAAGGGCTCCCGCTGGAGCAGGGCAGGGAGGGCTGTCTCCCGCGGGAGGGACCCCGGGCTGGGCAGGGCAGGGGGTGAGGAGCCCCCCCTGAGGGGCAGGAGCGGCAGACACGTGATAAACTGACCACAGCCCCAATCCCTGTTCCCCTGCGCTGCTGGGGTGAAGAGGTAGTGAAATCAGGAGTAAAGTTGAGCCTGCGAAGAAGGGACAGGTGGGGCAAGGTGTTTTTAAGATTTGTTTTTATTTCGCATTATCCCACTCTGATTTGATTGGTAATAATTTCCCCAAGTCGAGTCTGTTTTGCCCATGATGGTAACTGGTGAGCGACCTCCCTGTCCTTATCTCGACTTTTGGTTTATCTCGACAAGAGCCTTTTGTCATATTTTCTCTCCCCTGTTCAGTTGAGGAGTGGAGTGAGAGCGCAGCTTTGGTGGACACCTGGTATCCAGCCAAGGTTAACCCACCACAAGCATGTTTTGTCCTTAAAAGTGCTCCGTATCTCATACAAGTAAACCCTTCCCTTTCACTTACCCTTTTGGAGGCTTTATGTCTCCCCACCGAACCCGCTAGTGCAGGTGGAAGCAAACACCTTGAAGAGTGACTGCTATCCTGCTCAGGATGGAGGATGCTCCCAGTGATCCTTGGCAATCTACTGAGAAGTGGTACGTACACACGTGTGGACATAGTATGGGCTCAGAAAGCCACAGGCAAGTGGCGTTGTACTCAGACAGGCAGATAAACAGCTTTTTTGAGCTGTATACAAAGTATACTGAAAATACTCACTTTAGAAAAGGAAAATAAGAGAATTTCAAAGAAAATCACATTTTGGGAGCTCAGCAGCTGCAGTAGGAAGTTGAGTTGCTTGAGTGTTCCCACCAGAAGGGTTTACCCTTCATTACACCCCAGTTGAGTGTATGATTACGGATGATTTTCAGGGAAAAAGGCTGAGCTCCTTCAGTCTGTGTGGCTTACAGACAATATCCACCATGACTTCCACATGTATTTATATTACAGTATCCGTACCCATTTTAATTCAATCTGCAAAAAAACCTAGTCGCACCTGGTTGATACTGCTGGGCAGCGTCAACTGGTTTATGCCTGCTTGTGCTAGTCACTCTTTAAGAAGCATGCATAAGCCCAGAGTGTTATGTTAACACCTTTTTCTTGTAAATGGAGGTCGAAGAGAGCAAAAAAAGTTTCACAACACCAGCTGCAAGGTCTGCTTTTTTTCAGGCAACTTACTGTCGCCTGCCAGTAACAACTTGCCAGACTACAGACGTGGGCAGTGTAACACTGCAATGCATGACAGCAATTACACAGGGAGTCAGCTGTTGTCTTTCGTGTTCAGACCTAGGAACCAGAGCAGCGTCTCCTGATTTTGACACAGAGAGCTCACAGTAACCACAACACACACTGCAAAAAGCAGCAAAGACTGGTAGCTTTTATGTAGTCACTAAGAATGAGAGAATGATTTGTCAGTGGTGGAAGGAGAAAGGACTTAAGTGACTGCAGTTCCTATTAAGGTGCTGCAAGATAACAGCCATAATGCCATTACAGTCCCCTTCACCGCAGTGCTGGAAAGTCAGAGTTCATTTGTTCACTGTGAATTTCACACAGTGTTCTCCATTAAAAGTCATGCAAAACATCAGCAAGGTTTATGGGGTTGATAACCGGAGCACTAGTTGTACAGAGAACACCAGTTGTGAGTAGACTTGGGATGCTGAAAGGCAGAAAAGCACAAGTGTCCTTTTGCTTCCCAAAGGATCACATTCTCAGCAGCATCCAGAGCATTCTTCTCATAGCAAAAATACCAGAAAATAAGAGGGGAAAAAAACAGTTCCTGCACAAAATAAACCAAAATCTGGGTATAAATAAGATGTCACTCTTCATATTCATCAGTCCAAAATACGGTAAAGTAATTGAACTATATCAGAACAAAAAGGAATTCACATTTTGCTCTCTAGTTGACCACTAGAAGCTGACCTACAGTTAATACTGACTTGGGCAGAAGACCCAGAAGGGATCACTTCATCATGCTCCAGGTAGTAAAATGGCTTCTTACAGAGTGGAAGACTCTAAAATAAAGAATTATCAGCATAGAATTATAAGAATGATATAAACAATCACAACTTTTCATACCTATAATGCTAATTGAACCTATAATAATTCTAATTGTGTAGAAGAACTGGGAAGTCTACTTACTTTCACAGAGACGTCTTCTCAGCTTCCCCCGAATTTTATCGATGGCATTATAATCGGAGACATGAAACACGTGAGCAGACTTGGGTTCTGAAGCAATCTCATCAAGTTCCTCTTTTAAGGCTTCGCCAACACCCACAGCAAAGATCCTAATCCCAGCCTGATGAGCTGCAGTGGCTGGATCCAAGACATAATCCTGGCTTCTTCCATCAGTCAAAAGGATAGCCACTTTTTTAACAGTTGGATCACTGAGTCTCCCTCCAGCTTCTTTGGAAAAACTGTAGGTGTTGATGTACCTAAGAGCATCGCCAGTGTTCGTATTACCCCCGTAATACTTAATTTTGCGTGCAGCCTCTTTGATTTCCTCACGGGTTTTGTACTTTCCCAAGTCAAACTCTGTGGTTGGACTGTCACTATATCGCACCACACCTACACGGGTTTTGTCTGGGCCAATCTCAAAAGTTTCCACCAGATTAGACACCCACTGCCGAACTTTCTCAAAATCTTCTTTTCCGACACTGGAGGAGGCATCCAAGATGAAGACAAGGTCATAATGAACATTCTTGCAACCTGCAAGAGCAACAGAAAATACCGCTAAAGGAAGATAAAAGAAGAGTACCAGGCATAGCAAATATTCTCTAGGCATGGCTCCCTAGTGAGCAATTTGGAGGAGGTAGCAAGCCCCCTCCCTATCCCGCAGGGAAAAAACAGATTCTCAGCCTTCCTTCCTTCGTTCCTTGTGATTCACCTCATCTGTTTCAGAATATCTACAGCCCAGCAAACACTTCACTTTGAAATGCAAACCCTTTCTCTCCCTGCAGTACTAACTGCCTCTGCTCAATCCTTCACCCACACCATCTGCATGCATATGAAGCTATATTTCCGAAACTTCATTGCAGTGCTTTGCTCAGGCAATGCTCTGAAACGACCCTGGCAGATCAAGAGACCTGCCCTGACCTTGCCTATGCCAATCCTGACTGTGAGTAGTGAAGCTTTCATGTTTCCTCTTGCTTTAACATTATGATTGATTTATGCTTAGCTAGAAGCAGTTCCTTCGCCCAGTGTGATATGTTGGTGAAGCAAGTTTATAACAAGATTGTTTTGATTATGAAGCTGTCTGCCATTGACTATTGACTAGAGAACAAGTCACTGAATACTGGGATGGCTTCCTTGACAACAAAGGGCAGTTGCTTTCTGAGGGAAAAGTTCACTTATCCCCTCAACCACCCTTTTGCCTCCAGCTGTGATATTTGTAATCTGAGGCCTGTGTAATCCAAAAGGCAAATGTATTTTAATTGCAGCTTGCTTGCCCTATGAAGCTAGATGGGTCATATATTTGTCAACTGCTTGCCAAGGAAGTAGATCTCCCAGGAGATGTTTTCTAGCCATTTCTGAATTTGGCTAGAAAAAATGGCTGAATGCAAGTCAGGAGGCAGTAAATTCATAAATGTCCTGCAGATGCCAAAGATTCATCTTTAATGCCCCAAATGGACAAAAAGCATATATATACATATGTTTATTTAATTCACTATTATGGAGTATAGTTCCTAAGAAATTCTGAGTTTCAAGATTGAAAGCTGCTCTACAGAGTCTATTTGTCTATGGTTACAACGACCAACCATTGTTTCTCCAGTAGTTCCTGTCTCACAGAGCACAACTGCTTGTTTGAACAAATGGCAAAAAGCTAATTTGACCAATCATGTGGAGTGCAAAGCACATATGGTGCAATAAAGAGAGCTGGTCCATACCAGTGACTGTGCTGCTTTATTTCTCTCAGAGTAACAGGGCTTTGCTATGTCCCACTGGAGATGGTCTACCTGGCACCTGAAACTTTGGCAATTGCCTTTAAATCCTACTGCTTTACCAGGATCTGAGCTGGTATCCCACATCTACCCACACCCACATAGCAGATCTGTTCTGTTGACTCCTATTTCACTGCAGAACCCTGATTCCTCCAACTGTTCCCACCACAACCATGTTGCTAACCTCCTCTGGGCTCTGACATGGACTGACCAACCCACCTCCCTTGGTCAGAAAATCTGAGAGAATTTGTTGAGAATACATAACCTCAGGGTATGCCTACTAAGGACAGATTAGCTCTCCATACATTAAAAAGTGACATTTCCACTGCAGGGTTTCCATGTTTGCGCTTGCGTCAGACCAGTTCCAGCCAGGTCTCAGCAACTAAATGTCCATCAGTGACAGAGACCCTTTATACATGCATCTTAAGTGTATCTTGCTGTTCAGTTTCATCAGAAATCAATCCACGACTGCTCCATGGCATGAACCAAAGCACAGTAAGTGGAGACACTTGGAAGATTCACTGTGAAAACTGGAAATCTTTATTGAGGTCCTAAGAGTAAGCCCCTTCTCCAGGGTCTGGCTGCCATGGCTCTCTACCCTTTGGTGAACTCCTCAGAAAGCTGTGCTGGAAACATTCCAGAAAGATCTATCTCTTCTTCCACTGGAAGCTACTTTCAAGGTGAGGTCTCACCTTTGTCCCTTGCCTGAGTCATGGACTGACTTCCTGGCTTCACCTCAGACCTGCCTCACCTCTACGTATTTGTCCAAAAAGTAGCTGACCCTGGATGCTGTCTTAGGACCCGAGCTGGACCCTGACTTGCTGGCTCATGTTCCTGGCTTGATCTTGGACCTGTTTCATCACTATGAGCTTGTCTGGGAATTTGGATTGTCAGTTGAGCCTGGCTGCCATCCTCCAGCCTTCCCTGCTCCCTGGCTGGTGGGGGTGGGACAGGCTGTGGCTGGTGAGACCCTGTCCTGCCAGCCCAGGGAGACCCCCAGCTCCTGGCTGCTGTCCTTTGGGAAATCACCTGTCCCTGCTGCACTCCTGACCAGAGTTAAAGCACTGACGTAAATGCACCCAATGTGGATGTTAGCTAGAGACTAGGATTTTTTTCTCTGGAGCAGACGAAAGAGTATGGAGGTACCGTATAGTGTTCATCCAGTCAAGCACTTGCTTGACAGCCAGCTCGGTGAACAGAAATGTGAATTGCACTACCCAAAGGTGGGGGGATGATGCTGTTGACATATTTCCTCATTGACTTCCAGCATTTGAGCCTACAGGAAGCTCATAAAGTCTTGCCCCACACCCACATTCGACCTTATGGTTCATAAATTAATGGTGCTTTTGCACCATAAACTGGTAGGTTTGATCATCATGGGTCTGTGCACCTGCCCTAAAGGGGACAGGAATCCCAGAACAGCTCACTACACTGGAGAATGTTGGTAACTAAGCCACATGAAGAGGATTTACCTTCAAATAAAAGTAAAAGTAGTAAAAAAGAGTAAAAGTTTACCTATAAAGGTAGGCATTATAACAGTCTGGGTCAGTGTGCATGGTATTGCATGATGGCTGTGACAGGACAGCGGTTGAGTGTACACCTGTTGTGTTGCAGGTGAAGATGAAAAATGAGTATCATATGTTGCTGTGTTAACTTCTGTAGCAGAGTCCATCCCAAGTATTGCTGTTCCTTCAGTGTCTACAGGAACAACCTATGCACGTGGGATTGGGATCACATCGGGAATAACTGATCCACATGGGATCACGCTGGAAACAACTTGTTGTCATGGTTTAAACCCAGCTGGAAACTAAGCATCACACAACTGCTTGCTCACTCCCCTCTCCTCAGCGGGATCAGGGGAAGAGAATTGGAAGGGTAAAAGTTGGAAGGGTAAAAGTGAGAAAACTTCTGGGCTGAGATAAAAACAGTTTAATAATTTAAATATAATAATATCAAATACTAATTCTAATATGAAGAAGAAGAAGAAGAAGGAAGAACAGAAATCATAATGACAAGGAAAATAACAAAGAGAGATAAATAAAACCCAAGAAAGACAAGGGATGCAAATGAAAACAATTGCTCCCCACCAACAGGCCATTGCCCAACCAGTCCCCAAGCGGTGGCCCACAGCCAACTGTCCCCCTAGTTTTATTGCTGAGCATGATGTCATATGGTATGGCATATTCTTTGGGTCAGCTGGGGTCAGCTGTCCCAGCTGTGTCCCCTCCCAACTCCTTGTGCCCCCTCAGCGTATTCGCTGTTGTTGTAGCGGTGTGAGAAGCAGAAAAGGCCTTGGCTCTGTGTCAGCACTGCTCAGCAATAATAAAAACATCTCTGTGTTATCAACACTAGTTCCAGCACAAATCCAAAGCACAGCCTCATACCTGCTACTAGGAAGAAAATTAACTCTATCCCAGCCAAACCCAGCACACCTGTCCATGTAGGATCATGTTCTGTGATGGCATTTTGTGAGTGAGGGAATGCTTGTCTCTAGCAACAGAGCAAGAAAGGTCTGGCTGGAAAAGCTCTTTCAAAAGTCATCAGTGTGGAGTTGACAGTACATATATAATTTTATACTATGGCATGTAAGTTATATTACATCCGTGTGTATTGGCTAGACTGTCAAGTGTAGTTCTGCTTGATTTTTGCAGAATATAAAGGATAGAAGCAAGAAATCTCTATTTCTCCCTTCAGAAAATATTCATTATTAATCTATTCTGTCTGAAAGACTATTAATTAGGTGAGACTAACTACAGAATATAAAGATTTGAGTATAAAATCCACACAGTACGGACCTTCCTGTTGCTTATTTTAACGGCTCTCAGCAGGTGAGATAACTGCAATTTAAAAACAAACAGAACAGACAGAATGAATCCTGTCTGTGTTCAAGGGCGATGAGCCTGAAAACAGAGAGGCTTAAGGTTTTAAAAAGTAATGCCTGTTCAGGCAGTATTGCAGGAAAGAAAAAGATGGTCTTGCAGGATCATTTTCTTAGAGCCAGTGATTCTTTGCTTGCTTACAGACCTGATGGCAGTGAGATGAAATGCTGCAGAAAAGCTTTTAGTAAATATTAATCTGCATTTTTAGCACAGTAATGTCCACTGCTGGACAAAATTGATTTTTTTCCAAGAATGCTATAATAAAATTGTTTACTGGCAGAAACAGGTCATGTTAAGGGAATGTAGGAGGTAATTCATAGAAAGTGAACTTTCAGTTTTGTAGCTACAGGAATATTCTCTGGAAGCGTAATTCCAGGAGCTGTGTTCATCCACTCAGACGCTTAGTCAACTGTTTTGCAATATTGCCATTAAAAATAGTTCACAAACAAGTCATAAGACCAAAATTATTTAAAGCAATCACACAATATATAAATCACACAACATATAAATGTACCACCATAATCTTCCTATGACAAAAAAAGGTGAGATCTCACTTTGTTTTGTTACTAATAATTATCCCAAAAAACCTTATACAGATCCCGTAACAGTTAAACAGCTATTCCTTAGACTGAGAGAAGGTATAAAAAAACCTTTTCTTTCTTATAAATTACCCAAGCCTACAGAATATCACCTCTCCTAGAAAATGAGACAGAAAGCCTCCGCCTCAAAGTACCTTTGGGCTTTTATACCAAGAAACTGTGTGGATCTACAATCATTTTCTATCCCTGTGGTGTAGCATCACTCACACGCAGGTAATTCAACTCTCACTACTGCCTACCCCCCAAAAAAACAACCTGTCTTTGTCAAGAGTGCCTATGGGAACAGTCCCTCAGCTGCACCATCCTCTGATACATTCTGTGGCATTTGGAGAAGATTGCTCATCAGCACAGGGGAAAAGCCACACCAGGGACCGTGCTGGCCACTAGACAGTGTGAACCAAGAGAGGGTATGAACAGTGCCCTGACCCTGTTTAGATCACTAGGAAAGTCCCAGCCAGACAGAACATTCACCAGGTCTAATCTGACACCCACTGAAGGCCGTGGAAGAAGTGATCTTCATTCCCGTGAGGGGTAGATGAAGCATATCTGGAGTAAGCTGTGTGCTGCTTCCTTTGCTGTGGGTACCCAATCTAATCTTTCTAAGCCTGCAGCAGAACAAGAGACCCTAGGTAAATCATAACCTTGATCCCTAAACTATCTCCATCCCTAAGGTCTATTTTATGTCTTTTCAGCAGTAAACGTCTTGCTGGGTTTTTTTATTGTTTTACTCCTAGCAACGATAGCTTCTCAGGCATGTAAAAGCCCCAGCAGCTACTTAGCACGAGGCAGTAAGCTGAACAGTGCGTACCTGCTCTTTGTGCCTCAGATCTCTCCCCGCTGAACACAAATGTGAGAAGAATCAGGAGATGGGGCACGCAGCATCTTCCCATAGTGGACATATCCATATCTCCTTTCTCACGTCAGCTTGTCTTTTCTCCGTGGTCACTAGAAGCTTGTTAGAAACCCAGTCTGTGGCCTAGAAAGGAAAATAAAAAGCAAGTGTTATCTCATAGAAACACAAACATCAGTAATGATGCAAGTCATGGGAGCAAGGTTTTGGAGAGTTGTCTCTTCTGCCTGTCATTTTACTTGACTATACAGAAACCGCTCAGACAAAGAGGCAGGAGTTCACCTACTTTTCAAAAGCTATAGTCTTTCACTGGCTCTATTCAGTGTGCAGCAGTGAATGGAAACAGGAGAGAGATTACCAGATTATTATACTTTAATTGAGCCCACTGCCAACTACACAATCAATGCACTGGAGTGGAAACCATTCTTGACCTGGCCCTCCCACACATTCATCATTAGGACATACACAACGCTGAGCCGAGATACAAACCACTGTAAATCACACACAACTGGTTGCCATTTCACCCATTGCTGCTTTCAGTTCTGGAGCCTCAAAAACAACAAATGCTAAAAATACATGGCTGTTTTCATACACACGTTTGTTGCCATCGGCCCTTGTCCGTAACAGTAAACTCAACAGTTTCAAAACACTTTTTTTCAACTATTTAATTTAAAGAAGTGCAAAAACTCAGGTGGATGATCATCACTTTAAGGTCATCAGTTTGTTTACCTTGACTGAAGCCACTGAAGTCAGCCAGTGTTATAACAAGCCAGGCAAAGTGACTGGGGTGTTAAAAATTTAGTTATGTTTTCTAACACTAGATCAACCCTTTTTTTATTTTTTTATTTTATTGTTTACTTATTGCTGCAGTTTTATTATTTTTTTATTAGATCATAACATCACTGCAGTTCTACCTACTGTCTACACACACAGGAGGAAACAGTTTCTCCTCAGTAGCTCTTACTGCCTAAGGAATTGTTTTGGAAAACTTTCTCCCAGCTCCTGAATCTGTCTTTTCCTCTCTAATGCACAGGGATTTTTGCCCATTTTTTTAGGGTATTTCTGCTTCCTCTGTCTTTTAGCATGCATGTCAGCTTCTCACTGTTGATAGCTGGGTAAAAGAGGGGATTTTTTTTGAAGGAGATACTGTATGTTGTAGATCATTGCTGCAGGGTTGATTATGCATTCTAGGATATTTCTTTTCAAAGCAGTAGGGTTCTGTGGGAATCACAGACAAAAAGAATGGTGGTGTCAGCATTTGTTCAAAAACAGTCTTGATGAGTCAAATGTTGGGACTATCTCTACCATGTATCTCAGAAATAAAGTACATGTCATGCTGCTTTAGGAAATAGAAAGGGGGAAATCTTATGTACCTGCTGAGATGTAGCTGTAAATCTTTATTCCCAGGACAAAATACAGGCTCAACTATTTTTAGAAGTCCATCTCATATGCAGACAAGAAGAAAAGCAATACATCTAATAAACCCTGCACTCTGAAAATAAAATTGGGAAGTATCTGCCATCAGTGGAGCATAAATGCAAGAAAGATTGTTTTACAAAAAAATGCATGCTTATTCAAGTACGATCCCTAAATCCAAAGGGCACAAGCAGGTGCTGTAGTTTACACCTCAGCCAGATGATGTCCCTACAAGACAGTGAGGTGCTCAGGTTTGAGCGAGCTGGAAAAGGTTGCAGGGTAAACAGGGCATGAAAATATCACCATGCCCTGCAGTAGTTAGAATTTCATTTTAAATAAGTACATTACTGAAATACCGATCAGGCAGCTGCCTGCCGAGGGATCAGGACAAGCATTACTCAAAATAGCTATGGGAGCCTTCAGCCCGAGTGTTTTTTCCTCCCGTGTATTATTTAGCAAACATTGTTTTCTGGTACTGGTGATGGGAGAGCAAGTTAGTAGCGGTAGTGAGAGATGGGAAACCAGATCTGCCATGCGGCGTTCTGCACCTCTAGCGCTGGGAGCTCAAAAGGTCCTGTCTCCGTGTCTGGGCTTGCACGGCTGCAAAGTTTTATAAATATGTTATTAAAAACAGTCATTGCCAGCTGCTAACCCACATAAGGCCAGGATAAAAGGAGCAGAGCACCAGCTGGTGTCAGTCAGCAGAACGGCGGCAGGATGGACTGATGCTGGCTCGACAGGCAGCGGGCGCAGTGTGACAGGGAGCTTGGTGGCCGTGGCTCATTTGGGACGTGCAGGACTCCTGCCCCAGCAGGACTACCTACATGACCAGGTCCGAGGGGAGTATTTCTAAGGTGTCGTTCTTCTCCACTCCTTGCCAAAACACTTCAAGAGCTCATTGCTGCATTATGAATGCTGAAAGATGTCTCAGAACAGTCATTTAAGCTAAAAATAGTGGGGGGAAAACCCAAATCAAATCAGAACATCTGCTTAAAATCATAATCTGTGGTGGCTTTAATATACATTTGTGGTTCAATATTATTCTTGTATTCAGGCCAAAATACATAATTTTATCCATTTTTGTAGCACAAAGAATTGAACCAAGTCTCTTAACTTGCAACTACTTTACGTATGGATATATCAGTCAGAGAAAATTACCCCATTCACATCGACAGCACTCATATCACAGCAAGGAAGTCTTCAGAGGTATTAGAAGAAAGCTTGGAGATCAAGCATTTTTAGTGATGGGTTTTCCACACTGGTTTCTTTCCCACCTCAGTCTGTCACTGTGAGACCGAGCACAGTTTGAGATGACAGCAGCTGATCAACATTTATTTCGCCTTCCAGGAGAAAGGGTGGAAAAGGAGCCAAAAGTGGGACAGTTTAGGTTTCAGAGTGATCCAAGAATAAGAAATCCTGTTTAGTTGACCCTATTTCCAAATGTCCAACGTGGACTTTTTTGTTACTATTATTTTTAGTTCGGCCTATCATGTGGGAATAATCAAAGTAGCCTAAGTCAATGGACATCCTTTAAAAATACCTCCTTTTTTCTTTTTATCTCACAAATATCATTTTGGGATTCCCTTGTGACACACTGCGATGCATTAAGTCATATTGCAAAAAGAACTTACAAATGCTATCATGTCCGAGTTTATTACCAAACTGCGGACTCCATGTCTGAGGCCCTGTTTTTAATAGTATAATAGGAAAAAAAGAGGTGAAAAATTCTGTCTACATGCAAACATGATGTAGGAATGGCATCCAGGCTGAGAAGCATGCCGGTAAATGTTAAAATAAGCTCTTTACATGTGAAATACAGGCATAGTACTAAGCTATTCATACTGCCTCACAGCTGAACAAACAATATGCAGAAGATAGACACAAGCTCTATATAACTTTCAGCTTCAGTATAGCTTTTTAAGGGGGGGCCGGTACAGAGTTTTAGGTCAGCGAGCATCCTTGATAAGGCTTCTCTACTTTGCAACGGTAAGTAAACACTCTGGGAAATGTATGCTCGTAAAAAGCAGCATCAGAAAAAAGCTGAAGGAAAACTGGGTCTTCTCATCTTAAATGTATTTTAATATTTTTCTCACTGTTGAGCTTCCCTTGCACTCCTGCAATTTAAAGGATGCTGGCTTGTCTTCTTGAGCTTTATCCCTTGAGGCTGGGAACAGAGCTAGGGCTCTGCTTCCCAAAGAATCACATACATGTCCAGGATGGAACTGCATAGCTGGGCTATGACTATAGCATGGGCATTTTATCATGGGCTTTATTCCTGAATGAGCCAAAGTCAAAGAATATCCTGACGTCAGTTTATTTAGAAAACAACCCCCTCCATTCACTGTGCGTAAGCCAATGGTGTTTCCTATCCTGCCCTGTCTTTGTCCTGCCAAAGCCTGATCCTGAGGGAACATATAGTGAATTTGTTCTAACCTTGCTTCTCAGATAATGCTGTTGCATCCTTATAATTCAAGGGATAAGGAGGGAAAACTTGTACGAAAGAACAGAAGCAAAACTGTTTGTTTAGAAATGGCATTTTGAAAAAAAATGAAGGGAAAAAAATGGGCAGATACAAAGAATGTGGCAGAGAAGAAAACTTTATGGCCTTTCTAGGACAAGCAATTTAAGCACAAGCACTGGATATTCCCTATCTCAGGCCTCTCCAAAGACTGCTGCTCTGTCCTGGTTTAAGAGATGTCACCAATAGCAAAACTTATATGAGTTAGAGATCAAAAAAGCCAGAACACTTTCTGTGATCTCTTTCATCCTTCAGAGGAGTGATTCAGTCACAAATACTAATAAGACAAAACAAAGCTGGAGTCAATAGTAAGATGAGCATTTCAGGAGCGTGATTTAATAAAACTGCTTCTACCTCATGTGAGCAAAAGTTCAAAGACCCTACAAGGACAGTGAAAAGATCAGTGATTCGAGGCTGAATTTAAAAGCATGTCCAGTTATGGACTGTAGTCTGCTCATTAACATATCTGAGCTTTTACTTACATTTTTCTAAATTATACCACTGAACTGTACATCTTGCTGTTAAATTCAAGGGGGTGGGGGGACACACACAATAATATTATTGTGCTTAATTTCATCCATTCATCTGCTGCCACTGAACGTCACCATATGTCATATCAATGTTCTGACTATGCTGGCATTCATAAAGTGATTTTAAATGTCTTTCCTATGCCTCTCTGAAGAAGAGGTTAGCCTGGGATGAGAAAGACAGTGTCCGATTACACAACTTTTCACATACCAAAACAAATACTAAGAAGAAAAGCAAAAAAATAACTGAGAACACTAATATAGCTGACATCTTAGTAGAGTCAGCTTGTTGATCGTGCCTCTTCCAACTACTGAACCAAGCAATTTAATTATCTAAATTATTGCTGATAAGAGCAGGAAGCCAACCATATAAAAGAGGGATGGGACTTTCTTCCTCCTGATCAGTCCATGCGGCCGTATATTTTTGTTCGATGCCTTTTAAAGAAATCATCCGATGGTATTTCTGGAAGATATGCATCTTCCCAGGCCTGATCCAAAGCCAACTGTAGTTAATAAAAAGACAACCATTGATTTCAGTGGGCATTATTTCAAAAGCCATGTGAGCAATAGAGCAGAAGATTCTCTGCTAATACCAGAGTTGTTCCTAAGGTACTTTGTTCAACTACCTAGAGTCTGCTGAAATCAAGGAAAAGACTGTCAGGAGCTCCATGGTATGTTGGATGGGGATATTCATGCACCCTGCCTAGTTAACAGCTCTCCAACTTCTGCTCTAAGTGCCAGCGAGGCTGCAGGCGCTGAGACATTTCTTCTCTTCTTTTGCAATATCACGTCTTGAGAGCAACTTCTACCCCAATCCTTAAAACACCGATCAGATGCAGAGAGATGGTTAGCATGAATGCTAGCCAAAGTGATCTGTCAGCTTTATAGAAGATGAAATAGGGTGGTGGGAAAGATCCACCGGACCATTCAAACCCATCAGTTTGTTTGCCTTAGCTGAACTCTATTACTGCCCTGAAGTGCTTGGTACTGGAACCACCATGGTCCGTGAATGATTAATATTGCTGCAATTGGAAAGAAGTTTAATTGTGCAAGAAATAAAGTCCACACTGAATAATTAGGAGGGGAAAAATAATAAACAGCTGTTTCCTAAATGACAGGTATTTGTCCAGGAGACCAAACAAGACAGGAATGTAATGGGGAGAAAAAAAAAAAAAAATCGTAGAGAAGAGCGTAACCAAGAGTCTTAGAGAACCATACAGCATACTCCAAGGAAGACTGGATTAACTCAGCATGGGCATTTACTAATTTTTGTGTGCTCCACTTTGCAGCCTTAGAAATGTTCTTTTATCCTCTATGGTGTTGCACGCGCATGTGCAAAGAAACCTGCAAGAAGGTCAGAATTAGAATTCCACTACTCTTTACTCCTTAACCTCAGCTTGGATCACACATCCCTCAAATTGACCACTTGTAAACTCATCTACCACAGACGCTTTAAAACAAGCTCTTACTGGTTACCAGCCAAATCACTGCAATTCTAAAATACCCTAAGTACTAGAAGAGGACTTTGCAATGTATTTTTTCCTGCTGCAGCCACACAGCGTCTGCAGGCTAAAGACTTGATGCAATACCCCCAAGTATAACTTTTCAGTGATTTGTCCAGAGGAAGTAACTCCAGATTTAAATTGTTCTCCTGCGTGTCAAGCTTAGAAATCTTTCTATTGATTGGCTAAGAACACCCCAAACTAACCTGTGATAAAAACTTTCTATGATAAAATCTCTCAAATCCTACAGTCTGTGGTTAGGGTACTACCAAATCCACACCAACATTTCCGAATTAATTTTGTTACCACTCCTACAAATAGGCTGCACTCACATCATGAGACCAGTTGTGTGCTGTGTCTACATCCCAGCTCTCTAAGGGACAAGATATAGGTGTGCTCCATTCTGCAGTGCCCCAGTCGCTGGGCTCGTTAGAACAGATGCCACAAAGAGGTGCTCCAAACCTTTTAGGTCTGGCCTACTTTTAAACTTAACAGAATGCTAAAATGTCTCTCAGGTCATCACTGAAACAGGGTTTGCAGCATACAGATGTCCTAGAACTTGAAAGTCCACCACCTGCATGTAATACAAGGTCCACTGGTTGCTTAGAGTAATAGATACCATTATTGACTGGCCTTTATAGGAAGAGGAAGATCTCCAGATCAATGAGTAAAGTAAGCAAGACAAAGGTCGAAATGATGCCCACAGAGGAAGAAAACAGTTCAAACTGTAGAAATAGTTTGCTGTGGAGTGGGAAATTCTGAGATTTGTGGCTGTTACTACATGTTCATACTGTCCTTAGCACTGTATGTGCAGAGCGTGTTGCTTTATTACAGGGTCACGGAACACCAGTCCTTTGGTCTAAGCCCAGTAACCTGTATGGGGAAAGTCCCACAAATCCCCTTCCCTCCAAGCAGAGGCAGAGCTGTTCCAGCCCACATCAATTATTAGGAAGCCTTTAACGCTGAGCCCCTTGAGGCGGTTCAATATGAGAGTGCTCTACTCTTACAGGGTCCATTTCCTGCTTTTTATATCCTCATGGAAGTTCTTCCAGCTCTTGGAATGAAACTCAATATTTTCTTTTTTAGTACAGTAGAGGATTATGTCAGTAAAAAGACCCATATGTCATGGCTTTATATAGTCAGCTAGCAGAGCTGGAGCGAGGAATCAGGATGGGGTAACAGCCTAAATCTGTTTGGAAAATAAGCAACATACTTTCTAACAACGAGGAGCCTGGTGAATGCATTTCCCAGAACTCCGACGGGAGCAATGCAAGGAAGAATTGCTTGGGATGCTTTGCTCTATGCCTTATGCTAATGGCCTGCATAAGGATTACTGGAATCTCTATAAGCTCCAGAAATTAGCTCATACCAACTGTCTGTCATTCTCAGGGTTATTAACAGGACTATGTTAATTTGAACTGTATAACATTCACCCACCACTTCCCCAACACTTCTGCTGAACTGTCCAGCTCACAAAAAATTTCCCATATACAGTAACATCAGTGCCTCCTACTTGCACAATGTGAGTGAATTTGTCCTCCACATGTTCTAACAAGTTGATGGCCTTATAAAGTCATGAAAGTTTGTTCAGAAACAACAACTACATTTGATTAAGAGATTTAGTGTTGCAGAGCCTTTCTATGGCCTAATTTCCATGGTCTGGGCCTTTGTAATGAAACCCAGAACTCTACTGTGGACACCAAACACCACCAAAGGTTAAAGATCTATAAAGAAAGGCCATAAAAAGGAGAGATACCTGTTGTTACTTGGGGAGGTGCAGACAGCAGGGTTACATCCCCAGCCTTGCCCCTTTCTAAAACTTTCCCTCTTTACCCAGCTCTTGTAGGAGGCATTGTCCCAATTTCTCATAATTGCAGAACTCAAATCATTTAAGGCAGAGGCAATTCTGGGAAGACACAAGAGAATTCTTAAGATTAGATACCTTACCCAGTTTAGGTGTCTGCGGGGAGGTTGTATGGAGGATTTCAGACTGAAAATCTTGGAAGCAAGTCCCTCAAATCTTTATTAGCTCTAACTTCAAACACTTCTCTCTCCTATGAAAGGAGCTGGGGCTAGGAGGAGGGAGGAGGACTCATCTTCTCTGACCACAGAGGTCTGCATTGTGGATGCCTTCACCATCAACACAGACTCCTTTAAAACAACAGAAATAAGAAGCACAGCCTTGATGCAGCACCTGCTTTGAGTGAAGATAAAACTGGTTGGGCAGCATATCCTTGATGTCTCAGCCATCTCTGCCCAGCACCATGGGCACCATCAACATAGGACTAACAGAACTGGTGACAACCTTGCAGACTGAATTGTTATCTCAGGAACAGGGTATTGATCTTTATTTATAGGTCATGTATGATACTATATCTGTATCCATGAGGTCTGTTCAGGTAGATGGCCAAGGGCTGTGTGATGACATCAGGAAAGCAGTATTGCCTTGGAAACAGACAATTGAAAATGAGAGAGCCAGGATCAGATGGCAGGACATACAGTAGTTACCAGGAAAACAACAGCAAATGCAAAATTGGAAACTTTGGTGGAAGAAAAAGGTCATGGAAAAATTGTAGAAATGGAAAAGAAATGCCCACTTAGACACAATGCTAGAAGTTAGATCAAGTATCATCTGTGCCTTTCTGGACTTTAAAGATGATTTCAAGATATCGTCTCACACTAGGCTATTTCCTAAGTCACTGCAGAGCTTTGGCTGGGATTTATCTCATGTTTAGACTGTAGGTGTCTAACTAACATAGTATGTGGTTTTATACTTGAGCTCCTCAGGATGGGTCCCCTTTCCAGTTCATGGAGAAAAGGAAAAAAAAAAAAATCCATAGCCAGATTGATTTTATCTCATTCTAAGGAGGATGAGTAAAATAAATTCATTACTCACAAGAAGTGCTTATTTTCCCCAGATGCAATAACAGAAGACTAGACAAAGAGCTAAGATTTAGATATTGATATTCCAGCAGATACTGATATTTCAACAGATGTCTATCTGGTCAGTGTGACATAAAGTCAGCCAAAAGCAGCCACAACAAACAGATGACAATGGTAATACTAGGAAACTTTAGCAAGTTCAGACGAAGAAGGTGAAAAGACTTGAGTATGAAGTCTTTGCCTAATGGGGAACAGAAGAATTGCATCTAGATTTCTAAACAGATAACCCTTCCTGAATAATGAAATTGGCTTTGAAAAGGCAGTTTGGGTAGAAGGACCAAAATGGAGCTAGGAAAAGCAATGTCTTTTTTGAACTTTTACACTAGTTTACACAAAGAGAGCTTAAGAACATCCTGTGCAGGATTTAGGCCAGTTTCTGGGTGAATTATAATGGATACGGGAACTAAAATTATGGGGCATTCATGGAATCCTCAGTTGCCTAAAGGTTAAACTTCAGTCTAAGTTTTCTGTATCCATAAACAGCACGGGATGGAGTCAGCCCTGATTTCCATCTGTCCTAAGTGCCAGTGGGTAAAGCTTTGTTATCACTGACTTTGCAAGTAGGCTCAGGAACCTGGAGGGCTGAGGACAGTCCCCACCGGTAAAATAAAGGCTACAAAAAGGCACTGAGTACCTTGGCCTTTTTCTACATCTTTCTCATCACTAGATTTCCTGCCCCACTGAGCAGGAAGCAGCTACTTTGCTTTCCTTCTGATGCCAAGGAAAATGCCAAAGTACTAATACCACCAAGATGGACAGAGATGCACATGAATTTACCCCATATACAGATAAGCAAATATTTCACACACAGTTGTTCTCTGAAGAGCAACTGTTTTAATCTACTTGTTGCCAATTTAGAAAAAAAAAAAAAGAATAGGATTGTGCTTGTTTTGCTGTTTTCTCTGTGATATCAAGACTGGCAGCCTGTGCTTTTTTTTTAGATAAAATCAGGTGTTATAACTCTTTTTTCCATGGATACATGTAAGACCTAATCTAATGTATGAAAGTTTTTCATATTCATATTGTTGTATTCAGGAAACAACTCTTATTTATAGATTGTTACAGCTGAAGGGGATGATTATGTACAGTCTGACCTCCTGGTCAACATAAACCCAAAATTATTCTTAATAACAGCAGTATCTCATCTGTATCTTGTACAAAAGTTGCAGTACTTTTCCTACTCTAGAGAGCCATCACTCTTGATTTATGTGACAGAATATTCCCACACCAGAACTAGAAAGTTGTTTAAGTGTTCAGTTACCATTGCCTGATGTACTTGATCTCTAGAATGAATGCATTCATCTTCTATTTGCAGTGTCATGTTTTAATCTGAAACCTTCCCCTGGCTTCTAGGCCCAGAATGAGTTGCTAGGCTGGTGGTTAATAATTAAAGAATTTGCATTTTTTCCCTACTAAGGTAAACATGAAACCCCACAATGCTATTAGGCATTCCTTAGCCTAAAAAGAACCCCAAACATACAAAGAAGAAATGAAATAACACATTATCTCAGCTGCATTAGCAATTTTTCACTTGTATAATAATAATAAAAAAATAATCTCAAGATCAACATAGCACTTTGGCTTTTCCTAGTCTCGAGAATCCAAATACAAGGTGATGCTGAATCCTCAGACTTAAGAAAAATTATGCATTTGTGTACAACTAAACAGTAAGTACCTCAAGAAGTTCTCCACAAAACACTGCTGGTAGCCATAGCAACTGCATTCACAGTATGTTTGCTGGAAATCATTTTTTAAAGCGACTTAAAGTACATTTTTCAGCCATTATTTACATATCTAACTTTCAGGACCCTCAGTGCAACCCTGCTCTCCATTCAGCTTCCACCCTTGTGCTTCCAACTGGCATGCATGGCATGTGAGTTGCTGAGGTGACTTCCAAATGTGGGGAAAGAATTTTCTCTCCAAAATTCAGCAGGCTTAAATCTAAACTGCTGAACTGTGGCTTTCATTTCCACTGAAAAACCATGCTGGCACAAACACTTACATCGCTCAGGCAAATCGGACATCCGAGGAGGATTACACTTAAAGCAATAACTGGTATAAGTCCCAATACACTATAAAGGGGATGGGAAAAGAAAAACTCTTTAAGAACCCTGACATGTTAGATCTGAAGAAATATTTGCTGTATCAGAATTCTGGTCTTGCTACATTTATCTACTAGCAAGTGCTGCAAAGCAACAGAACTTCAACACTACTTGGGATATGAAAGCTTTGGAGAGCCGCTGTACTTAGTTCATCTTACATAAACTATGCATTTCTATGGCATAGCTTCTCTAAATGATTGGCATCATACAGTACCATAGCCATGTTTGGCATTTATCTGTTGAAAGGAATTCCATCCCATCACCACCACCACTCCTTGAAACAGCTACGTGAGACCAGATGAGAGTACTGCTGGTTTCCTGTATTCGGATCCACTGCCTGATCAGAAGACTATTGTGGGCTTAACTCTTCTCTCTGGTGCTCCCACCTGCATTAACAATAGCTTTGACTTTCAAGCCTGAGAGACAAGCACGCTAGCTCTTCACATTTGGTCTGCCCTTGGAGAAGACAGAATTTTGTTTCCCTCTGAGGTGCGTGAAACCAACATTGAAAGCATAATGCAGGTTTGCAGTCTTGACACAGAACTGTTTCTGAAGCCTGCGGAAAAATGTTTGTCAGAGCAAATTGCAAAGCATATCCGTACTCACACCCCCCGAGTCTCTTCTCACTGAAAATGGACTGTTTCTTCCTTTTCCAAACCACTACATTAGTTTGATGCATTGATTCATTTATTCACCTGTAGCAGCTTGTCTAACTTGCCCATGACTTCACTAATTATGAGGCATTCACCATGAAAACCAAACCAAAACCCACAAAAACATCCTCCATAGCATACTAGTAGATTTCTTCTAAAAGCTTTGCTTTGGGATGCTTTTTATTAAAGCTAGTCCATTACTTTTATGAAGCATTCAGTTATATCCACAGAAATGCCACAAGATAGCCACGAGACCACTGTTTTCCCTGTTTTTGTGTACTTCATAGGTGAAGTCCCTCTGAGGTTGAAAGCATTAAAAGACAAAAAACAATATTAAAAGCTATAATACAGGTTTCAGCATTAAGATTTTTGACATCCAACTTACCTTAAGCTAGAACAAAGATAGCTCTATTTCAGTGTAAGAGAAATGCTAATTCTTCTGCCACATGTTGCTGTGATGTTATCACCAATGTTATTCAATATTCCATTATATTAAAACATTATGATACCTGGAAAATATTCACAAGTTCTCATCTTGTTCCTAATAACATCCTAGAGGCAAAAAGATTTCTTCCCCACATACCAATGTACGAATGTCATCTTTATGACTGCTGCCTATAAATTACACCAGGAGGACTCAGTTTGACTGGCAACAGTTCAAGAACAGGAAAGTCAGGACAATGAAGCGACTTCAAAGGAACATGAGTTATTGGAAAGATCATGCAAGTGCAGGCTAAGTATTCAACCTTAACACATTTCAGTTTCATCAGATTCCAAATAGCAGGAATCAATTACTTTTTCATAGCAGCAAATCTCTGGTATCTCAGAGCCTGGCTCTATCCTGATGTGCAGATGCAACTCTATGTATTAGTGTAAATAAAAAAGAAAAATCAAAATCAACAGCAAAAAAAAAAACCCAAACCAAGTCCCAGTGGAATTGCAAAAGTGCAAAGTATGAATAAAGCCACACAGACCCTGATGCTGAGGCTGACCCACCTTGCTGCAGAGGACAAGGTCTTAAAATAAATATGTTACCAAAGCATTTAAATCCATTCAGCAGTTACCCTAAGATGATTCTTCCACTGAATGAGAGACTTCTCTTCAACCACAAGTTATAAATAGGAGAATTGCCTTTGCATAGTGTGAATCTCACAGCAAAGGGAACATTTCTAGAGAAAATGCAAAGATTTCATCTAGGACTGGATTATATTAGCCTGTTTCTCATCTTAGGAAAAGAATGGGGGGGGGGGGGGGGGGGGGGGAAGTATTTTTCCCAGCACGTGACTCTTAGCCACATTAAGACCTACCTTATTTCTGAGCTCTGTCCTGCGGCAGAGGAATGCCTTTCTTGCAGGCTACAGCACTGCAAGTAAACAGGCAGGGATGGGCAGGATGTGGGCAGAACTTGGGATCTACTCTACCCCTCCCAGGGACCAAAGTAGCCTCACAGCCACCACAAATGCAGAAGAGAAGGACGGTAAGGAAGGGCTATCCCTGCCGCAGTGCCTCCCGTGATTACTGCTTGGGCAATGGCTGCCCTCGCCTCCCGCCTGGCCCAGGACATCACGCAAGCACTGCTTAACACCCCGTTCACCTGCAGACGGATACACCGGTCTCTGTGCTGGTCCCAGTATTGGCATCTGTGTACTGCGGAACATACCAGTGTTTGCAGATACCCATTCAGTTCAGATTGCAGCCTGGCAATCAGGTCAGTGGTTTCTAGACTGTGATTTCAGGCATTTCCTGATGCAATTGCCTAGAAAGGATATTGCCAGAAATGTTCTAGCTCACCTGCTTTTGCTGTAGAAAGCAGCCTGAGTGCATTATTTTTTCATAACTTGTCATAGACAAATTTAAAAAATTATTTCGCTCATAATTTTAATCGAACAGATTATGATAATTATTGAAAGCATTTTAAAAGTTATACATGTTGAAAAGTTATGCACATTTTAAAAGTTATGAAGTTTAGTACGTCAAGTGTTCCTACTAAATTCATCACATCACTGGAAGCCAATGTAATTTTCTTTTATTAAATACCACACCCCGAAGTAAGTGATTCAGAAATGACTACAGTCTTTGCTAGCTCTGCTGATTTAATAACACAGCTTGCAAAAAGATCAATATTCAGACAATCCCACTGGTATCTCAGCATACCTCTTAGCAAATTAAAGCGCTCCATAATTTCTTTATTGGAATGACAGAATCTGCCCCTAAATAAAGCCAGCACGGTAGAAGCCTCAATAAATTGCAGGTCATTTTCCACTTAAGTCTGTGTAACACCAAATGCACTGTTGAAAGATTAAATCACATATAACTATTGCTAGTGACAGAACCCTTCTTATACTTCATGGATTTATTCCCAGAAAGCATTAAACCTATAGGAAGGATGGCATTAGTTTTCCTATCTCTATTTCCCATTCTGTTTAGGCATCATCTAAACCCTATCTCAAGGAATTGATTCTTACTATCTAAGAAAACATCAGTGTGAACAAGGTCAGAGGCCTTTCCCCAAACTCAGGTGGTACAATGAAGAACCCTCGAGAAAGAGAAGTCTGTGCCTTAAATATAGAATTGGATATAAAGTAATCCCTGAGCAATCCCTGAGTTCCCACCTAATCAGAAAATCTACTCATCACCAACTTTTCCCATTAAAAGTTTGGGATTTGGGATCCCATAGCGTATGGCACAGAAGCAGGCACTGAAAGAAAGATGCGTGCCACTGTTCTTATACATGTTCAACAAAGGAAGCAGCATTTCCATTAAGATACATTTTCAAATGCATCTTAAGACTTTCACTTCAGTGACATCATTGATGGAAGACTTAAGTGTTTATTCTCCTTCGTATCAGGCTAATTTATTTATTTATTTATTCATTTAATGAGATATGGGTACCCTATTTCTCCTTTCTCCTAGAAAACTATAGCAAAATCTTTTGAAAATTTGCCCCTGGTATCTAATACTTGACAACCTCTTTCTGCAAATTTTAGCTTTTAATTCCAATTCTTTTAACTTTTTCTGGTACATATCAGAGGGGTTTTATACCCCAGGGCATGAAATTCAGAGACTCTTCTGTGATTCCGTTTGACTTCTCCAAGAAGGCCACAAGCTTGTCTTTTTTGATAAACCATAAGCTAAAAAGGAGCATCTCCAGTAAAATACAAGATAGCACAACTCCTAGGGCCAAAGGACAGTCCTGCTTCGATAGGAAACAAGTGGTTTTTAAAAGGCCAAAACAAGCCCAATGATCAACCAGATGCCTGGGAAGAAAGCTGCTCTTGGCAGAAGGCAACACACTCGAAACAGCTGTAATTCCAGAAGCATGACCTGGTGATAACTGACTGTCTTTAAAACCCACAAAGACAACAGGAACCTACTGTAAAACCTACGAGACCCTCCTGGTCACCCTTCTCCTGCTCCAGAGTCTGGGTGCTGCTCCTGGCATTGTCACAGCTCCCAAGCAATGTCAGAAGAGCCGTTCAGGAGGAAAGGGGAGTTAGCCTGTGAATAAACAACATGAGCACATGGTGGGACGAGTGGGGATGGGGTGGACAAATCCATTCCCCAGCTCTTCTTTCAGCCTGCTTGTCTCCTGAAGTATAACTGTGTATATCTTCACCTCAGAACTTGTTTCAGTGATGGTGCCTGTTACAGCACCTTGGGAAATTCTGACAGGGAACAGTTCAAAGTCAGGCTCTGCCCTGAAGAAATACCCATGATTTACCCATGGTAGCTCCTCCAATTTTCTCTATCCTAAGTGAGTTTTTTTAAGTCCTAAAATAAAATGCTCCCTCATCTGATCATCAAGAATCCACCGTGGCTCAAGTCTTCCATCAGGATGCATCTCCCAGCAAGTCTCTGTTATGAGCTGAATTAGAAACAGTCCCGGAGGGATTAGAAAAGGGCTATAACCAGGCTTTTCACCTGTCAGCTGGTCTTTAAAATGCCAGTTTTTCAGACGGGGGCTTGGACACTGAAGAATTTGTTTTGCATAAGATTCCTGTGGCAGAGCAAGAACTAAGCTCAGCCCAGCAGTCCAGGTCTTGCACCAAAAGGAAAGCCCTCCTGTCCCATATTATCTCTGCTGGGACAGCAGCAAAGAGTGTCCTGTTTACCAGACATGATCCTTGTGCCAAAATAGTTTACAATCTAATAGACAGGATTTCACAAATCCCATGAGTACACAGCTGTAGAAGATCCAAAGGTGTTAACAGCCTCCTCACACTTCCCATTCTTACAGAGGGTATTGAAGGAGAAAAACTCTCCTATCTGCTTCGTTGTCGTCCAATACAGCATGGTGTCACAGAACAGAGAGAGAGTTAGCACTTGTCTGATCAGGCAAACAAGTTAGCTAAACAAGAAGAGCTGGTAATGAGGCAGAAAAGCTGTATGCACAGTGGCATGGATCCTCCCACCTAGGCGTGGATCAAGAGTGTTCATAATACTGTTATTTAATTGAGAGACTTCATAGATAAAGGGCAATTTTTGCATGCAGCGTAGGACTGACAATGGAAAAATCCATGCTCTGTGGAGCCTCTTAATGAAAAACCAGAATTAATAAACATTATCCCATTTATAACAGGAATAAGTGAAACGATCATTTTTTTTTTTTGGATTCACAGAAAATTGTCGCCATGTTCCAGCAGTTATTTTTGCTGGCTCATTTCAATGCAAGAGAAAAACTTTCTTCATGTCAGTAAAGTCTTAAATTGGTCACAGGGGACAACTAAATTAACCCAAAAGCTAGTATTCCCCAAAGCCAACATGATCCCTCTTCTGCATCGGACCCTAAAGGAGGGAAAGAGCAGCTTTCTTAAGACAACGTGCTGTCACACTGGCCTATATCTTCCTATACCATCTGTATGGATGATGGAGCCCTTGGCTACACATTGCTGTCATGTTGCAGACCTCCTGAAAGAGCCTGGGATAAAATTCCCACATCATCCTGCTACAGCTGTTCCGGACCCTCCTGCTCACCTAAACTGCTAGTTTCATTCAATACAAAACTTTTCTGCAGTGCTAATTTATCGCAAGAGAGATGCCACTGAATGTTGGCCAACAGCCATGCCCCCCCAGCCTGCCTGTGGGGAATGTAGTCCCGCTAGGTGATGCCCTGAAGCCTTATTGAAATGATGGAGATTCATCTGTCCAGGCACAGAGATTTACAGTGTAGTTGTCTATACTTCAGTAAACCACCCACCAGCCCTTTATAATCCATAGAGAGGAACAGACACTTCTAGGAGAGTAATGCATTTCAAACAGGTCCGATGAATCATCCTGCAAAACCTCCCTATTTTTCTTCACCGTTTCTAAAGGCAGTGAGGGGTATCTGGCTCAGCAGGAAAGTTTCCAACAGAGACATAAAACTAGGTGAGGTGACCCATCATGCCATCCTGGGCAGAAAGGGCCCATCTCCAGACATACTTGGCCTCTCTGCTGGAGGCACACAGACCCAGGTGAGATTAAACACCACACAAATGGGTGGCACAGCCATTGCCCCATGACTATGCCCATCCATGCCACTTGCCATGGCAATTCTTCAAGGGAATTCAGCCCATGATATGATGTATTTTCAAGTCATTGATGAAGAGAAAAGCAAAAGCGTACAGCTAAGGGAAGAAGTGACACTGGTTAACACAGAGTTCTTACTGCTTATTTCTGGTGGTGCTTTTTCTTGGCTTGGTTTGAGGTTTTTTCCTTATGAATCCTGAAGACCTACAAAGCTGACAGCAAGTCTTTCAACTAGGGGGACAGACTCACCAAAACTCAGTGTACCTGCAAGTTCCTTCTGTGGCTTCCTTGACTGGCCAGGACCTCCTTCATGGGTTATTACCTTCAAAAATACTCTTTGGGAGAGAGACAGGGAGCAAAACCACAGATATGGAAATGCAGAGAGCTTGAAGTAACAGTAAAAGTTTTTAAGTTATTTATCATACCAGTGGAATCTGGCATAAGGATATTTTATGTTTTATCTGTTTTGCTGCATGCTGTTATCAGTCTTAGCTCAGAAACTGCTGAAGGAAAAGTGATTTCTCTTTATATACAGCTTGATCAGAGGGTGTCTTGGAAAGCAACATTTCTCCAACTTCCTTGTGTCGCCACATCTAAAATTAGCAACTTAATTTTATAGCCCACTCATAACTGCCACAGCCTTTGAGGGGTCATGGCCCATAGTCTGGGAACAGCTGCTAAGGGAAGTGGAAAGGATGCTAAGGGAAGAAAATATGACAATAGAGATATCTTCTGAAAGGGGAAAAAAAGTCAAAGGTGGCAATAAAATAGACAGAACAGTGAATTAAAAAGACCAAGAAACTACTCAGAAGTACACAAATAACTTGAATGAAAAAAGAACAGAAAATGCACTCAGTAATAAACCCAAGCAATGGCAGAAGAAAAAGTTAAAATAAGCCCACTTGTAAACCATTTTAATTTCAGGAATCAATCATAAAAGTACCTACTCGTATAATTAAGAAAAGGCCCCAGAAAACATAAAGAACACTCTTAGAAATACTCTAGAGGTGGTACCATAAGAAAACAGCAAAGCAGGACAGGGGAAATTGCTGTGAAAACTCAAGCACAAGGTGGCTTATGAAAAGTCAGACTTGAACAAAGGTTGTCAACCCATCTGTTGGGAATGAGCAATTCACTCCTGCCCCAGCCTCCCAGAGTGGGTGAACAGTTTTATTACATATGCTAAAGTGGTCTCCTTTACAAAAAGAATGATATTTTTTTTTTTTTCTTCCTGCTGCAGGAATGTGAAGTCACTGGCCATTGCAGAACTACATTGTCAGGTCCCATGTTCAGACTGGGAACATCCTGGGCTGCGATGCAGCAGATTGTATAAATGAAGCAGATCTGAGCTTGGCCAGTGCTTGCAGGGATCGGATGAATTTCGGGTGCCACAGAAGGGCTGTGCCTTGCTGTCTCTTCTCAGGTACAGAATTAATTTCCCAGTCAGGAGTTAAAACCACCATGCCTGACTGCCCTGTCTAGATCTAGTGAACGGGGTTTGCTGAAGATTTTCTGGTATCCTGTGCAACGACCAGCACTGAGCACACTTCTTTTATCAAATACTACAATGGACTGAAAACGACACGTTCCTTTGCATTTCTACCTTATAGTTTCATTAGGGCGTTCCACTTATTGTGGAGAAAAAATGTGTCCTACACTGAAATGGATAAAGGGTTGCAGGGATGCCCAGTGTAAGAAGTACTTTGAAATAGGTACCAGCTGTTGTTTCATTTCGAAGAACTGCAGTGGTAACCAATAAAGTCCATGCAGATTATTCATATCCTTTATCTGCTGATGAAATTAGAATTACTGAAGTTCCATCATACAAGTGGTAATTAGTTTTATACTAAATGTGGAGCCAACAGAAATCACCCGGTACCCCTCAGCTCTAAACTTTCCAGCTCAAATAAAATCTTTGCAATCGATATGCAGAATAATTCTTTTTACGACAATCAATAGAAATCTGGTTTCTCTGGAAAGAAATACCTGGATGCTGGCAATAGGCACGTAATTCAACACAGTTAAACAAACAGAGCACTACAAAAATTGCACTTGGGTAATAAGCAGTCAAACCACAACCAAGTGTTGGCTAAGCTTAGATTGAAGAGTCCAAAAATATTTAAAACTGTCAATGGTTTAAACATCCCCCTCAAATGCAATATGAAATATGGCAGTTTTGGCATCTCTTATTACAATCACTTAAGAATCAATATTCAGGACATAACAATAATCAAATCAAGTTGCTTAAACTGAACTCAATGGATCCTTCTATTTTGCAAAGAATCAAAGATTAATTTCTAAGGAACTGAATCAATGCAAAGTAAATAGATTCTGTAAGCTGGGGAAGGATACCGTATGTATACTGCATAGTAGATAAGCTCTGTGATAGCAGTACTCCCTGAGCAAAGAAAATCTAGACAGCTGCATAATCAGGACTGACAGCACTTGCAAAATATGAGCCATAACTCAATTTCATTCATTTCTAATGAATTGTCAGGGCCAACGTAGCTTGGAAAAGCTTTGTGACATGTAACCAGATCATCTCCAGGTTTTGCACTTGTTGGCCAGGTCTGAGGCCACATACACCTTGGTGAGAGACTTGTAACTCCGCAATGTGCTCTCATGATGGGCTGCTTCGCTATTTCGGTAGCGCAAGGTTTGCAAGCAAGTGCCAGGGCTCACGGGCACCTGCCCTCTCTTTATTGCTAAATTTCCTCCATACTAGTGAAGAAATGGGAAGTTTTTAAAGAGTTTTCATACTGTTTTACAGGAAGAAGCCTTTTCAAGTCAAAGTACTTCCAGAAATCTCAGCTCTTGTTTGTCACTGTACACAAAGCTACAAGGTTTCTGTCATGAAAACCTCAATATAATAAAGCATGGGAACACAGCCCACTTTCAGGCTCCCAAGCAAAGAAACTCTCCTTCCCCCCCCCCCCCCCCCCCCCCAAGATTGCTTCTAACAGCACAAGGAAACAAAATCTATCTCACTACTTGCATCACCTGTGATGTGAAATTAATTTTCCACTAACCAGTAGGAAATAACGTATCTGTTGTAGAACAATAATGTTCATTAGAGGGGTGGGTTGTTTCTTTTTCCCCACACTCCAGATTAGATGTCTAATCTATACCACAAGTCCCTGGCAGGTAATATATCCACCATCTACCCACCTACTGCCAATCCTGAAATGGTTTTCTCAAGGCAATAATAACATTTGCATACTTTTTCCTTGCTAGGTGGAGTATCAGATATTTAATCTTCATCAACCTTTTAGTGATGCTGAAAATATTACCAGCTCCCTCCCACCCTCATATTCAGACTAGGAATGAATAAGTAAATTTTCCCTCAACCAGAACTCTTGGTCCTGTTTTGCAGATCATATTCACATGATAAAATATTTCAGCCTAATCAGTGGAGCCGGACATCAGGAGTAGAGTGGGAAGAAGAAATCAGTGTAGACTTCCCCCCACACCCCTAGCCAAGCTCCTCTGCTGTGATGATCATGTCTGGGGGTCATTACATACAGCCCCCATGGCAGCCAGCACCAGCAAGTGCAAAGGAAATCATGTAAAGGAAAGGAAAAGTCCTGAGATGGAATACAAGGGTTGTAGGGTTCTCACTGTTACATTACTATCTCTGAACAGAGGGACGTGTCATTTTTGTTAACACTTCAGGTAGTTGTAGAGAGCAATAAGGTCTCTGTTGAGCCTCTGGAGTATAGACACACTGCAAGAGTCATGGAAGTAGGCTAGATGGTCAGTAAGGGAGCTTCATGCATATGTCCCAGGCATAAAAGGGGGACCTGCCTGCCCTATCCTGCAGCACCTGCACTTCCATGGTTTTAAAGCCATGCCAGGGCAAATCTGGGTTCCCAAGGCATCATTCCCCCATATAAAATCTGTGGTCAGATTTTTTCACCAGTGACATTTTCCAGGACAGAAAGAAAGCAAGATGTTAGATGACAAGTCATTCCAATTGCACTTGCTGGTGCTGGCTGCCATGGGAGCTGTGAGCAGACACAAGATTCAACAGGGCTCAGCGCTGGGTCCTGCACCTGGGTCACACCAGCCCCCCACAAAACTACAGGTTTGGGGAAGGGTGGCTGGAAAGCTGCACAGCAGAAAAGGAACTGGGGGTGCTGGCTGATGACTGGCTGACCATGAGCCAGCAGTGTGCCCAGGTGGCCAAGAAGGCCAGTGACATCCTGGCCTGTATCAGAAACAGTGTGGCCAGCAGGACAGGGGCAGTGATTGTCCCCCTGTACTCAGCACTGGTGAGGCCGCACCTCGAATCCTGTGTTCAGTTTTGGGTCCCTCACTGCAAGACAGACATTGAGGTGCTGGAGCATGTCCAGAGCAGGGCAGTGATGCTGGTGAAGGGTCTGGAGCACAAGTTTTGTGAAGAGTGGCTGAGGGACCTGGATCTGTTTAGCCTGGAGGAAAGGAGGCTCAGGAAAGAGACACCTTATTGCTCTCTACAACTACCTGAAAGGAGGTTGTATCAGGGTGGGTGTTGGTCTCTTCTCCTAAGTAAGAACTGATATACTAAGAGGAAATGGCCTCAAGTTACACCAGGGGAGGTTTTGATTGGATATCAGGAAAATTTCTTTCCCACAAAGGTTTGTCAAGCACTGGAACAGGCTGCCCAGGTGGTTGAGTACCTGGAGGTATCTAAAAGACATGTAGATGTGGTGCTTAGGGACATGGTTTGGTGGTGGACTTGGCAGTGCTAGGTTAACAGTTGGAGTCAATGATCTTAAAGGTCTTTTCCAACCTAGATGATCCTATGAAACCATACTTCCCCAAAACTGAATCCAGCTAGTCTCTTTTTGCAGCTTGAATTCTGGAAATGTTGCTGGCCATTAGAGAATCTATTGCTCAATTAATAAAAAATCAGAATGCTTTGAACTAATAAAAAACACCTTTTTTTTTTTTTTTTTTTTTTTTAGGATCCCAATGTTGCAGTTAACGTAAGACCTCCTTCTAATATTATCTGTCATTCATGGGTGAAAGAACTGACCGCACAGAGCCATTGACTTGCTACAGACTGTGCAGCACATCTGCCAGAGCAACGTCCTTTATCCACGACCCCTGACTACAGCCCAATGGGCTTTTAGCTGCAACGTTGAGGCAAAAATCCTTAACTTTGCCTTCAATTTACTGACCCATGATGTCATTTATAAGTCAAGATCATTAGGACTAACACTTCCTCTCCCCTGAAAAACACCCCAAAACCTAGCAGTGATTTTAAAACAAATTTGAAATGCAAATCTTTAAAATGAATGTCATCACTTACTACCTCACAAGATTGCATACTTGCTTGCCAAGGAAAATGTAAGTCTGAGTGCAGCTTAAGCAGACCACTTCAAGCTTAAAACATCTAAGTAGTCTTCCAGAAGCACAACGGGAGGTCTTTGCAGAAGTTTCTCTGTCTACAAAATACATGCTTCTGCTTGGCTCTGCTAATTGAGCTGGGACAGAGCCATCTCAACTCATGGCAACTTCAAAAGCCTGATGTGACTTCTATTGAAGGGGACCAGAAAACCTTCAACAGTAACTGGAACAAAGCATTACAAAAACATCGAGTAAAATAAAGTATATGATGAAGGAAATTAACAGTGAGCTGGTGTCCAAATATGACAGGATAGTTTCTAATATGTTTATTTTCCTACTTTTTTCCTGTTCTTAAAAAAACTTCTAAATATTTTCCCAATTCCTCAGTTACAGTTTAGTGATTTCTGTAGATACTGTCTCTTCCTTTCCTCATTCCCAAAACTGGAGCTGTCATGCTCCAAAACATCTTTGTAACAGGTGGTAGTGCCTAATATAAAGCGAGCAGCATCCAAGACGGACCCAGTATTCCTGTCTTTAGACTCCTTTGGCCACAGAAAGACCTGCAGGAATGGCTGCTCTCTAAAGAGCTACTTGTAAAGGCAGAAATGCACTGTCCCGTCCTCCTCACTAGGGAAAACAGAGTTGGAAAGGCTGGAAGGGGATACTTCACTGTCATCAGAGACAGTATATAATTAAGTTTATCTAAGAAAGATTGGGGAATTTGGCACTGCCTGAACAACTGAAATTGCCCAGTACCACCCATATTACTCAGGTGTGGTGGTACAGACAGACGTTGATATGATGCAGGTTTTTTCTTAAAGATTTTGCTCCTCATCATGAGAAAGGGGAAGAGTTTACGAATGGCTTTTAAAAGGGAGGAATTGCAATAACCCAGCAGTGATTAATCAAAACAGGTTTTAGAAGAAAGCGTTGCAGTATGACAAATTGAAATATCCTTTGAAACCAAGGTAATTACCAAGAAATCGCAGAAATGTATTTTAGCAAGAAAGTTATCACATGCTGGAAATAAAAGTGTTCTTTTATTCCTATTATTTTCAGTATCATAAAGGCCAGAAACAAAAGCTAGCTCCAGCATGTAGCAAGGATGCTTGCCCTAAAATGACATGAAATATCAGCAGAAGAAAGAAAAGACTTATGTGTATGTATAGGTGCTACAGACACGCTCACCCACACGTTGTCTGGGTCTCTGAGCTCAGGAAAAGCTTCCCACAGACCAAAGAAACAAACTAATTTTTCCAGCTAATTCTTCCTTTATTAGGTCCTCCTTGGGGACCTTGTCCTTCCATCACACTGAGTCATATTCATGAGTCATACCGATACTTCCCTCACAGTAAGTCCTCCATCAGATGCGCTATTCCAACTTAAAGCCTCTTCTCATTCGTGGCATTGGTTTCACTCAAATTTGAGAGACAAACACTTAAAGAGAATACTCTCTGCACTCATACAACAAGCAAGATTTGGCCCCAGACTGATCCCAGAAGAGAATGGCACCATCACCTGCTGTTTGGGAAGTCAGAAGACGTGGTGTCTTCCCTTCGCTTTGCAATGTGTTGAGAGCTGCCCTTCTGCAAGGTACTTGCAGTAATCCTAACCTAAACCAGATGACATTCATCAGTTGGTCGGCTGCCCACTAAGTTCAGAATGGGACTCTTAACTTCACTGAGCCTCAGTTTCACCAGAAAGGATCCCAAAACAGCACACTGCCTCTTAGAAGCAACACAACACACTTATTGAAGATACACAGTGAATCTGCAATACATGCTCAGAACTTTCTTTTGTAATAGTATTCCTGAACACTTCATGATGTAAATTCTAACAATATATCTTCACGTACTTGATATGTCTTACTGAAAATTACTTCAGAGCATCATCCCAACTGTGGACTATGAACTTTCTATATTCAGAATAGCAGCATCACACTGGGAAATATGCATGACAGTTGGTAGAAGGACTGAAACTTGAGTAAAAATTAGTATATACCTACTCTTAAAAAGAAGTAATTAAGCTTTTAAAGTGGAATAAACCTTGCAATTGTCTGCCTAACCTATTTGAGAAACTTCCCCTACTATTTTATCAATTAATATTTATTCTTCAGTATTTATACAAACTCCCACAAATCAGATTTCTAAACAGGCAATTGTAAAAGAATAAGAGATTCAGGCATGCATCTAGAGTAATCCTGGGTGAAAATTAAGCACACAGTTACATACACAGATTTTGCAGGTGCATCATCCTGAGAATGATTCCATTAGTGTCCACACTGCACAGATGGGCTGTGTTATTTTAAGGTCTTAATCAAAATACGTGCAAACAGGCACAGCACGGTGTGCATACTAATGCCTGTAAAGTGTCAGCTGTGAAGCAGTCAGTACACTTTTTAAAGAACACTAGCTTTGTAAGAATACAGACAAGAAGGAATTGCTGAATTAGGCAGCTTAGAGGAAGACTTAGAGGCTATAGGTAGAAAGTGATGCACAGCACAGTTGTAATAAACATGAACTGAAGAAAACATTACCCTGTTAACACAGCATAGTATTCCCACATACTGATAGCAACTAAAGTGTCACGTAGACAGAATACAAGAAGGTGTTAGGTCGTCAAAATCCCAAGGCATACAAGATTAAGAGAAGCAACCCTAAACCCAGTAATTGTAATGTAGCCTTCACATCTGAAAACGTCCTGTCAGCTCTGAACTTTTTCAGCGGCTTTCCTCAATGAAGGCATTACACATCCCTCGTCTCCACTTTATCACCTGCAGTGAACCCACTCTGCATCTGCTAAGCACAACCGGAGGGCTGAGCCAGGCCTGATTCGGGTGCCGAGGCAGACTGTGGGCTGAAAACTTTGTTGACTATAAGGAAAGAACAAAGAAACCCAGAGTCAGAATAACGTAACACAGTTCCTTCTGGATTTTCTTTGTAAAAGACAGATCCTGTTCCTGCATGTCCTCTTATTTAAAAAAAAAAAAAAAAAAAATTCTTCTTTTGAACTTGAGCTGCCTGTCTGCACTAGGGAAAAAATGGAAAGAAACGGACAAAGCGAAGGTTGTGTTCAGCCGCAGTGCCCCGGGTGCCAGGCTTGTAAACCCGTAGATGTCCTCTTACCTGCACAAGCACAGCACCACCGAGGCGGGGGCTGGTGCCCAGCGCCCGGGCCCCGCTCAGCTCAGCACGCAGCCGGGGCACGCGGAGCCGCCCGCAGCCCGGCCGGGACGGGGTTGCGGTGGGGGGGGGGGTGGGCGTGCGGGGCCAGGAGCGCACACAGGGACCCACGGACACGCAGCCAGCCACAGCCAGGCACACTGACACCCCCCTCCTGAACCCCCCGTGCGCACACGCGCGCTCACGGGGACATGCTGGTGACAGAGCGGGGATGGGCAAAACGCTGCATCCTCTGGGGGGGGAAACGGGGCGGGGGGGGAATGGAGAGAGGAGAGGAGAGGAGAAAGGAGGGGGAAGGACGGGGGAAAGACGGGGGGAAGGACGGGGGGCGATCCGAGAGGCGGGCGGGCAGCCGGCCGGCGGCAGGGCAGGGCAGGGCAGGGCGGCAGCGGGACGCGGCGGCCGCGGGAGCCGGCCCGGGCGCCGGGGCGGGAGAGGGGCTGGGCCGCGGCGGCCGCGGGTTTAAGGAGCGAGGGGAGGGGAAGGGGCTGGGCGGGGAGGGCGGCGGGGCGGGGGGCGGCCCGGGGACGGGGACAGGGACAGGGACTCGGCGGGGGTGGGGAAGCGACAGGACTGAGAGATCCGGGGGCTGAGACCGTGGGGCTGGGGGAGGTGTCTGAGGGAAGGTGACCGGGGGCGCCGACCCAAGGGACGTGTGGGGCAGCCCGAGCCCCCTGGCCTCCGAGAGGGGGGGCAGTGTCCCCCCGGAGGGGACCGAGAACCGAGCAGTGCGGGGAGGAAATGCCCTTTCTCATTTAGCAAACAGGTGGCCTCTGCTTTTACCTCCTCCCTGAGCTCAGTGTCTAAATAAAAAGCCCTCGGCTGAGATATTTTTGCTTGAGTTCCAACTCTGACTTGTCTACTGGAGCCACTGAGGCCTTCACCCTCCTCCAGGCACATCCCTCCATCTTCTCTGCTGCCACACATCCTCTAGCTTCTCCTCCTTAGGAAGCGTTTCCATCGCAGTCCCGTGCTGCTTCATGGGTGCTGGTGTCCATCAGTGGGCTGTGAGGCTCACGAAGTGGCCCAGTCAGTCCCAGACTGCTGGTCCCAAATGGCCAAAGGCCATACAAAGGGTGTCAGCAGTGTCCTGACTATCCAGGTAGCTATCCAGCACGGCTGTAAATGCTGCTCCATCTAGTGCAGGTCTGTGAGCCAGGATGTAGGGACCAGGTTATGGAGATGTTCCTGCATCTATGAAAATTCCCCGGTGCAGGACTGAGGCCTTAGATGTCAGCAAGGTTGAGACTGCTCAGCTCCACGAATGTCAGCACAACTTTGGTGGCACATTATGGTTTTATTTTCTCTGCTCTGTCTGCTCCATGGTATCAACAGATGAAGAAACGGATTTCTGGTATGTTACAGCTCACCTTCAAGCCGAAGGAGCACTGCAGACCCCTCTCCACAAAGTTTTCAGCTTTCCAAAGAAAAACCATTGACCAAATTCAGTTTGCAGTATTGCAAAATTTGTGGGGGAACATATACATATAGATCTATATAAATGTGTGTATAATTTCAAATTTTAAAATACATATGCATAATTCCAAGGTCTGAGCAGAATTTTTACAATATTTTAAAACATAACTAAATCTTTACAATAAATTACTTTAGCATTCCGTAGAAGTTACCAGCAGGAGGAGACTGAAATGAACTAGATGCTGGTTTTTTTTTCATTTGGCCTCTCTCACCACATGCCTGTATATATCTGGCAAGTGTCTGCTGTAAATTAATACACAGGAGGACCACAGCTGCCCCCCGTGATCAGGATCTCTGGGGGTTTGCCTCTGATTGCTGTGAGGAGCAGACGGAGTTACACAGGTTGTATGGTGCCCACCAACTACCCCCACATGCTCCACAGCATCCAGAGCGCTCAGGAGGTCAGTGGGCCACTGGGTACCTCTAAGGGGTTTCTCCCCACATAATACCTGCAGCAAAATAAAGTCCTCTTTACACGCTGCCCCTTTCTTCTGTTTATTCATACGGCTAAACATCTTTTGACAGACATGGGGGTTAAATGGAGTCCAGTTTATTTCAGGTACCAAAGTCTGTGGTGCATGCAGTTGCAATGTGCTTGACTGGAGAGGATTTCTGTCCCATAAGATGGTTGGGGTGGCAGCTCTCTAGCACTTTCTGTAGACCTTCCTGCTAGCGATAGCTGTTATTTTCACTCACCCCAGTCTTCTCCCTGCTACTGCCAATGGCAGAAGGTGTAATAATGTTATCCCTTGCATGCTATTAAGACCAATTCACAGCTATCTTCTGCATTTGTAAGAGACTTTTTAAATCTATCAGTTCCCCCCTTCCTTGGGCAGAACACATTCCTTATCTTCTGTGTGGGTATAGAAAGACTTTGCTAATGAAGAAGGATCATCAGTTCCGCTGTTGCCTTTCAGGTTTCCTGCAGGGATCATTACCTCAATCCAAGTGAAAGCCTGATTCAGCAAAGCACTTAGGTATGTATTTACCGAACTGGGACATGAAGTTACTCTTCATAGTGTGGCTGTTTAAAATTTCTTTGCAAGATGGCATTTTAGGCACAGGTTATTAGAAAATCTGTTCAGAGGCATGAAAGAAAACATCTGTAGGTGAGCGCAGGAAGGTGAGAGATTTCTTGAAGACCCACAACCTGCGTAATCTCTGCCCAGCTTTTGAAGTGGATGCAGAGTTTATTCACAGATCTTCTGTCAGAATCAACCTTTCATTAGTCTACAAAAAATAGATGCAGAATCTAATTCTGCATATGCATCTATAAACCTGAAAAGGAATCATCTGTTTCAGACTATTCCCTTTCCAGCATTCATAAACTGCACCAAAAGAAACAGAGATAGGGGGTTGACCAACTCTAGACTAAAGTAGCAAACCAAAATTTTTCCCATAATAGAGTGCTACAGTATCTATGCCAACTTTCTGTATACCTTTTTCTTCAGGCTGCTTTGTTTTTCAAGCCAATATTTGATTAAATACTACCTTTACCAAATGTCAAAATATTAAGTCTACGGGATGCTGGTGGCTTTCTCCCTAAAGACTGACCTTCCCAAGAATTTGGTGACTCTAACAGGAAAGGCATCTTTTCACCAACACATTAGCTTGATCAGCTGTAAGAGATAAAAGCAAGCAGTGTATTGAACATGAGTGCTGCATACAGTGAAGTAAAACTAATATTCTCACTCTGTCTGTAACAGTGGCCTAGTGTGTATTTATATTTTGCAGCAGTTAGTATTTCAGCTGTAGCATATAATGATCATCTGTCAACATACTTCAGGCAAGCTCAGTTGTTAAGGTTGTTGCTTCCCTTTACATTGTACCAAGGTGATTAACAGAAAGGAAAACATTCCTCTTTGCAGATATTTTGTTTCCAGTGATCTGAGGAAAAACAGAAACTGTTTTAAGAAAATGTAGATGGTAATGCAAGATGCTGTCTTACTAGGATTTCTACTAGAAGCAACACTGAACCAGCAGCTCAGAGGTCTATGACGTCCATCGATGCATGGATACATAACCCAATTTCCCCACATCTTGCAGTTCTCTCTGTTCTGATTGTGAGCCTTTGTTTTCCATTTTCACCCCAGGTTAGGGATATAAGAGATGGCTGTACCACGTCAGGAGGAAAGTCTGCGTAGCCTGATACCTTATCTTCAGGAATGGATGCCTCAGCAGGTATGTAAGAAAACAGTAATCATTCCACAATGCTCCCCCAGAATAGCTTCTCAGTGTGCAATTGTGCCATGGGGATTTCCTTACAAAGACATGGTGTGTGGCTTGAACAGCTCACAGTCTTTCTTCTTCAGTAAATTCAACCAGCCACATTTGAATCTGTATAAATATTAGTTTCAAACCTTTTGTGGCAACGTATTCTGCAATAGCTCACTCCCAGGGATTATGCAGTCTGCAGATCACAGTGCCTTCATTGCCTGAAACTGCCAGTTGGATCACAGATAGAACCATATCCCCATAACCATCAGCCAGTTTTTTCTTGAGTAACTTTGCTGCAACTCTGCTTTTTCTTTTGCCTGGTTAATGGTGTCTCAGGTCTCCCACAGGTTTCTTTCACAAATTTCCTGAAAGTTCTGGTGCTGGCAAGACTCAGAGCAGTAGCTGCGTGTTGGCAACTCATAAATTCCTAGGACACAAGGAATTGCATCACTGGGGAATACTCCTGTGCCTTTTACATTTTTATATATATTCTCTTGTACACATTGTGTGTTATAGTCCCAAATGGCTTACATTTCAAGGCATGAAGCAGATTCAAATGGTCTCTCTTAAAAAGAAAGTCTGTCTAGCATAGAAATGGTTTATTTTCTTTCCCACAGTGTAGAATTTTCTATGCCAAAACCTATTAAAAGCAATGAAAGAAAAATACTAAATTCTGCAGCAGAATATATGTGCTGTCTTGTGCTGCATTATGCATTGTGTTCTCTGTCTCGTTATTGTGCAGTATGTCATGGTTTGGTTTGTTGCAGGTTTTATATGATACATGTATCATGACACTATGCTATTTTGGGTTTAGTTGTTATTCTCTTACTTTGTTGTTGTTAGTGAATTACTGGATTCATAATATCCAAATTCTGACTCATAAATAATTTCTTTGATAAGCATCGAATGCAGCATTTTGTCCAGTACTAAAAGTTACAAAGTCATGAATTATAGAATCCTCACAGTTTAGTGAAACGACTTGTAAAGTTATTCTAACAACAAATAACATTTCTACTAATCCTACAATACTTCTTGGAATAAAACCTTAAAGACTGAAAAAAAAAAATATGGTTTATATATATAAATGTGATTAATCACATGGTTCCCTCCACAATAGTCTGCAAAAGCAATGCAAAAGCCAAACATATAATTTAGTTCTAGCCAGGTATATAAATATCAAAGAGGGCAAAGTATCACATTTTACATGGTTTTGATTTAATTATTACAAATTAAGACTACTAATAGATTTAATAGCTTCTTTAAATCAGATAGCTGATCGTAGGTGACAGTACAGTTCTATAACTAAATGCTGTTTCTTTTCCCTCAGCTATAGGTGATAAACTTCTGTGGTGTTGAGTTCTGGAGCAAGAAAATAAATCACTTCACACCTGAAATCAGGACAGTTTTAATGATGCTGATACAGTGGAAAGGATTCTTCTGAATATGTGTATGACTCAGTGGTTCAGGTAGCCAATTAATTGCAAAATGGAGCTTGCCTGTTGTACTAACAACAGTTTTCTTCCTTATTATTGAACAACATTTCAAGGATTTATCTGGAGCACACTTCAACTTCACATTTCCTTATGGTGTGGTAAATCAACATCAATGCCTTTTTACTGGCATTTCAGTGGAGCCAAAGTTGTTGCTGAAAGTAAAACCTAAATGAATTATCTCCATCTCTGTTAGGACAACAAGACATCTCTCTCTCCCCCTCTTCCACTTACACCTCAGTATCCTTACAATCAGAAAAGAATCCGGAATTCCACAGTCCTAACTCATTTACAAACACCCCTGCTCACTAAACTCAAAGGCATCACATATACCAAGGGTAGAACTCTATGCTGAGTATCACCAATACATTACTTGGTGTAGTTCACCTTTAAAAATGAAAATAGTGGGGATTTTCAGTCTCCTCTTGAGAGTGTAATGCGGATTGAGAGAAAAGGTAAGTGCTATATACCATCCTTCTAGGTAATCTTACTTTTGCATATATTCTCATCTCTTTAAAATTAATATTGCCTTGAAATCAGTCATTCTTTCAACAGAGACAAATAAAATAGGAGCAGGAATTAAAGAATTATAGAATCATTTAGGTTGGAAAAGACCTTTAAGATCATCAAGTCATTAACCTAACACTGTCAAGTCCACCACCAAATCATGTCCCCAAGTGCCACATCTGCACATCTTTTAAATACCACCTGGGATAGTCACTCAACCACTTCGCTGGGCAGATGTTCCAATGCTTGACAACCATTTCAGTGAAGAATTTTTTCCCAATATCCTGGCACAACTTGAGGCCGTTCCCTTTCATCCTATCATTTGCTATTTTGGAAAAAAGACCCAGAAGAAAAAAAGGAAATATATGATTCTGACTCTAGAGTTAAGGGTACCAACATAGATATGAAATATCACAATCTATATTTTGAATAAGACAATTAAACAGCTTTACATCCTTGTGGTCAGTCATGAGCTTGCAACAATACCTATAAGAAAAGAGATCTATTCTGATATTATAGTCAGCATTGTGACCCTTATTTTTACAAGCAATTGATCTGAAATGGTTTGTTCTCCAGCCTGTGCTGGCTGATGTATCCTGCAACAGCTCCACATCAGTAAAACTTGTTCATGTGCTGAATCATTGCTTAATTCTAGAACCATGCTGGAGAATTTACAGCTGAACTTACCAGCAGTAAATCAGGTGTAAGAGACTGTGTATGTCATACACAAAGGAAATACCTGAGGGTGACCAGTACTGTGGGTGTAAAATCTTTCAAAATGCACATTTGAGATGAGGCTATCACTCATATACAAAGGAGCTGGGCATCCTTTTTGACTGTATTAGCCTGTTGTCTGGTATGTTAAATGGTTGGAGGCTGATGTTGTTTATCCTACCAACCATAGATTCCCATGCTTACACCACTCAAGTGTGGCCTGTGAAGCCATTTTCAAAACCCAGAAGTATTTCTAGAACATTTTTCTCCATACATTTTCAATGCAAAATAATATTCTCCGTGCAGAAATAACTTTCCAACGTGAATAATTTTGTATCTTGGTACCTTCATAGTCTGTAAGTCATACTTGGTATCCCACTGGGAGATAGAAATCTCATTTTAACCAAAGATAAAGTCAAATTCAATCTCCCATGACTTCCAGAAAACAAAGTTCTGTAGATTTTTATATACAGAAGCCAAAAATAATGACTTAGACTGGATATGGTTATTCATGGCCTCAAGCCAAGACAAACATAGATGGAAATTTTTAAGGAGTAAGTTAGAGAGAGGAAGATGATATTCTCATACAGGATAACTTATTTTACATGGTAACTGCCTAAAGTTTTTTTTAGGTTTGAAATATTACCATTAGTCTGGGAAGAAAGGTTAAAGAGTATTGAGCTGATGAAGAGGTCAAAAGGAAATAGTATATGAATGTATTACATAGATATCCATAACTCATGCATAGTATATTTACTAGACAGATATTTACTGGTGTTTTTTTTCTTTCTATTAGACTTCAAAATACAAAGAAAAATCAGTGCCAGCAGTGATGACAACAAATGCACCCAGCTGCTATATATTTACAGAGTGAGCAAGGTAGTGAAAAAAAAAAAACCAAACCTATGAATATAAAATACATTTTTCAATGGAAAAGTTGATTGTATCTCTTTTTGGTCCCAATAAAGAAATATTAACACAGTAGCTGACATATCATTTCATAAGAAGTATGAGGAAAAAAAAAAGGAGACATTTTTAGAGAGGAGAGGACAGAAGACAAGTTTTGTCCTATCAGACAGGTGGGATGAGTTGAGGTGAAAGAGAGGAGGAGAGTAACTTTGAAGATTATTCTCTGTGTATAATACAGCACACAGCTGGGTGAGACAGACTGTCTTGCTGGATGCAAGGGGCTGCAGGTTTGGTCATCAGACATCATGTAAAATATGAACAGATGGAAAATTTGGGAGGAGAAACAACTGTGAAATCCTGAAGGAACACTAAAGAAGCTTGAATTTCACAGACTGCACATCAGGCAGCTTAGGGCAAGATGAGAGGGTGACTTTAGTAGAGTGGCAAGCCAGAAGAATGATTTTACTGGTTGTGTTCTGAAGACTGTGGGATAACATATGTGTTTTAGCAAATTACAAGAACATAAAAAGAGCTGTAATGAGTCAGACCAAAGTTGCACTTAGCCCCTGATCTTGACTCCACTAATAACCAATAAGACATGCCGAGAGAAACCCAGGACAAATCAACAGTGAAGCTTTCCCAGAATAATCTTCCTTGCTCCAGTGATTTGCAGTGTAGTTTGTTCCTAGATGAGAGGGTGGTATCTAACAGGTTTGAGTGGATTTCTACCTCATGAAATGTACAACTCCTTTTTGAACCCATGCAAGCTTAGCCTACAGAAAGTTTCAAAACTTTACCATATTGTGCAAACAACCAACTCTTTGTATGTATTTGGCATCTACTCATTTTATTTGATGACTCTTAGTACCTTTATTAGGCTAGAGTGCAATTGCTCCTTGTTCAACATCTCCATATCATCCATGATTCAATAAGCCTCTATTATACTCCTCCTCAGTCTTCTTGTCTTGCAGGGTGAAGACTTGCACCTCGTTTTTTTGATCTTCATATGAAAACCTTCTCAAATATCTAACTATCCCTTTCAGTCTTCTCTGTACCTTTTCAAATTCTATTTTATCCATATTAAGATGGGTAATTGGGAAGCAACAAGGGCCAGAGTCAGTACTCAGGATTTTCTCATACCAAGATTTATATAGTGACAATGCTTATTGCTTTGCTCTTTACTTTTTGCCTCACAATTGCAACATGCTCTTGTCTTTGACTGCTGTTGAGTGTTTCATAAACCTACTTAATATAATCTCAAGAAGGCTTAGTCAAAACCTATCACTCTGTGTATAAATTTGGGATTGGTTTCCCATTTGCACCCTTTTATCTTTATCTATAAGGAATTTCATCTGATGATTTACTTCCCAATCCTTCAGTGCCATGAAATCTTTCTGTCACTGTGTGCAGTTGGTTTATCTCTCTTCTAACATTAATGATTTAATATTATTAGAGAGTTTTATCTCCTTATTCAGCTCTCTTTCTAGGACAAGATCTCATACCAACTTCAGTGAGACTCCTTGGGTGACTTCCGACTACTGTGAAGCTGTGTACTGTGCTACACACTGTAGGAAGTTGTAAGGTAAAGACTGCCACTTGCATTGGAGGGGGAGCCTGAGAGACCGTCATAAGTTTTCAACTTTTACCGGCCAAGTGTAGCTGCTTTCAGGGAAAGTGGCATATATTTAAAACAGATATCTTTGTTAAATTCCTGATGTCATTTGCTGTTCAGGGGAAGCTTTGCATTTTCCCAAAATCACTAAAGATTTTTCCTCAAAATACAGGCTGAAAAAGCAAGAGGTGCTGTTCAAAGCAAAACACCAGTTTAGCAAGTGAATCATGAGGTCTTGCTCCTTTGGCTAGTCTGATAAACTGTATTACATGAACATTACTCCTTCCTCAGTAACAGGGAAGCATCATAGAATCATTTAGGTTGGAAAAGACCCTTGAGATCATCAAGTCCAACTGTTAACCTAACACTGCCAAGTCCACCACCAAACCATGTCCCTAAGCACCACATCTGCATGTCTTTTAGATACCTCCAGGGATGGTGACTCAACCTCTTCCGTGGGCAGCCTGTTCCAGTGCTTGACAAACCTTTGTGGGAAAGAAATTTTCCTGATATCCAATCAAAACCTCCCCTGGTGTAACTTGAGGCCATTTCCTCTTAGTATATCAGTTCTTACTTAGGAGAAGAGACCAACACCCACCCTGATACAACCTCCTTTCAGGTAGTTGTAGAGAGCAATAAGGTGTCTCTTTCCTGAGCCTCCTTTCCTCCAGGCTAAACAGATCCAGGTCCCTCAGCCACTCTTCACAAAACTTGTGCTCCAGACCCTTCACCAGCATCACTGCCCTGCTCTGGACACGCTCCAGCACCTCAATGTCTGTCTTGCAGTGAGGGACCCAAAACTGAACACAGGATTCGAGGTGCGGCCTCACCAGTGCTGAGTACAGGGGGACAATCACTGCCCTGGTCCTGCTGGCCACACTGTTTCTGATACAGGCCAGGATGTCACTGGCCTTCTTGGCCACCTGGGCACACTGCTGGCTCATGTTCAGCCAGTCATCAGCCAGCACCCCCAGGTCCTTTTCTGCTGTGCAGCTTTCCAGGCACCTTTCCCAAGCCTGTAGCGCTGCGTGGGGCTGGTGTGACCCAAGTGCAGGACCCGGCACTGAGCCTTGTTGAACCTCATACAATTGGCCTTGGCCTATTGGTCCAGCCTGTCCAGGTCCCTCTGCAGAGCCTGCCTGCCCTCAAGCACATCAACACTCCTGCCCAACTTGGTGTCATCTGGAAACTTACTGAGGGTGCACTCGATCCCCTCATCCAGATCACTGATAAAGATATTAAACAGGACTGGCCCCAGTACTGAGCCCTGGGGAACACCACTTGTGACTGACTGCCAGCTGGATGTAACTCCATTCACCACAACTCTTTGGGATTGACCATCCAGCCAGGTTTTTTACCCAGCAAACAGTACATCTGCCCAAGCCATGAGCAGCTGGGTTCTTCAGGAGAATGCAATGGGCAATGATATCAAAAGCTTTACTAAAGCCTAGGTAGACAACATCCACATCCATTCCTTCATCTACTAAGCAGGTCACCTTGTCATAGAAGGTGATCAGGTTAGTCAAGCAGAACCTGCCTTTCATAAACCTATGTTGGCTGGACCTGATCACCTGGTTGTCCTGTATGTCCAGTGTGATGGCACTCAGGATGATCTGCTCTATAGCCTTCCCCAGCACCAAGGTCAGGCTAACAGGCTTGTAGTTCCCCAGATCCTCCTTCCTGCCCCTCTTGTAGATGAGTGTCACACTGGCTAACCTCCAGTCTGCTGTTAGCCAGGGCTGCTGATAAATGATGCAGAGTATCTTGGTGAGCACTTAAGCCACCTCCTGCCATACCCTTGGGTGGATCCCATCCTGCCCCATAGACTTGTGTGTGTGTTTAAGTGCTGTAACAGGTCAATAACTGTCTTCTTTTGGAGTATGGGGGCTTCATTCTGCTCCTTGTCCCTGTCTTCCAGCTCAGGGCTGGGTTCCCTGAGAACAACTGGTCTTACTATTAAAGACTGCGGCAAAGAAGGCATTAAGTACCTCAGCCTTTTCCTCATCCTTTGTCACTATGTTTCCCCTCACATCCAATAAAGCATGGAGGCTCTCCTTAGCTCTCCTTTTGCTGTGAATGAATTTGTAAAAACTTTTTTTATTGTCTTAAGCCACTAGACAAATTAAATTCTAGTTGGGCCTTGGCCTTTCTAATTTCTCCTTGCATAGCCTCACAACATCCATATAGTCCTCCTGAATTGCCTTCCCTTCTTCCAAAGCTCATAAACTCTCCTTTTTTTCCCTGAGTTCCAGCCAAAGCTCTCTGTTCAGCCAGGCCGGTCTTATTCCCCACTGGCTCATCTTTCAGCTCAAAGGGACAGCCTGCTTCTGCAGCTTTAAGAATTCCTTCTTGAAGAATGTCCAGCCTTCCTGGACTCCTTTGTCCTTCAGGACTGTCTCCCAAGGGATTCTGTCAACGAGGCCACAAAACAGGCTGAAGTCTGCTCTCCTGAAGTCCATTGTGGCAGTTCTTCTAACCTACCTACTTACCTCTATGAGAATTGATCATGCCGGCAGCAGAGCTGCTCACCTTGGCCTGCTTCAAAGCAGCTTTTGCACTCTAGAAGACTTCTTTGCACCACAATGTGCAGAATACTTGGAAGAGCATGCTTTTGCACATTGAGGCATCTGTTCCTCTCCTTACGTTGCTAGCTTTACTCCTCCTATAGTATGCTTATAACTTGAAAGGTATTACCTACATTGTTCCCAGGAAGACCAGGCTGGAGTGGGTGAGGTGTTAATTAGTCCTTTGCTACCATGACCATGAAGCCTCTCAAGGAATGATTGGTACATTCCTGGGATGTTCACTGGAGGATTTGCCCCAGACATCTTCAGATACATCTCAGCTCAATCTGTATTACATTAAGCAACTGAGGTTGTTCTTACACTGAACGTCAAGGTAAGCTCTGGAACTCAGGCTGATGAATCCTCTTTCAAAGCACAAATTGTGGTAAACGATGTGAGAAGTAAGTGAGCTTAGCCTGGGAGTAAACAGACCCATACTTAACTGACAGCAAAGATGTATTTCTTCATAGATTATTTCCTGTTCATATAAACTGTCTCCCTTGGACAAAGTTTTATAGAGTTGAATGCCTAAAACTGCATCGAGTGCTCCAAATGAGGCCTCACAGGCTCTGAGTGCAATGGAACAATTGATCATCCTGCCCATTAATACTTCCCATAATGGAATTTTCCCTTTTCTGCAGTAGAATTCTGCTACTTCTTGCAGGAAATCTGCATCTGGGAGTTAACTGCGGTAAATCAGAGATAACACAAACCTTAGGAAGACCATGGAAAAGGAAGGCAGTTGGTTGTGTTAGGGATGTACACAGCCCCATTGAAAGTCACCAGGAAAAAAACATACAGTAAGACAAACCCAAGGAATTCTGGAGGAGGATAAATAGCCAGACTACAGGAAAATAAGACAGCAACAGTTTTCTGGATTAGCCATTAGTGTTTTGTCCCACAGAGGGGTGTGTGAGGAAATTCAGTCAATTGCCCTAAGAAAGAAAGATACAGAAATAATAAAATAAGGAAAGAAAAACTGAGCAGCAACGTGAGGTAAAAAGCCTCACTAAAAAGATTTCCTGTTAAAAATGACCTTTTTTCTTTCTAGAATTCCTAATTTTCAGGATTTTTGCTAAAATCTTAGTTAGGGCAAAACTTTGTGAAGCAATCTTATCTTTGTTTGTATGCCTCACAAAATATAATTTTTTATGAAGTCCTTTTAACTACCCTATGCACAGAATGAATGTCTGACCTTCCGCTATGGGTTTCCCAGGATACTCAGTTATGACATGCATGAAGGAAGGCTCTGTACTTGGGGCTTAGCTTGGGCAAGTCCAGACCCTTTTCTGGTAGTGACAGCATCAGACACAACAATCACTCATGCTCAGCAAGCGCAGCTAAGAAATGGGAAGGCTGATTTGACCTTTAACACCTCTTTGCCCTCCCAAATGCCAGAGCAGTTAAAGAATTGCTCTTGTTTCATCAGGTAGGACATTAATCTCTGTCCAGTCTTTTCAGCTTGTTATGCTCCTTTTGCTGGAATAACAGTTATGTGAGTCTGGTGAAAAGCCCCATCACAACAGATTCTTTGTGGACTTTTTGTCGTTTTCTCACTAGTGATGAAAAGAAATATTACAATGGAGCCAAAATCTGGCTCAGTAATTTTAGTGAGTTTCAAAACTTATTTCAAAAATTTCTCCCTCTAGGATCTATCTCAGCCTCAAAGGGAGCTGAGAACTTCCCCTGCTTCTGTCGGTGCTGAGTACTCCTCTCCTAAACTGAAAATCCTAGTTAAGTGTTATGGCTTGTGATGACTGTAGGATGTCTCACTCCCATCACAAATGAAGCAAAACAGTGAGCACAGCAGCACAGTCACATTCTCTCCAACACATTCTTAGGAGTCTGCAGTGTCATTTAAAGACTCAAAGGAGTGGTAATGCTACATGGTGTATCAGTGAGCTTCATTCCATGAGTGTCACCAACGAGTCTGTTACAGAATTCACCCCACTGTGCAAAAATATGCATGTTGTCAGGACACTGAGATCAATGATTCTTAAAGGTTTTGACCCTTTCCTGTGTTCACTGTCTGTTTCCATGTATTTTATCAACCATTATGAATTCCCCCGCATAAATGAATGACTAAAATACATGCAGTTTGGGGAAAAAAGCTTCTGCTCAGCTCCATTGAAAGTTATGGGTTTCAGTCCCTGGTAAGATTACCTGTGGTTTAATGTGACCATGGTTTGAGGCAAATAAACAGCTCTATGAAGTTCTTCCATTTAAGAGAAGTTTGGATGGCAAAGCAGCACAGTCTGGCCCCTGATGGCTTGTTCAAACAGTGAACCTGGTTTACATGGATAAGGAAAAATGTGAATATTTAGCTCTGCAAGTGATTTATTTCGGAACTAATTAGTATATAAAAGGTCACAGTTCCTCTAGAACAGGAGTCCTCAATCTGGACCCCGGTATTTACAGAACACCCCCGCCTGGGGTTGCAGGGGGGAAACCAAGCAGCTGCAGATGACTTCCTACCACTTAATCTGTGCACCGGCCCCCTGTTTAAGAAGTTTGAGGACCCCTGCTCTAGAATGACCTCCCTAATCAATCCTATATCCGTGTCATCTGGCCTCAGCCACCTTCACGGGTGACTCACAGTTTTGGAAGCTCAAGAAATGGCTTTAACCTGCTCATATGACATTTATACCTCTATCAGCTCTTCTAGTCTTCTACAGGAGGAAGGCTGTGAACTAAATAGACGTGCCTCATGGACTGGGTTTGCCATGTAAGCTACCAAATTAACCTGATAATTTAGCTCATCCCAGTGGAAGCCCATCTAACCTAGGCAATGATAATTGCCCTCAGAAATGATTGCTATTTTCTTAATACTTGACAGTTCTTACATTTAGAAAGTTTTTCCTAAATGTCCTTTGCCATGAACTAAGATATATGCTGCCTTTGTGGAATGAACTGGGTGAAGATAATCGTTACTTCTTTAAAACAAAGAAAATATCTGGTTAGATAGTTGAACAGTGCTATTGGGTTCCCCCTCAGCACTCTTTTTCCAGCCTAAACAAGCCAGATTATTTCATAGTCTCAAAAGCTTTTGCCAGCTTTGCTGCTTTTTGCTCATACCTCTCCATTTAGTTTGTGTATTGAAGTCTATGTCAGTAACTGCACATGCTTAATTATTCATAAATAAAAACAGATAAAGAGAAATAATGTAATGTCAGCTTTTTTTCCACTGTCATGGTACTAGCCGTACATTTACTAAAATTCACTCTCTTCCATCACCCAAATCTTTGCTGAAGGTAACTCAGTAACTGTGAATTCAGTACAGACTCTGCCAAGAGCCTACTCAGCATCTCCACTCAAACTGACCGAATACTTTTAGGAGTGATTTTCCAATCTGTCATCCACATGTCATCTTTTGCTCATTGTGTATATTTGCAAATGTCATGTTGAGTCTTACCAAAAGCCAGCAGAAGTCATGAAGTACCATTATGTCACTTCCTCTGTATCTATTAATTCTTAAGGAAGGTGAATAAATTGATTTAATGGAATGTGACAGATCGCTGGACCCAACAATTTAGCAGTCTGAGAACTTGACCAAGTTTCATGAGTGAGAATTATACCATGCTTTCAAAAGAGAACATAAACTATCAGACTTAAAAGCATTAGCCAGTCTCTCTCACAGAATTAAAGCACTTTCGCATACCCACAGCATCCCACAGTGATTGCCTATGAGGTTAATGATACCTTCTTCAAATATCAAAGATGACAACCATCAGACAGAAAACACTGTCCTGGAGTACCTATGGGTCTGTTTGTTCCTGTGGTGCAGATGGGATGTGTAGAGGAAAGAAGCTGGGTTAATATTGATGACATACAGCTGCGGGTTGGCTTCAGGGGCAGCAGGCTGGCCGATGTCGATAAGGTGCAGCCGTGGCTGGTTCTGTTAAGTGGTTGAGAGGCAATGAAGGGAGAGCAGCTAAGGAAGAGAGAGGAGGAGGTGGAAGCAGAGAGAAGACACGACACATGTCCTGGGTAAGGTGAGATGAGGAGAGGGCAGCAGAGGGACTGGTATGAAGAGTATGCTGGTATGAGATGGTAAAAGACCTTGCTGCAGCTGGCTAGTTTGGAGAGTGCTGTGGCAAAAGAAGACCCTTGAAATAATTTTCAAAGTATTTTTTTCAAAGTACCTTTATAGGTTGGTTCACATTCCAAATATAAATTTCTATACAGTTACTTAGAACATGGGCATATATGTTTAATCCTTTCACCTGTTCACCTGGAGAGGGCATTACACTAACAAAAAAGAAAGGTGCATGTTAAATTGACAACAGCCATATGGGAGAACAGGTGCTTTCATTTGCAGACCAAAAGATGCTTATCCAGTACTCTTAAACACTAACTTTTCACAAGAGTCAGTGCTCTGTTCTGTTTCAGGCCCTATATTACAAGTGGCTGAACCAGACACTATTCGGAGAGCTGGATGAATGCTCAAAAGTCAGGAAAACATAACCTAAGGAAACAGATTGAAAAGAACAAATTGTTTAGCCTAGCAGAGAGGAAATTGAGGGTGGACATGACAGAAATCCTGAAATATGTAGGAGGTTGCTGAAAGGAGAAGGGAGTAGATTTTTCTGCATACCCATCTAGGTTAGGTCAACAAGCATTAGAATTCAGTTGTCTTTAGGGGGATAAAGATAAATTGTCAGAGAAAAAACGGTATTCATAAGGTTACTGAAATAGACGTGAAATCTTTATTCTCTGAAAGTTTGGGGGGGTTGGGTTGGTTGTTTTTTGTTTATTTTTTTTAGAATTTGAGAAAGTACTGCTAGGACAGATTTGTATGAAACAGGAACATAGAGTAGGTGAGAGTCTCTGGAAGTCCTGCAAGCCCTGTTTTCTGTGATCTATGCTACAGTAGTCACCCCACAAGTGTGGTTCCCTGACCATGACTTCACCCTTTTACTGAATGCAGTGGCAAACATCAAATTGTCTGTCAGCGTAGCTATTGAAGAGATGGCATTGATGGTACCAGTGTGACAGTTATGGTTAAGCTTCTGTGTATGTAATTTCTGACACAGAGTCAAGGCTCTCTTTTCCCCTCTTTTACTTCAGTAGTTGGGAAGAATTGTCATTTACCTACTTGTGCACACGAGACTGAAAGCTGTAAGATTTCAGGGCACATTTCTGTAAGGAGCAGCCTGAGTCCAGCAGCTCCCAGTATTTGTTGAACACATTCACTTTAATTCACAGATCTGAATGTTCAAGAACTGTGAGATGATCTCACCTGGCCTTTTTTGTTTCATCTTTCACTCTCCTACTGAGACAAATCGAATCAGTTTCCTTAAGTAATTTCAGCCTTTTCCCTTTAGTTCTAGGGAAGGGGAACAACACTTACTTTAGCATGATCCAAAGAGAATACATCCAGAATAACTGTTAAATTCATTAGCAGTACCAGTTCTTAAGAAAGAGACTTGAACCAGGAATGGAGTTTAGTGGCTTTTCTTCAGATGACAGTGAATCTTTTCATGTCAGCAATTTACTTTGTCATAATTGTCTTCCTTTAACTGCAGGGTTGTTTTTATTTCGAGTTTCATTAATGAATCTAAAGTGGAAAGAAAGCTGCTGTATTAATCAATAGCCAAAGGAAATAAATCTCTGCTCTTTCCTGCAAATGTGCTGCTGCATGATGTGCTTTCCTTGGGAGAGTTTTATTCATGACGGAAGCCAGCCATCTGCTGGAGTGCTGCTGCAATAACCCTTCCTAGGATTGCAGGACAGAGCTGCTTGCTGATGTTTGAAGAAAAAATCCAAAATTTTCTTCACATTTTATTAAAACAAAGCAACTCAGAAAAGAAGTGCAGAGACCCATTAAAACTAGGCCATTAGACAGGTGTTAAATGCTGACAGCAATGAAAATGTCTGTAATGAGCGGGGATAGAGCACAAAACATTGAGCACAGGTTCACCATCTACCTGCATGGTGAAAGCCCAACTGATGAAAACCAGAGCACTGAACCAGCTGCTCCTCAGACATTCAAAGGAGAAGGACTAGAACGTTGTCCTGGTGTGGAAGGCCCCAGGAGGAGCCAACAAAAGACATTCCTGCCTCAGAAAACTGCCACCTGAACAGTTCATTACCTCAACGACTATAGGACTTACCATGGGAAAAGCATTTGGGGATTGTGTAAAGTTTAGGATGGCATGTTTTAAGGTGATTATGGAAATGTGCAAAATGTATTATGGTGTGTTTAGTGAAATAACTGAAGGTGGAGAAAGGGAGAGATTTATGTGAACTGGAGAGAAACAAAAGCAGGGAAATAAAGGGGAAAGGATCTGGATGTATTACCATGTTACTGGTGAGTACATTTGTTTCACTGGAGAGACAGATCCCCATGAAATCATATTTCCAACTACCCTCTCTATTCTAAGTTTGCCTGTGTCAACGCTAGTGAGCTGTAAGGTGGGCTGGCTGGTGACTGGGATAAGACATCTGGGTGCCAGCAATCAGAGGAGACCATGGTCCAGGGGCTGGGTATTGGGTAGACTGAGGGTGCCAGACCAGCTGCTGGAGAGACCCACATCATGTGTGTGTATGTTCCAATAGCAGCCTTCAGTCCTGATCAGCCAGAGGGGAGGAGAGGATTGAGCAACACAAAACAACAGCAGCCTCACAGGTATCAGGCTGAGAGAGGAGGAAACTCTCTGGGTCCTGAAGCCCAGCAGGTTTGGCTAGCTCTGACAAAATGAGAGTGAAACTCCAAGTCTGATCCTTTGGGGATCAATCAAGGGGAGAAATTTTCAAAGGCACCTAAGTGACTTCACGGCATATATTAAGTTTCCAAAGATAAGCGAAGGAAGGCGGCAGGTGGAATGAACTGACCACCATGTTCAGCTAGGAAACTAGGACTGTGGGTTTCTTTCTTTTCCTGTAGCTCCTGGTCCCAAGCTTGTCTTCACTACTTGCCACCACAACCAGATGAAGAAGGGACCAGGTCTGAGCTGATATTTAGTAATGTTGTAGGAAGCCACATCTCAGAAGCAAAAGGCTGAATACTGCCTCAAGGAAAAGCAGATTAGCATCTTCACTTGGGTAGAGAGGTGTATCCCGTTAGCTAATGGGGCTGAAATAATAATGACTTGCTTAATAGTCTCTGGCAGGAACCTGGTGCAGCGCTGCTTAGAAATGACAGCTTGATGATAGGACAAACTCGTTGATTTACCAAGTGAATTACCACTGGAAGTGCACCCAGACCTCAGATGGTGATTTTTTTTTTAACTTAACACCAAAGTTTACTTCCCGCCCACACAACACTGGTTTACTTACATTTTCATTACCTTCCACTGACAGATCTCTAAAATGAGAAAACGATGAGCAGAGGAAACCTGGTGATGGAAAAAACAGTAATTGAATTATAGACATGAAAAAGGATGTTCACTTCCAAGAGGAAAAATAAACCACTCTTCCACACCTCAGTTCCTAATACAGCAAGGTTGTCAGGACTAAGAGGTTATTAAATGTGACTTTACATCCTGCTGCCTCTGGACGTATAGAACGGTATGCTGGTTGGAGGACAAGACCAGGGACTGGTGCTGGCTTTTCTGTCTACCTAAGATTGGTAGCACATCTCTGCGTCCAGCTGGGCATCAATGTGGCTGCGTGGACCTTTCATAGGTGGCAAAATAGTCTCACAGCTGAGGAGCAGCCTCTGGAAAGACAGTAAATCCAGAGCTTGCCCACTGCCATCCACGTGAGCATCTTGGGACAACTCTGGAGTGTACAGAGTTCCCGCGCCCAGGCGCTGGCAGCGGGTCTGGGGGCCTCTGTGAGGCGAGGCCGGGGCTGCCCCGGTCCGGCCCCAGCCGGCCCCAGCCGGCCCCAGCGCCCCCCCGCAGGGCACAGCTGAGCCCCTCAGCCAAGCCGGGGGCGCCGGGGAGGGGGGCAACAGGTTTCCGCAAGGGCCACAGGCGGCCCAGGCAGAGGAGGAGGCAGCCGAGGGGGGAGCAGCAGCAGAGGCAGCCCCAGGCCGCAGCAGGAGGAGGGCAGGGGGTGCCGCAGGCCCGGAGCAGGGCTCCCCTGCAGCCCTGGCGAGCCCCCGCCGGGGCAGAGCCCCAGCCTGCAGCCCGGGGAGGGCCCCAGGCCGCAGCTGGGGGCTCTTTCCTGCAGGAGCTGCGGCCCTGGAGAGCCCCGGCGGGAGCAGGGGGTCCCTGAAGGGCTGCAGCCCGGGGCAGGGCCCGCGCTGGAGCAGGGAGACGGGGCAGGAGGCAGGAGCGGGGCTGAGGGGCTCACACGGGCCGGCACACGGCCCAGACCCGCCCCAGCCCCGGCCCGGGGGACAGGGGACGGGAGCCCGGGGGGCAGCTGGGACTGGGAAAGACCCTTGGGAGGGGAGAAGGTGGTGTTTTAATATTTGTGTCTTTGTTTCTGACTATCAGAATGTATTTTGATTGATAAAAAAAATAATTTTCCCTCTTACAAATCTGTTTTGCGCTTGACAGTAATTGGTAAGTGATCTTCCTTACCTCAATGCACAGCGTGGAAATGGAAATATAAGGGGAAAGTCTTCCCCAAAATGTTTATTTTGCAACAAATTAACAAGAGAAAATCCACACTTCCTTCTCCGCTAAGTGCTCAGTAGTCAAGCAACTACTTTTCAACAATTTTACCCCTAGACTCTCATGCTAATGCTGCACCTACATTTTAAAATGCGCAGCCTGAATAAAACAAACACTAGCCAAACAAACCAGCTGAGCCATCTGAAGTCAGGATTGCCAAGAAGATCTAGCTTACACAACCCACGTGAATTTCACCTCAGACAACTGGGGGTTTGATTTTGAGGTGGTTTTAGTGCCTCCTGTCTGGGCCGAGGTATCTCTCGCTGCATTTGACTCATCTCTAACATACAGTGTAGTACTATTAGAATAAATCCCTGTTCAGGTGTCTATCAGGAGTTGGATAGGTATAGCTGCAGGAGGCCTCAGAAAAAAAGATTGCCTCAGAAATTCACTGAAGTCCTGCTGATAGATTTCCATTGACTACAGAACAAAATTAAAAGTCTTGGTCACACCAAGATCTCATGTGCTCTTTGCTCACTTCAACATTATTGGACTTTTTGGATCTTTCTTGCTCTGAAAACGTGGCTGATGCTTTCACAAGCCGCATACACACTGCTTTCTGTTCGTTACATGGCCAGAAACATTCAAAAAGCCTTTCAATGCTATTGTTCCTATTTCCAGCAGGAATTAACAAGAAAAGAAGTATGATGAAGAAAAATGCACTATGTGTTTTGTACCTCTAACAGATCATCAGTTGGGTGTGCTTCTGGGTTTAGCTGGGGGCTCCACACATCCTTTATTTTAACTGAACCGATTTCAGTGCTGCTGCTACAATTCCTGGAGAAAGAAGTGTCAGAAGCCTGCCCAGGGTGGAAGCCTAAGTACTCAAGGAACAAAGTTAAAAGTACTCTCTGCTAATGATTTTCTAGCACTGCTCCTTTTATTGACTTTTCTGCTGCAATTGCCTGAAAGCATGTCACCCCCAGGGCCTCAGTGAATATTCAGAGAAAACGATTATGTTTAAAATCATGTCTCTCACAAACTGAAAATTAAGGTAACCTGTTGGTACAAACAGTCTGAGAGCATCAGCACATTGATGCCAAAGGCAAGCATGGTGCCAGCTCATTTCTGAAGTTGTAAGGCTGTTTTCCAAGAGTTTAATGTGCTCAGGTTACATGAACAGGAGAAACCAGAGCCAGTGTTTACAGTCTCCCAGCCCCACACTGACAACTAGAAATCCCAGTTTAGAATAACAGTATTTTCCCTACTGTTGCTAATTGCTGAGCTCTTCTGGAAAGAGCCCTACAGGTTCTTTAAACTCCAAGTGAGTCAGTAAAAGTGGGATCGCAGACCTGCTCCCTGTGATTTACTCCAGAGGAGTGCAAGGACAGCGTCTAGCACAGAGTCTTTGATTCATTATTAGTGAACCTGACCCAAGCTCCTCTAGACTTGCATGAACTGCTGGATGGAGACTTTGACTAGGATTTTTAAAACTTCCAGTCTTTGCAATTTGAAGAGACAGGGAAAAAATTACAGTAACCATGAATGGCAGAGTGAGGAGAGCCTCTGGAGCCCTTCTTGGTTACATGTTTCTGGTTCTAATCTTTCCCTTCCTCTAGTCTGTTGATGACTGCATTGTTGTTTCCTACAATTCTCCACAAAATCCATATGGCAGTCACTGACAATGTAAGAGCAATTGCAAAGTGAATCTAATAGTACATATTAATAAAGATAAAGAAATTATCTCAGTCTGCTGAGATAGGTCCTCATTCTAAAAGCTTCCCTGATTCTTTTTGTATTGCCTTCCATCCAAGACTGAGTTTTCCTGCTGCAGGCTGAAAGGAGAAAGAACTGCAAGCGAATACCCAGACAGTGTCTCCAGGGATGTTTCTGCACATTGTAGGGGACAGCCAAGATATTTGGCTGTTTCACAGTTCCCATCTGTTTCAAGTCATGACTGGGATCCAGTTATCTCTGGGTTGTCCTCTTCACGCTTCCAATGAGCTACCATGTCTGGCTCTAGAGGTCTATGAATCAATCAAAAATTTGCCCTTTTTTCCTCATCCCAGGAAGTGTTATTTTGCTGTGCTGTGAGGCTTGTAAAACTCTCTGGGGCTGGAAGGTGCTATTTATGAAGTATGCACTGTTCCTAAATTAGATAATCGTACCACTAGTCTGCAACTTTTGCTCACAACTGATTTGGAAAGGATCACACTATTCCACTTGCTCTGTGTTTGTTGTGTCCACTGACTGTTCTTTTATTTTACATTGAGGCTAAAAAATCTTTGGAGTGGAGACCATCTTTGTGTCCTGCTTTTCCACAGTGTAGGGAAAAGCAATGGAGCTTGCTTTTACAATGCAGAAGTTACCTCCTGGGTTTCTGAGTTGCAAAAACATTGAAAGTAAAGGCAGAAGAGTTGAATTTACAATCAAAGAGGTTTTCTCTTGGAACTGTCTGCTGAACAGATACATGGGTATGAATCCTTAAAGCACTATTTATTCCTTTATGAACATTTTAATGTAAGAATGGATCCTCCTCATTATTCAGTTGCTAGATTTTTTCCCTTTATACTCAATATGACAATGTTTTTATAGGTCAGTTAGATCTCAGCTCCACTGATTGTGTCATCCCCAGTTCAAACATGCTACTGAGTCAGATTTTCTCTGATGTCAGTCCGAAGACGAAGCAATTGAATGGAGTGCTGATAGATGTACAGCATGTGAATGGTAACAGAGTTCGGTTCCCCTCCACAATATCCACCTTGACGTGGCCAGAGTTCTCTGGCAAAAATCCCTCCTTTGCCCTAATCTTGCTTTTTCAATGGGATTCTTCTGAAATTACATTTGCCCTCTATTTGTTATTTTATGTGTGCACAGGACTGCTTCCTCATTACTCACTTTATACGCGAGCAACCATTATCATAGAATCATAGAATGGATAATAGAATGGTTTGGGTTGGAAGGGACCTTAAACTTCATCTAGTTCCAACTCCCCTGCCATGGGCAGGGACACCTTCCACTAGACCAGGTTGCTCCAAGCCCCATCCAGCCTGGCCTTGAATACTGCCAGGGATGAGGCATCCACAGCTTCTCCGGGCAACCTGTGCCAGTGTCTCATCACCTTCATAGTGAAGAATGCAGTCCTAATATCTAATCTAAGTCTATGCTCTTTGAGTTGAAAACCATTATCCCTTGTCCTATCGCTACAGGCCCTACTAAAAATGCTCTCCCCGTCTTTCTTGTAAGCCCCCTTTAAATACTGAATAAGGTCTTCCCAAAGCCTTCTCTTCTCCAGGCTGAACAACCCCAACTCTCTCAGCCTGTCTTCATAGGAGAGGTGTTCCAGTCCCCTGATCATCTTCTGCCCCTCCTCTGGACTTGCTCCACTAAGTCCATGTCCTTCTGATGTGGGGTGCCCCAGAGCTGAACGCAGTACTCCAGGTGAGGTCTCACAAGAGCTGAGTAGAGGGGCAGAATCACCTCCCTTGACCTGCTGGCCACACTGCTTTTGATGCAGCCCAGGATACACTTGGGTCTCAGGGCTGCAAGCACACATTGTCATGCCATTAGATAGCATCGAGTCATACCTATTTTACTAGCAAAAAGCAAAATGTTGGGAGCAACCTGCTCTAATAGTTTGGGTAAGTATGAGCTCCCCTGATGCTCCCGCACTGATACAATTTTCTATTATGGAAAACATGTGACTGTCATCACATTTCAGACTGAATAGATTTAAAACCATAGTAGAACAGAAGGATGCACAGATTCAGAACAGAGTATGGTATTCCCTTGACTGCTATTCCAGCTGACACTGGCCAGGCATTTCTAAACCAAAGCCACCATTATTCTCTAGTATACAGGAGTCTAAGGATAGAGCCAAGCATTTTCAAGTATTTGTATCATGTCACAAGAGCCCACTGTGTTCCTTAGCATTTTGATGCAGTAGTTTATTGTCTTTAGAGTATAGTTTAGACACAGTTTAGCACGACACAAGTACAGTTAGTATGTGCATACATGCAGTGAATGAATGTGTCCTTCCCTGTCCTTCCCTCCTTCATACTGACACAAGCACTGCTGAAGCCATTCAGTAAATCAAGACTGGGACAGATCCCAGTTGAAAACTTTTTTGGGAGTTTGCTATGTTAAATCGCCTCTTCCAGGTCACTGTACCACTGTTTGAGAAGCAGTGCCAGCATAAGGGGGTGGTGGGAGGGTCTAACCAGGACAGCATGCATTTATATTGGACAGCAGCCTGAGTTAAAATGCTGCGCCCGGTTCTTGTAGGAATTTTTAAGATTCAGCTTCCACTAAATTGTTTATATCTTTATTTTATTCTCTTCTTAAAGAACTTTGGATAAACTACAGATCAATCCTTTTCCCTGTCACACAGAAGGTGTGTTTCCCAGAATTCAGATCAGCCATCTAGCACTTTTCCAATACATTAAGATGATTTCTGAAGCATGGGACACAGAGCATGAAATTCCATGTAAAGCTGGACAGTGGATCCTGGAGACACCATTTCAGCAATGATCTTGCTAATGATGGAGGTAGAAGAGATTTTTTAGTCCCTTCCTCTAATCAAAGGTCTGCTGCCCATGCATGCAACAACAATTTGCCACTGGAACCACAGGAGAAAGTTGGGACCTTTAAATTCTTTTCATTCTCACCGCTTTACATTTTTAAAGCAACACTTCATAATTTGTTCCTGGACACATGGTTTAATGCATTTAGTTGCATTAAAAGAGCTAAGTAAAAGAGTAGAGCAATACCATGTCATTCTGATACATATACTGACCTTCCCACAGTTCCACACAATTGCAGTTTGTTCATGCTAGTTGAGTTGTCACTGTATTTCCAAGGCAAGAGTCTCAACTAGGTGAGCTCATACACCCATTTGAGGGACCTTCGTACATCATAGTTTAACAAAGGGCAACAGCTTCTCAGTTGAGCCAGGCTAAACTCAAGAACTCAGCTGTTCTCTCATGCCATCCCTCTTCTACTGTACACTGCAAATCTTGGTAGCATTTTCTTTGGAGATCACATTAACGCTGGGTGGAACTGTCTGGCTGGGAACTTGTGAGATGCCAGCAAAACACACTGAGGTTGCAATTTCATATTCACCATTAAGTAGGTGCAGTAAGTCAGAGGTGCAGTTGAGTTTATGAGTTAAATAACAATTTCTCCTTACTGCCCAGACATCACAAGGAGGACAGCCTTTTGCATTTTTTATTCCTGGCTTAGTATCTGATTTTAATTTCTTGCTTGGTGTTGAACTATTACCACAGTCCTTATTCATCTTGAATTACCTGGCCTGCAAAGCTTTGAGCCCTCAATTCCCCAGTTACTGTCACAGTAGAAAATTAACAGATAAAGCTGTTGGCAAGTCACAGGGTGACTGATTTGTGTAAGTACTGTCTCTGCTTCTGTGACAAACCTAGGCATAGTTTCAGTCCTGGTAATGTCTATTTTCTCTTCAGCAAGAAACGCTCAAGAATGAAAAGAAGAATATCTGGATTCTGGCTTTTCTCTTACTAAGAGAACAACCAAGGAATGTGTCATCCAAAAAAAAAAAAAAGCTTCACATTTTCTAGTATTGTTGGAATGCAGTAAAAGACTCAAATAGTTTCCAAGACCTTGTCTGCTCTGTCTTTGGCTATCTTCATTATGTGCACAGAAGAAAGAATAAAAGGCAAAGTAGGCTTACCGCTTTTCTGTAATAAGGTGCTTTGTTCTTCTTTTCTCTTCTTGCACCAGCCTCAGTATGTTTAAAGGCAAGTTTTGCTGTCTCTAGCCACCTTCTTTTTTTTCGAAAGGCATCCATGTATTTTTGCCAACTCTTGTAATTTTATGGCAAGTCTCACCATTGTTTCTTTAACTTCCAGCTTCCAAGACCATTTGATAAGCAGAAAGACTACCGTTAGGAAAAAACAAATCAAGCAACCAAACAAGTGAACTACCAGAAGACTTTTTTGCTGTAAAAGCCATGTACAAGGCAAATTGCATTACATGTTAACCTTACTAATATTTGCTCTGTGCTAGCATCTCTGGCAGCTTGTCATAACAGCTGTTTAAAAAAACACAAAAATAGGGTTTTGCCCCCTAAAACAGATTTCTGGGACTAAGTTGAGTCTGTGCATGCTTGGTTTATTTCATATTATTGTCCTGGTTTCAGCTGGGATAGAGTTAATTTTCTTAGTAGCTAGTACAGTGCTGTGTTTTGGCTCTGGTCTGAGAACAATGTTGATAACCGCGCTGATGTTTTTAGTGGTTGCTGGGTGATGTTTATACCAAATCAAGGACTTTTCAGTTCCTTGGGCCCTGCCAGCCAGAGGGCTGGGGGGGTACAGGAAATTTGGAGGGGACACAGCTGGGACAGGTGACCCAAGCTAGCCAAAAGGATATTCCATACCATATGGCATCATGCTGAGTATATAAACTGGGGGAAGAAGAAGGAAGGGGGGGACATTTGGCATAATGGTGTTTGTCTTCCCGAGTAACCGTTACACATGATGGAGCTCTGCTGTCCTGGGGGTGGCTGAGCTCCTGCCTGCCCATGGGGAGTGGTGATGAATTCTTTGCTTTGCGTTGCCTGCATGTGCAGCTTTTGCTTTACCTATTAAATTGTTCTTATCTCAACCCTTGAGTTTTACATTCCTTTCCGATCCTCCTTTCCATCCCACTGGGGCGGGGCGAGTGAGCAAGTGGCTGTGTGGTGCTTGGTTGCCGGCCGGGGTTAAACCACGACAATTATACATAAAAATAATATTCAGTTTTCAAAAGATGATGATGATTTTAAAAGGTGACCAAAGGTGAACAGGTAAAAAGTGAAAGACAGAGCTTTTTGAGACAAGACAATGAAAATATAAGGATTAACTGTTCCTCCCTTTACCAAGACATTGGGAGGGAACGAGCATAAGTAGGTCTGAAGAAATCAAGAAACAGCAGTCATTTAATAGATACTGCCTTCTGAAGGATACAGTTAACACCTTGACACTAGCTGTAAGACAATGAAGAAGACTCGGTGAAAAGTTGCGTTTATTGTACACTTTTGTACTACATGGCTTGGTTAGTAGCTCTGCAAGTGGACAACTGAAAAGACAGACCATACAATATAAGAAAATAGAGGTTGAGGGACATTACAGATCATCTGGCCCTTGTGTCTGAATGATTAACTCGTCTGAAATCATCCTTGACAGGTGTTTGTCTAATGTGTTATTTAAAATTTCAGTAGCAGAGATTCCCATCTCTGTAAACAGCGTTCTTTAGTGTTTATTGTCCTTAAAAGTAGTTCTCCTTTTCTGACTTAAATGTCTCTTGCTAAATCTTAAGCTAATTACTTTTTGTTCTGCCAACAATAGATATGAAGAATATCTTAGTCTTGTCCTTCTGAAACAAACTTGCCACAGCTGAAAGTGGGAGGGCTGTATTCTCATGAGCAAATAATGTTGTTTCCTTTTGTCTTGCCCTAGGTACAGTATTTTCTAGGTTCCTGGTTTTCTCTTGGTCTCTCCACCCAGTCCACATCCAGATTTTTCCTGCATGGTCCATAAGCATCTCATAAAGTTGTATTCCATGCTGGACTCAGGACTGTAGCTGGGTCCTTTCTATTGTTAGGTGAGTTGGAGGACATTTGCCCTATGACCCACTTGTTTGAGCATCTCAGAAATTACAGAGTTGTTCAACAATATTAACTTATTTTCACTGTGTGGTCTACTAATATCTCCAGACACTCTTCTGAAGACTGCTGTCTAAGCAGTCGGTCTAAAATATTTTACTGGGTAGCTGTTGTGTCTAGATCTCCTATGCATTACATGACGCATGATTTCAGTCTTCATCCACCTGCACGATGTCTCCCAAGGCCATCCTTCGAGTAGTCTGCCTCCTCATAAAAGAGGCTTCATCCATTTCTGTTTGCTTTGCTCCTCGTTCCTTCTGCTTTCTGGCCACATTTTCAATGAGCTTGCTTGCATCACTAAGGGTTTTTTGTGTTCGTTGACCTGGAGATTTCTGCTTGCCTTCTCCCACACTTGCATCCATGACTTTTAAGGGTTTAGCTTTCCCATAGTCTTCCTGGGGCTCTTTCATGTGCCTTACTCTGAATCGGCGCCGAGAAGCATTTGGGCAAGGATCAGGGGTGTTGTCAGGTCTGTTAGACTCTTCATGCATGTCAGATACCTGGAGAGTGGGGATTAATGGCTTATGGAGTGTCTTGGGAGCCTCTTCAACACCTGGTTGTTTAGTCAGCTTAGAGGTTGTCTCTGGAGGCAAAATAATTTGAATTTCTCCCAGGGGTTTGCTGCTTTTAGGGGGTAGGGCATCATTTTTATTCTCCAGAGAAGCCTTCTCACTCAGCTTTATCTTTTGAAGGTTTTCTAACTCCCCCTGAGTCAGATTCTTTACCCTTTTCACATGGGGTTCATTGCTGATGGAGCTGATTACCGTCAGTTTCTGAGCAGCCATTTGGGCTTCTCTCTGGATGCTCATAATCCTTTGGAGCTGGGCTTCTTTTACTTCCAGAGGGATCTCCAGAGGGGCCAGCTTCACTGGCCTCTTCAGGGTGATGTTCTCTGTGCTACACATCTCATTTGCACGATGCAGGCTGGGAGACAAAGCTCCTTCTTTTTTCACCTTTTCTGGCCACAATTTTTTCTCTCCCTTAGATAGTGTTTTCTCTGAAATCCTTGGAGAAGGAGGTTGGAAACCAAGGTTTCTATGTTCACTTCCTGGCTTCCCTCCCGGCAAGATGAGAATGGGATTTTTCTCAGGCTGCAGGTTCACAATGGTGACTTCACTAACAGTGCAGTTATACTTGGGCTTTTCTTCAGCCATTGGAGCACCCTTAAAGAAAGCAAACAAATGTGGGGATCACTATCATACATTGTATTAATCATGGTTGGGTTTTATTATGATGTTCAGGAGTTTGACAGAAGTGCAAGCTTAGTGTCCCTTGAAGCATACTCCTCATAACTATAAATCCTAAGTACTGTGCTCCATATTTTGTCTTACTCCAGGCTAATCTAAAATAAAGGGCAAATTTAGTCTCCGTGTCTAGAGAATAAATAAGCCTGACAACTGAGGAATCAGTGCTTGTCTCCTCCCTGAGAGTCACTGGTGCATCTCAAACAGCACTGCCATTCTTTCTCCTACTCTGTCCCAAATACTGTGTGTCCTTTCTAAGCAGTGAGCAGCACCAGCCTGTAACCTGCAGTCATTAATTTCAAGGAAGGTTAGGACCTCCACAACACATGGAAAATACCAGAGAATTAATGTTAGCTTGGGGCAGCTCCTACCTGAGGCTCAGGTGTGGGTCCTTCCCTTTTCCTCTGACATTTGAAGTGATGGGCATTTCTGCTGAGAGTGATCATCCAGCACACTCCTGAGCGTATACTGACATATGCTTGATAGGGGAGGGCAAGTATCTTAATTTCTGCCAAAATTCTGCCTGATTCCACAAGGTACTTTTCCATGAAAGACAGACAATTAAGCCAGTGATGATTCTGCTTGTGTCAATAGAAAAATACCCTTAAATAGGCCTAGATGGTGTTCATAATACTGTGGATATTGTTCAGTTTCAAAAGCAAGACTTCTGAGGTGCTAAAGGAACTGCTAAAGGCAGATGTGGCAAACCTGGAGTTCGTTTCTTCACCTTGTTCACAGAAAGTTTATGTCATGGTTGGGAAAAAGTCCTCATTTTCATCAAAAATATAAGTACCTCATTGTAAACAGAGCTTTGCTGTTCAACTCTAGTGCTGTGTAGGCAATTACAGGCTTCATGGGTGTCATCGGGAGATGGGCTGTATCCCTGCTCCTGCCTAAAGGAGTAAGTCCTCTTCCCTAAGGTTTCTTTTCCATTCCTACTCTGTTTCTTGTACAGACTATACATTTTATGGGACAGTCAAGAGCAATATTCCTGACTGTATCTTGGACTTCTGGACCTTATTATCATAAATATATTTTCTGAAATGATAGTATTACCTTGTTTTTCCTCTGACATACAGAGAACGTGAGCTATTTTACTTCACAGCTCCTCTCATCTGACCTAACCAAACCTGCGCTGGTAATTCCTGTTCACTGATATTGATGGGATTTTATTTTTTTTTTAAGCCCCTGAGCTTAGTATCATTACATCATTATTAGTAAATAAAAAGGATACTCCTCTTGCCCTTTCTGTGTCTTGCTGTGTTCCAGGAAAACACTTAAGGCTGCCTATAGCTCTTTAAATGTGAAGTGAAAAAAAATAAACATAAATAAACCCTTGTCCTAAAATGCAGGCACATAAAGCAATGAGACAGAATGAAAGCTCCAATGCAAAGTGAGGTATGGGAATGGAAAGTAAGAAAAGATGAACAATATAGTGCCTACAAACTATAACTTTTGAAAAGATCTTGGTTGAAAAGCCTTTTAGCTGCCTTAAAAAAGTGAGTATCCAGCTAAAACCCAGCCACCTGTCCAAGCCTATAGGTCAACGTGCCTAGACAATGCCTCTTTCTAGCTGTGGCTATTCTTTGTTTTCATGCTACTTTCAGACAGGAGTGATTAAGTGATTGGATCATTCTGTGCTGCATTCGTCTGAGTAAAATTCAGCCAGGTTAAGAAGGTGTGGAGAAATTTTACACACCACCTAAATCCGATTGGAGTTCTGATGTTAATACACTTAAAACCCATCCAAAACTAATGTGCAAGATAAGCTGCATCCTCTGTTACCCTGCACACATTACTCAGTACCTTCTCAAAATGTCCATCTGCTATGCATATACTCCTACTTAAAATTTAATTAAGTAATTGGCCCAATCTTGTGTAGGTAATTGCTCTGTGCCTAAAATTCCCTTTGCAGTCAAAGAGACACTCATACAAAGAATGACTGCTTCAAGCTCTCTGGATCAAAGTATTACGATAGAGGTATTATCAAAGGGACCACCAGTCTTTATTCAGAAACCTAAACCTTCATATAATTTAAATACTTTCCTTCCTGGTCTCAGCTTGCTGATTCTTCTGATATAAACTGCTGAGTAGTGGAAGGGCAGAGACAGAAGGGTTACAGTACTTTATTGCTATTTTACTAAATTTATTGCATACACTGTAGACCAGTGGCAAATTAGCACAGAGTGGCCTCACATGTAGGAAAGCTGGTGTCCCCCATAAACAGCAATCCAGTGGCTCTCTACTTAAGCTGTCTTAGTGCTCAGACTGGATGGTCCTCAGAGAGAGGTGCTTCTGCTCTTTTTACTTCATTTCAGTTTCAGGAGTCTGCTCATTGCAGAGCGTATAGACAATTGGCGTATAGGCAGAAAGTGAGATTTGCAATACAGTCTTGGGAAATTTTTATGCCGTTTTGAAACCTTGTTCACCAACTTGATGACTAGGTCAAGAGAAGAAATTGAGCTGAGGTTCCTTTCCAGTCTTGGTCCTCAGCCTCTGTTGTTACACAAGTGATGAAACCACTATTTTATGGAAGTCACTTCCCTGTATGGCTCCATAATGCTTCCCCATTTCAGTCCTATTGTGGACATAACCACCAGGAGGCAATACTGGGATTATAGCATATATAATTATAGATATGTCATGGTTGAAAGGAATCCTTTAAAAATGTCCACTTCCTTTAAGGAACCCCATTTTCTCAGTCACACTTGTGAAGTTTCCTCTCCTTGCTCAATGAAACCAAATTTATAGTACATTACATAAGAAGAAAAAAGCCCACAACAATAAAAACCAAAACAAAACCCAACTCTAAATCCCAAGCTATTCCTACATGAGGAAAAGCTTTAATCTCATTGCTACAGGATAATCTGTAGTGATAAGCAGATGTTACACAACTCAGATGCTTTTCCTTCCCATCATCACGTGTATCAACTGATTGCTGTGTTTCAAAGGGGAGGACAGAAATACCTAAGAAAGGAAGTTCACAGATCAAATCCTTCGGCTTATCTGGTTGAAAGCTTGTCCCCAGAGTGCAGGGTTTTTGGGTTCAGCTCCAAAATAAACACCAAGCCTTCAGTGTGCCTTAATTCTCTGTGTGATGCCTGAAACTCTGCTACTGAAAAGCCCTCTGTCACATGGACATCCATTACACGTGCTGTCATTCAACAGGGGAGAGAAATGATTCAGTTTAAACATCCAGGAATGAATGGCTTTTCTTCCACTGCAGCTTCTGCATATACATTAAATAGCTCAGGTCACTGTGAATGGACAACGCAGCAAACAGCCCAAATCCCCAAATCCGAATAACTCTCAGAAATTCCTTAAACCTCCAGCCTCGCAGTGTCCTGTCAGCTTTTGTCAGCTGGCATAAAGATCACACCTGCAATGTCAGATATTTACATCATCATTTGCTGTACCAGAAAAAAATTAAAAAAACAATACTGTGAGTCAGTGGGTCCTAGGAAGTCAGGTGGTCCATCGGGCTGGTGAAGCTAAAATGTAACAGTGTCTAATCAGCAGTACTGAAGACAGTGCTAACATCACACATAGCTGTCTTTGATCCCAAAACAGCCAGCTACCAAGGTGGAGTGAGTGAGGGGACTTCACACAAGTCCCTGCCGAGTCTCCTCAGAGCAGGATCCAGCGATGGTGTCGTTCTGCCACAATTCCCTTTCCATTGCACTACTTGGTATCTTAAAACAACAATAGCAAGAAGAGTATCAAAACAGAACAAAGGAAAGACAGTTGAATGGCCTGAACACCAGCCCAGTATCAGGGAACCCATTTCAAATCCCTTATCTTCCACAAGTTATTCATGTGATAGCAGGGAAGATGTTTTGTCTCTCTGTAACTCCGTTTCCCCCCTGTAAACTGGTACTGATTCACTCTTGTAACCCGTAGGAGCATTTTAGATATAACTATACTATACAGTACAAGTTACACAGTGACAGGTGAAGCGGAATTATGTTATTTCCCTAAAATGGTTCAATTCCAGAGAACTTATTTTTTAGAAAAAAAAATGCTCTACAGAAGGTGATATCTGTTGAATAATCTAAACATGAAAAAATCTATAATTACTTGAAAATTATGTCAAGTAATGCTAAACATGTATACAACATTTTTCTCAATGATGCTCTGCCAAATTCTTTACATTTTGTAGGATTTTACAAATCCTAATTACAAGTTTTGCTTCATAGAGGACTGGGTTTTACATTACAGGTTTTATTTTGTAGGTGAGAGAAGGTTTTGGACATGACTTTGTATTTGCAATCGTTAATGTAAAGGAATGTTTCATGAAAACATATTTAAAATTTGTTCATAAACCCTGGGGGATCTTAAGAGGAATTGCACCATTTCATACAAGTTGGCGCACTCTCATTCCTAATGTTATCATTGCTTTAACAGCTCCTCCCTGAATACACAAGGAGAGCAGCCTGAGTTCTAGGAAACCTGCAGCAGACCTGCCCTTGCAGGCACACCCAATCTGCAAATCATGGAGTCTCCAGACTTCCCATATGACTGCCAAGCTTTATGGAACAACCTAAGTCTTGGGAAGCATCTTGTAGGGTTTTGCGATAATGCAAGAAGGAAGGGAAGATGTAGAACTCTAGTCCTGGACTTCTTATTGGCAGTCTGTGATGACAAGTAAAGTCACGTAAGCTAACTTCTCCAACTTCCACATCTAAATAGGGACATCATTCCTAACTTAGACCAAGACAAAGATTTGTTAACAATGAGCAACTAATATTAGATTTCTAAATCCAGATTTAAGATATAAATAAATGACCTGTTTTTCAACAGTAGCACTGGCTTTGCACTTCTTAAATTCAGCCAATTTATTTAAGGATCTAACTCATAACTCAAAATCCTCAGTTCAGCTTCAAAAACCTTAGCCTCAGCTGTCAGAGTAAGGAGATTGATTTCCCAAAGTCCTGAGCACCTGGAAATCCTGGCCATTTCAACAAGACTGTATGAGAAGTAAAAGTCTGCACCTGCAGTTGGACCCATGTTGACTGGGGTGTATGTGTGTGTGTGACTTACAGCACTGGCCTAAATCTTCTCACTGCTGTGAGTGGAGTGAAGCAGAAATGAAAAATGCAATATCCCCTGCTAACTACCAACTCCTGCTTACATTACATGCCCACAAAGATAGCAGCATGAGCAGAACCTGAAAAGACAAAGAGACTGAGCCCTTTCCTTGCTGGTTTTTCTTAATTTAGAGCTTGGCACTGTAAAATCCAGAAAGATGGAGCTATCTGATACAGTGGAAGCTCATGTCTAGGAACTAATTTGGTACCCTGCACTATCCCAACTGATAACAGAGACCAGCACCTTGGAGGCAGTGCGAGCAACTCTGCTATCATTCAATCTGCCTGTTCTCTGGATGCCACTCATCCATTGCACTCAGAAATACCCAGGGAGACAAGCATGTTTTCTCAGCAATCCCCTGCAATATTTCATTCAGAATGGAAGAATGAGGATCCCTGTCTTCTGAAAAGAAGGTGTCAGCAGTGCCATTACCTTTTCTGAAAACATATAGGCTAGGAAATTAACTACTTAAAAGACAGACCTTCAAGCCCCCATACCCCATCTCTCCACAGCATTATTCCTTTTTGCTTTGTTAGACCAGTTAGGCCAGAAATGAAAAACTGGCATGACTACACAGGCTGGCAGTAAGGGCATCCTTGGAGGTGCCCTTTGACAAAGTCAATTTAATATAAAGAGGCTTCAGTATTAAAATTTCCCTGAATGTCCAGTTACAAGGCTAAAAGCTCCTTTCTCACTTCCTTACCCCTTCCTACAGCACATTTGCATCTCCACAGCTCCAACAGAAGGGGTTGAGATTGTTTCTTGCCCAGGCTTGCCTCATGTTTTAGTCAGGGCAGGCTCCCAATGGGTTGTTGATTCAGGTGTAGTCTCATCAGACCAGAGGATTCCCTGTAGTAGGAGTGCCTTCAAGAACACATTTCTGAGCTATTTGAAGACTGTGCACAATGGACAGGAGTAAGCTCTGCTCTCTTCAACTGTTAGGAGTCCAGTCTGAGCTGGATGTCTAGGGCACCCTCAATAGGAACGGAGGATGACCAGCTCACCTTCTCTGAAAATAGGTACTTCAGACAGTACTTTAGGTGGTGGGTTGACTCATCTTCCAGGTGATCATGTCTCACTGCAAAGAATTTGTGGCTCCAGTGGCTAGAGGTAAAGGAGGGAAACTCAGACTAGGGAGCCAGCAGTGGACTGGAGCCTGCAGAGAAGACTCCATCCCTTTAATGGCTGGGAAAAGGCCTGAATATTTGTTCTGCCCTTTGTGATAATTTTCTTACCCACATTCTACAGCTATTACTTACTTCATACCGTCACTCCACAAATACATTTTTCAAATGTTCCTATTAAGCTGTAGGCAGCATATAGTGTTATACCAGTATTGATGTTAAAGCAGAATTACCTGCTAGTCCTGTTAATCCACTGATGCTTTGACAGCAGGGGTATTACAAATAGAGCTTCTTTGTAAAAAATGATTAAACATGACCTGAAAGTCCACAGCTTTCCAATTCCCTGAAAACTTACAATTTTCTTGATGAATGCTGTAGCGTCTAAGGCCAGAAGAGTCAATGACAGCCCATCCTCTGATCCAGTAATGACATGGATGTTGAAAGATTTTGATGTCACTTCTTTTATCCTCAAGCCTATTATCTGACTCTTCTCCCTTTTGCTCTTCAAACAGAGGCTGCTTTATAGAGCAGTGCAGTGGGCACGCAGGGGATGGAGGAACTGTTACTACTTTTTCTATGGACTTGCTCCACAGCCACAGACAAGTCACTGAACATCTCTATGCCTTGCAATCAAGGGATGCCCTTTAGATATTTTGCAAGATTTGGGAGTTTGTTAAATTTGCTGTGCGCTCAAGAAAATCACTATATCCTCTTCCAACCTAGGTTTACCTCTAGTTTCAACAGGTCGATGATTTATTCCATGCTACCCAATGGCCCTAAAGTTGTGCAGTGTAACTCAGCTTCTGTGCTCTGCTCTGCGAAGGGCTCCATTTCAATGACATGTGGATCCCTGCACCATTTGGAGACCACTGTAGGACGTTCCAGATGGTAGGCAGAATGCATTAATCTATGTCATGAAAATTTAATTCATATGAAGGTAATAAATTGTTTATGTATAAAATAGGCAGGACTAATACATTAGCATTCAGGTCTGAATTGCACCAGGATACAGGCACACACAGCTCACAGTGAACTCAGCTTTTTGGCTGTTATAACAAGAATCAATCGAACAGAATTATGAAGTGCAGACACTCGGTATTTGGATAGAATATGCCAACACAGTAGCTACTGCACTGTTAAAACAACCTGCCCCTCTCCATAGTAAATCTAACTCAATCGTAAGAAGCTAGTCATGATTTAAGAGAGAAAAAACATAATAATAGAGCGTGTAACAGCATGGGCTTGCTGCTGCATTTGCATTGACGTCAGAGCAAACAAGATTAAATGAAAGCAAGCACAGCTACAGAAATGTGACCTTAAACACAAGCCCAGAGTTGCAGATATTGCCAAAATCTTAGCTGTAACTCCACCTGGTTTGCTGACATAGCCCTAGAGATAATGTCTTCAAGAAGCAGCTGTAGATCCCTGTGGCGGCTGGCACAGTGAGACCTTTACTCACTTTTGAGCAAAGGGCATATTGCCACAGAGAGGAACCAGGATGGGGCAGAAAGGATCCCGCTCGCATGATCCTCCACAAGGGACCATTGAGACTGGCAAAATTTGCAGCAACCATTTAGCTCCTATAAGCTCTGCTGGGCTGCTTTGTCCTCTGCTTAGTCCAGGATTAGGGAAAAGATGAAAAAGATTGATCTCATTTTCCCAGTCACTCACTCTCCTTTCCTTTGCCTGGTGTAACCTTGACACTTTTGAGATCCAGTCTTGGATAGCCCAAGTCACATAGAGACCCAGGCTGATGGGAACAGTGGTTAATGGCATCTTCAAAAAGCTAAGAAAAACTGCAGCGAAAAATCTGTTACCATAGGAGCAAAGCCCATTCAAGTCTACCCATTGAAATAAAGCATGATTACATGGTGACATTGCCAAAATCTGTACCACTGCTTGCTGAATGAAAAATGGGAAAAATATCCACAACTAAGGAAAAACATTCTCTGGCAAGAGAACACCTCTTCAAAAAAACTAAGAAGGTAGATCCCAGTCTTCCCAGACACTGTGACTTAGAGTGAACAAATTCGTTTCCTTTGACTTAAAGGGTGGGATTGCCTGCTGTGCATCATTTAAACCTCTCAAAACCAGGCTGACCTGGGGTATAAACGATTTAACAACTCTACTGGGTCTCACTGCTCTCACCATTATTTCACTTTATATTTACTATGAAACAGGTTCTACTTTGGATCTATGGGGTAAAGCAGCTTTCTAAAGATTCAAATGGAATCAACCAGAATAGCAATTTCTGACTAATTCCCCTATTTGGAGAAGATAATCCAAACACAAAGATTCCTTCATGCCTTTGTATAAAGGAGTTGTTCTGGAATGGTTAAAGCATATTGGGAGAGCTTTGGCAGATAAGTTACACTGTAATACCTTCTCCAAGCAATTTGTCCCAGCTGAAGAAAACTGGAGATAGTTTATCCGTGAACTACTGAGAATTAAATTCTTATCCCATTTCCTCCTTGCAGCCTCTCGGTCTGGCTACAGCCAGCTGGGCAATTTTGTGTTTCCTGCAGTGTAGAGTCCATAATATAAGCAGGTAGGTTCCTTGGCGAGGGGGGTGGAGGGTGTAAAGATGTAATAATAAAACTTAGGCACATAACTGCATTACACTCAGGGCTCCAACCAGATGGTCCTGTTAAACTCAAAGTACTAAGCCAAGCAGTGTGCTATGAGGAGCTAAAAACCCTTTCGGAATTTTGTCCCTGTGGCATACAGAGTTCATGAGAGCTAATTGCCTTTCTGGTTTTGTTTCAGGCTCAACATTCAGCCAATGTTTTTGGGAAGGGCAGAGGCTTTTGAGAGCCCCTTGGGTCAGGTTTCAAGATCTTGTATCACTTCCTGATCCCAGCATAAAGAAAGGTGGTGGTGGGTTTTATTGTTATTCTTTTCGGGGTTGTTTTTTTGGTTTGTTGGGGTTGTTTTTCCCACGCAGCTTTATGGGTGCAAATACCTCTGCAGATATATTTGCCTTTAATGTTTGTGGGTCTGAAAAAAAGCAACACATCTCTAACTGAACTGTGCCAAGCAATTTCCCTCCATCCTTAGGAACCCAGGGAGCTAAGCTGTATTACACTACCTAGCTCATTACTAAAAGGTCATTGAAGACTTGATGGATCCTTCACTGCATTTCTTGTGTCCTTTCTTTGACATGTAGGACACAAGTGCTGGTGCTGCATTAATTGCAGCGGGTCCTGTTTTGAAATCTTAGAATAATTATCTCATGCAGAACTTGCTGTTCCTGGCCACATGGATCACTGGTAGTGTCCTGGAGACACTTAATGTACCATTGAATGTCCAGCAGCAGTTTTCATTTCCTCTGAACCATGAGGTATGATATCATAGCACTTGTGTGCTTTTGAGCATTTTCTAGTCCATCAGTCAAGAGTTGCTTTTTTGATTCAACACTTAGTATTTGACTTTACTTAATCTGGAAATGTAAATAGACCCTTTGCTTCACCTTGACTCTGTGCTCAACTCCTGGACAAAAAGAACCAATTTTGATACAGATAAAAGCTCATTGCAACTACAGCGCTGGCTCCACCCTTTGTCTCCTGACTTACAAGGAACCATGTACAGTTATTGGAATAAGGAGTACTTATTCTACCAAGCCTGAGAACATCTGAATGTTTACATATTAGTGCCATTAGAGTGATTCTGCCAATTAATAGTACACCCTTACTTGCAGATGCTCCCATTAGTCCAAGTGTGCACGTGGGAGAGGGATCCATTCATTTCACTGTGGACTTTCTGAATCTGGTCTTGCCAGCTCCCTGAGAATTTTGACAATTGTACTCACCTCCCTCTGTTTTATTTATTTTCCTCTTGTTTATTACCATTACCAGTTAGGAAGGAAAAGAAAATAGCTTTTCTCCTGAGAATTAAACACATTTCACTCCAAAGAACAAACAAAGCCTGGAAAAATAGCAACTTTCTGTCACAATGCCAGGATTAAGGCAGCCTCGTGCTTCTCCAGGTAAGCTGTTCTCCTCAAATTCACAAGGATCTCTTCTCCTGCTACATGAGCAGCTGGGCATGGAGGCAATTCCAACTTTTCTGTATGTCCTGGTTTTGGCTGGGATAGAATTAATTTTCTTCTTAGTACCTAGTGCTGTGTTTTGGATTTAGGATGAGAATAATGCTGATAGCACACTGATGGTTTTAGTGGTTGCTATGAGATGTTTATATTAACTCAAGGACTCTTCAGTTTCTCAGGCCTTGCCAGCAAGATGGCTGGAGGGGCACAAAGAATTGGGAGGGGACACAGCCAGGACAGCTGACCCAAACCAGCCAGAGAGGTATGCCATAGCATGGGATGTCATGCTTGGTATATAAACTGGGGGGGGTCAGCCAGGGCCTGTGGATCTCAGCTCAGGGACTGGCTGGGCATCAGTCAGTGGGCGGTGAGCAGCTGTACAGTGCATCACTTGGTTTCTTGTATCCCTTCACTTTGGATTTCATTCCTTCCCTTCCCTCTCTTTTTCATTATAACTGTTATTGTTATTATTATTATTATTATTGCTCTTTCATTTTTATTTTATTTCCAATTATTAAATTGTTTTTATCTCAGCCCTTGAGTTTTACATTGCTTCTCGATTCTCCTCCCCATCCCTCTGGGTGAGGGGGGAGTGAGCAAGCAGCTGTGTGGTACTTAATTACTGGCTGGGGTTAAACCACAACACCGTAGAGCATAGTCTAAAGCTAGAGCTAAGGCGACACAGCCTTCTCCAGTATAATGTGTACCACCAGTCAAGTTCATGAATACCACCCATGTGTTTTGAAGACCCTCCTAACAAACTATTATTTTTCTGCCTTCAGGACTGTAGCACTGAACTCAGAAATTCAGCTCTCATTAGGAGTGTTTCTGTTCACTTTAGTGGGTGTTACAAGTAAACCAATAAGGAAATCTTCAGTATTATTGGAAGCTGGATGCCTATACTGGAACACAGAGGTACACCCTGGAAAATCCCTCCAGATCCTAGAAGGCCTTGATCCTGCACCTTTTACAATCAATGATGACCTTGCCCTTGATTTCAACAAAGGCAGAATAAAGATGGGGGCTTTTCCAAATTTGCAACAACAATTTTACAGATTGCATGCAGTCTTCACACGGTTTTGTGTATGGCTAAAGAACAACGAAGCCTCCCACCCATATACCTCTTGGCCATTATATATGTCCTTTAGCTGAGGATCCAATGCAAACACCTGTACATGTGAGTCAGTACATACATGCAAACAGTTCCGTCAAGCTTGCTCACAAGTGGGGAAGTGTGAATATGAAACCTATCCCCTTTCTGAATTCCATGCAAGGCCTCAAATTCAAGTCTTAGTAGAGCCTTGCCTCCTCCTGATCTTCTGGAAAAATACCAAGTTTTCCTCATTAATAGAATTGTGCACTCATTAGTTTCAGTAGGATGAGCCTTTTGTCTTTGATAAAGTATCTCTGTCTATACCAACAGTTTTATGTTCAGCATAGTCACCAATAACAGCACTATCTCCAGAAAACCCCAGACTACCCAGATGCCTGCTCTTAGCACCTCTTAGCACCTTAGCGTGCTCTTAGCTCTTGGACCTTTTGAACGTCTCCTCAGCACTGTGGCTCCCCTTGCTCTCTCTCACCACAACTTCTGTTCATCATCCTTGCAATTCACTTGTGAAGGAGGCTTTTTCTGTAAGACTTGGAACAATTTTTGTTTTCTCTGATGAGAGGTACAGTGGCCTACCTTAGCCATCAGGTTGGTGTGTCTTGAAACACAAACACATTTTCTGTGTACCCGTGTCACTTATTACAGTTCAGCAGCCTATTGTCTTATCTTGTCAGGGTGCTTTGAAAGGTAAATCCTATCAGAGCATAATAGGAAGGGAAGTTAAACCTATTAGTACATAGCACTTTCTTAACAGCTCAAGGGACAGAAAGGGAGCTCTCTAATTGTCTTCTGATACATTTTCTTTTGTTCCTTATAGCCTTGAATAATAACTAAATATCATCTTCTCCAGATGGCTTTAGGTGCTATTAACATATCTAATAAATAACCCAGAAAGGTAGCTAAAAGGGCAAATACATGTGAACAGACATTGCAGAGCATTGGTCGTAGAGTAGCATTGGCTGTTCATTCCCCACCTCTAGGAACGTTTTTAGGGGAAGGGGTCCACATTCAATGGAGTCATGTGCTGGCTGTCCTTCCTGACAGTTTTGTTTCTGGTGGAAAAAAATAGAGGAATGGAGAAACCTAGAATGAGTCAGAAAGGTACATCATACATATGAAAAGGAGTCTTCACTGAAATAAGATTTTTTCCTTAACATTATCATCTGATCAAGTGGCAGAAAGAAGAGTCCTACTTCTGCTCTCTGTCTCCTCCATGGCTCTGGACTGTACCTCTGGTTAGGTTCCTCACCTGAGAAGATGTATGTCATAGACCAAGGATGTTTTCTGTGGCTACTGTCATTAATTACCTTGATAAACTATCTCCTTAAAGGGTCTACTTCAGGTCTGAACTATTACTTATTTTCCATCCTGCCCAACTCACCATACTGTCTACATGTCTCATTTAGCAGCTGGATGGTATGTGTGTTGCTGCTTTGGTTACATAGTTGGTACCATTCGTGTCTTATTACCCTCAGTAAAGTCCCTGGTTGGGGTTGTTTTTAAGCATTTCCTTCCCAGGAAGGGTTGAAGCAAGGGTGTAGGGATTAAAGGGAATCAGAGAAGGTGAGCAGCAGCATTCAAGATGATCTTTAGCCATTTCAGAGCAATGAACAACACCTTGGGTACTGGAGATATGTATAAACTGTATACTAATCACACAGGGGTTTTAGTTCCTCTTGCCATATCAGACCACAGCTGGGCTTAAGTCTCATATATTTACTTGTTTGAAGTAATGACAAATCAAGCCCTCTTGGTCCCTGCAGGACATTTGGTCCAGTCCTTCAAGGCAGATTACAAAAAACCCGAGGGAATTAGCATGGATTTCAGCTCTTAAATCTCCAAGTGCTCAGACTCAGGAGCAAAAGCAAACGTAACCTCTCTTGGTGTGGTTCCCATGTTAAACAGGGACTAAATAAATGTCTCCATGGTCTTAAGGCTGACATCACATCATCATCTCATAAAAATAAGGTGCTGATTGGAAAGTGGGTGGCTGGATGGGGAGTGGTGGTGGTGGTTCTGGTCTACGGTCTGTTCTGTCAGATGGTGAGGAAAGATTCCCAAAATATTGTCATCATTGCACAGCCAGTTGCTCTGGACTCATCTAAGAAGTTACATGGTACCACACACCTGCAAAGCTACCGAGCACCCTGCATCACGGATGTGCAGGTTTCATTTCACAACATGGTCCTGATGAGTTTCTTTATCCTCATGAGCTATGGAAGGTTTGCATAGTTCAGGTAGAGGACATGACCTATATGCTGTGCAAAACACAGATTCACTCTCAGCATTGTACCTCAGGCCTCTCATAGTTTTTTGTGTGCTCTTCGAATTCTATAGTACCGATGCACTGGGAAAGCAGCATGACTAGCACTGCTGAAACTAGAATAGAAATGGCAGCTCTTTCCCCATTTCTCCAACAGGCATCTGAATTACATTCTTCATTTGGAAAACTACCCAGTAGGACCCCAACCTTACAAATTCCCTGTGTCTAATACCCTTCTTGTGGGATTTTCCCCCCTTAGCTGCTTCTTCCTATTGTCGAGATAAGACCAGCATTCTTATCTGCCTCCCATTAATTTCCTCATTCAATTCTTGGATCTTTGAGATCTCCTTAAGGAAATTAGGCAAATCAGGCTTAAAAGTCTCATGTAACCTTTCCCCAGTAGTGAAAAGCGGATGGTGGTTGTTATTAGTAGCTTGGCTTTAGAGTTACCTAAGTGACTGTATAAGCTAGTCTATTTTAGTAGTAGCAATTTTCTAATCTATCAGAAGACACTGGAGCTTTCAACAGAAAAGACAAATATGTCATGAAAAGCTATAAACATGCTTTACTTATAGAAAAAAACCTAAGAAATGTAGTAAGAAAGGATACAGAAAAGTTGTGCTTCCATCCTTTTTTTATACATAGAGATTAGTAGAGGTCTCCCAGGTTTTGCAGCCATCCTAGAGGACTGGATAGGAAGACTAGGCATTGTTGGGGATGCAATGAAGCTAGGGAAAATACTTCCTTTTCATTCCCAGCTACAGGCCTCTTCCTCTAAAGCTTACATCAAGTGATGCTTCAGAGAAAGATGCCAAAGACTGAATAACCATACTGCATAATGGGAGATGATCCCTGCAGGTGAAGAAATTTGTAGAGCCTAGACATCCAGTTTCCAGCTGCGTGGAATTGTCACCCTGCTAGTAGTAACTAGGAGAATTGAGTTTGTAAGCTTATCTGGCATCTTTTGCCAGCATTAATTTCAATTTTTAAGTGCTCCAAAGATCACTGGTTCCTGTTCATCACCCCTGTTAAATATCCTCAAATATATCTCTTCTAGAAAATTGTTCTCTTTTAACCGTTCTTTTAAATAGATGCTTCCATGAGGAGAGATTTTCAGCCAGTTTTTGCTGTACAGTTCATTGTTTCTAATCTCTGCATTGCCATTACTACGGCAATCAAGTGCCTGTGCAATGGCCCAACTAGAAAATGTCTTTTTTATTTGATTAGCTCCCAAGTTCAGTCTTATCACTTATTAATAACATTCCATCCATGGTCTGCATTGATCCCTTCTTATCAGCACTGGCTTCTGCTCTCTTTTCAGCTTTCTCAGAGTAATGTTTTCAAAGGTGAAAATTTCCAGCCATGTGTCTAAGCAAGACTCCTGTACAATCAATAAGAAGCCCATCACTTCCACACTTACCAGCTGGCCCGGCAATTCTTGCTTTGCTCGTTGTTTTATCATCCCTGAGAAGTGTCTCCTCCTCCTGATGAGATCTGTTTACTCTGCAGTGTTCAAGCTGCTGTGGCAGGGTGTGCAGAGATGCAGAGACCCGGTGCCTTGCTTGCTCAGGACGACTGAAAGGCTTAGAAATCCTACAGAGAGATAAGAAGAGGGAGATTAGAGTCAGCATTACTGCAGTCACTTATGGACTGAACAGGTTCTGTATGCCAAAAAAAGCAAATGTGAATGTGTTATATTCTTCTTGTTTCTTTAAAGAGAGGAGTATCCTTACTTCAAGAACCCATCTTTAAAGAATCCCCTTCCTCCACCTTTCACCTACCATGCACCTTTTCCATCCTTTCATTCTTTTTCCTTCTCTTCTGTGCCCTGCTTGTCTTTCATCTTGTCTTTGCTATCTTTTCACAGGAGAATGTGGACCCACAATCTTCAAATCATGCTTGCTCCACAGTTAAGGTGTTGATTCCTAAAATAATGCCCCCACATTTGTGTTTCAGCATCTAAGTAGAAATTCATCAGAATCAGTGATGCAGTTTCTGGGTATATTTGGTTTCTAAAAGCCCAGTCATTTATGTTATGTCCATATTCCAGTGCATGATTGGGTGCTTAAGTCCAAGGAAGGCTGGTAGCCTACAGTGAGGTATGTGGAGCAAAAGGTGCTTTAAGCCATGTCAAGCCTTTGGTGTTACCCAGGCAGATACACTGACTATAGGTGTTCATTGCACAGAGTAGAATAACCTTCATAAGTTCATGCTGAAAGTGCAGCAAGTCTTAGTACACTCTTATCAGAGACTTTAACAGTCCCAATCCTGGTCCACTGACAGCACTCCCAGCTATGTGCCAAAAGGGAACAAGGCAAAATGGCTGAGCAACAAAAGCCAAGAGAGAGCCTAGTCTACCAGATCTGGCAGATGACAGCAATGCAGATACAGACTGAATTAGTTGAGTTAACAGAGATGTAGCGTGGAGAGTGGATTCTGTGACCAACTGTCAAACAACATCAGGGTTGGGTATCCTGGAGGTAAGGAGTGAAAGGCAGGGAGAGGAGAACAGATTTACACCATGTCTCCACCATGACAACTGAAACTACCCAGCTAAGGATACCAGCCTCCTAGTACTTGGCTTACTCCAATTGCATCCTAAGAGCTCCTTGTGCCTGACAACAGCCCTTATGGAAGGAAGCACCCATTGAAGGCATGACATGTGGATCCCTGTTACCTGATAGCACCACTGTAGCAAGATAAGTATCTGAGTTTAGGCTTGTTCCTTCCAACAAGTTCTTAAACCAGCAACAGTTTGCAGTACTGTTTGGCTGTGTTTGTTTGGTACTGCTTAGGTACCCTTCACTGTCACTTATGCCCAGCTCTTCTGCATTGTCCTCTTCCTGTGGCCTGCCATCTCCAGGTTTTGCTTTCCCATAATATAGTCCCATGGTGAGGTCATCAGAATTACATGGATCTTCTGACAGCACACAGATGCTTTGCTCTATGCTCCCTCACACCCATGAGTCTTTTTAAAAGACAAGCCTGATTTCCAGACTTTTTCATTTTTTCCACTGATTCTTGTCTAGAGAAGATGCAGATGTTTCCCATTTGGCCAATACCTCCCTATATCCACTGACAGATGCTTGGCAACGTCACTGCTTATTTGCAGCCTCTCCTCAGATGTACTGATGAATGTCATGTTTGCAGTAGTATTGTCTCTGGTGTTTTTCTAAGCCATTCTACTGTGGCAAGCAAACCATTCACAATTTCTGTCAACCAGTTGCTGTACTGTAGCCACAGAATGGTTTCTGAACCTATTTATTTTTCATTTCTGCGTTGAACAGCTAGGGGGGTTGGGCTTTTATCAGGACCAACAGGAACAGATCAGTTCAGTTCCAGATAACCAGCAACGAAACGTTGAGAACTCTAGGAACATTCTGGAATTTAATCTATACAAATAAATTAAACATGCTTGGGTACATTCTTTCATACTGATGCCAGCATGCATGGTGCACTCCATGTCTGTGATAATAAAGTGTACTAGCCTGCTAAAGAGGGTGACTGCATTCAGTCTACCCATTTGTGTGGTTCCTGGCAAGTCCTAAGTGCCAGCCTGTGCCCAGGAATCATTTGGGAGGGTGCTGGTTGTCATGGACCAAAAGTATGTCAGGGAGCCTTCCATCACTTCAGCAGCACAGACAGCCCAGTGCCAGTGCCCCAAAATATTTCCTCATATTGTTGGATTCAGTAAGGCAAGACATATCATCAGAGGGGCTGGGGATAGAAACTCTTCTGTCAGCAGAGACAAAGGTTATAGCAGTGCTGAGTTTGGAAAGATGAAGATTAAAGCTCTGTGCTATTCAAAGTGTGATCTGTGCAGCCTGGACTGCTGATCATGATGGGATTGTACCAGGAAAGAACTGAGTTATACAACCCAGGATGATGGCTGGTGCCCCCGGTGTCACTGGGCAGGCCAGTGCCCTCTCTCTTCTGGTTTGAAGAGTCCATGGTCTTAATCTGCAGACTTTATTGTTTTTGTAGAGGAGTGTTTTACAAGGAGATAAATGATGTTTCCCCCCTATGCTATTTATTCTGAAAGATCTGTCATTTGAAAGTATTCTGAAAGGTTAGTCATCTGCCCTGTAAATAAATCTGCCCTGTAAGCAAATAATCATAATTCCTGCTCTGGTATCCACATTTCCTATCACTGGGTAGCAAGATTGCCCTGCCATAGGGATGGAAGCTGGGGAGCTGCAAGTACCTCTGAGTAGTGGCAGATAAGCATTGACTTCCAGCAATAACCATGACTAACCACATCCATCCAAACAATGTGGGACAGTGCAGACAGGACCCTTAATATTCCCCAAATTATGCCTCTGCATAGGAACTTGCTTAACTGCATGTTTCTTCTGTCTGCTTATGAATATGGGAAAATTCAGACTAATGGTACTGTTGTTCGTGGACATTGTATGAGACAAAATGGGAATGAAAATTTCACAGAAGCACCAGTTCCTAAGGACAACTTCAGTCCACACACCCCAGCGTGAAGAGCAAGAACAGTTCCAGGACCTGAATGTGCAGCTGCTGGCTCATGCAAGGTTAGTTCATCAACGTCAGACCTTCCAGTGGTCAAGGTGGCCACCAGGATGTCCTGAAAATTCCTGGGCCAGCCCTACCTCTAATGAGTAGTTGATGCTCCTGAAGGCTCCTAGGGCTTCACCCTCCCAGAAAGACCAGAATGACTCGCCACACTATAAAGCAGGTCTTAACTTTCTTAAGCAGGATAGATATTTACAGACAGTGATGGTTAATGGCTGGAAAGATTCAGCAGTCCTAGTGTCACTTTAAAAAAGCATTAAAAATAGGAAATACTACTTTTCCAGGAAAAAAAAAAACCAACAACACATCATCCAAAAAACTTCATTTGGCTATTAACATGATGATTTAAGCACAGCACTATGGGAACTGGTTGTTTAAAAGAGACAGTTAGCTTCCTGCTACAGGACTTTCTATTTACTGTCAGGATCCTTTCCAAAGACAACACAGTCCATAGGACAAGTCCTTCAATCCCTGTGAAAATGGGCTATTGATTTACTTTTTAATTTGAAATTCTGTCCTTTTTTATCCCTGATGTGCTTTGCTGTTGTTTGTCTGAAGTCCACTGAGCTGCACCAAAGTGACGGGACAAGAGATATGCGCTTATAGTTTGGCAGGGAATTGCCAGGGCTGGGAGTTTTCAATACTTAAAAGAAAGATGGAAATACCCAAGTAGTTAGTTTAATCAATTGTTCTTTCTCATGAGAGCAGCTCATGGGGCTAAGAGTCAGTCAACATGATGTATTAATGTTTTAAATCCTCCTAAAACAGAGCTTGGAGCGGACTTTTGGGATTGGGAGTCAAACAAAAATCTTCAAGACATGCCCATACATCACCAAATCCTTTTGGGAACCCCATCTTGTGTATGTTAACATGAATCTTTTTTAAAAAAAATGTAGACTTAAAAACGTCTGAAAAATATTATGAAGACAGCAGTCAACATCTCCAAAGCAGTGCGTGGGGTTGCTGAAGGATATACCGGACTCCTCTCAGCAGTTTCGCAACCATCAGCAGTAGACCACTTCCTCTTGTACGATAGATAACACATGCTCTCTCTCGCATGCTCTTGTATGCACACACGCAGGGCAGCAATAGTCCAGCCATGTTTGAGGCTCTCATGTCAATGCTCAGTCCTGTCTTTTCACCTGCCTTTGGAAAAAAAATATTCAGAAATTGCCTCAGGCACAAGTGGGTATAGCTCTGGAAAGATTATGTGGAAAAAGGAAAGGCTTTTGCAAAAGACGTTACAAAAAAAAGAAAAAGAGGATTTAAGTTTTCAAAAGAAAAAATAAACACAATCTTGTTCTAAAGTATATGTGAGGAATAAAGGAGTAGCAAAAGGCAAATTACACTGAAGTCTGAAATACAATGGAGATGGGGGTAATCAGCTTATGGGTTGCTTTCATACAATAAAGAAAATTATACATAATTTTTGGAGGCACCTTCAGATCTCACTGCCTTCAAACAACATCCCTTATGTAAGCAGAAGCTCATCAGAGCAGACCTGTTCTGTATTCTGCCTTCCATTTGCACCATTGTAGACATCGGTGACAAATCCGATCAGAGTCCTCTATTCTCATGAAAATGAGAAATAATGTCAGCTGCATCTGTTGCATGTGGAATGCTAAATTACAAATTTGTTACTGTCTGTAGGAAAGAAGGCTGGGTGACTCCTACACCTATATACAATAATTATATTAACAATTATAATTTATACAATGATTTTGTTCTCAAGTCCAGGACAATTGTTTATGTGGGCTTTGTCTTCTTTAACTGCTTGCACAAGGAAGGGAAGCTAATTCTGTTCCCTTTTTTAATTTTTGCTCCTGTCTAAATGTTGCTGCAACCAAAAGTTGGGAAGCTTGCAAGCAGACCAAGAAGAAAAGTGGAGCCAAGGGCATTTTCCTTTGCTAATGTTCCCACTTTTGTGGTAGATAATAGACTAGACCAGAAGGTAGCCAGAAATATCAATAGTATGTCTCCACAGGTAATTTTTTGCTAGCTAAGACTGCGTGCAATATATCCCTGTTCCCCACAACAGACAGGTCAGGTTTAATCCCCCATACAGTCTCCTTCCAGACCACTGCTTCACTGACAAGTCTCATATGTGAAGACCATTGAATTAGAAAAGTAGGAACCAGAATGCTAATTGGTGCTTCTTCAGATTTATGATGGACATCTAAGCGGTCACACTCAGAGTCTTGCTATGGGCAAGAGTGGAGTGTACCTCACGTAGGTATGGAGCTATATGAAGCTACTGTTAGTCCAGTTGAGGTTTTCATAATCTTATAGTCCAAACAATTAGTCCAATCATAAAATTATGCATGGATAGTCCAAATTAATACAGAGAAATCTCAATAATGCTGTTAAAATAGTTATATATATATATATAAATTCTATATAGATAATAAAATATTATATATAAAATAGTTATAAAACAATACACCACTTTTTATATGGCTTCTATAGCTGACCATTTCAGCCTTACTCAGGAAGACTGGGACTTGGGTTGTGATATGTTGTCAGTGCCCTGAGATGTCTGCCACAAGTAGTATGATGTTTGTGGTGGAGCTTTCTTCATCATGTCTTCTGGGAGGTATGTGATTTTCATGCTGATGCTTCTTCCTCAGTTTTGAATCTGCTGGGATTTATTTTAATATGTTTTCTTAACATGTTTTCTTCTGATTATGCTCATTATTCAGTTTTTCTGTTCTTGTTATCTCCAAAACTGGTTTTACCTTAGTAACGTAGAGCTGTGCTTCTGCAGTGACCACTGCCTGATCTTTAAGATTTGTTTTTACAGTCTGGGACCCTGGTATCATCCCACGTCTGTACGCTTCCACACCACATTTTATTTTGAACTCACAGACTGTTCAATCTACACTGTAGATCATTATCACTATAAACTGAAGCTGATCTATAACAGGTGTAGGCCATACTTACCTCACTGCTAAACAATCGCTGTCCTTTAAAATAAACCCTCCCTGATATACATATGTCAAGATCTGAATACAAAACCCCTCTCAGATGGCTCTATAAAGAGACATATCTTGGGACATTGCCACGGGCAGGTCCCAATCATCTGATAAGCCCTGGTGACTGCCACCTCATATATCAGCTCAACTGTTGCACCAAACCATCCCTGGGTTCGCATTACAAGTGGCTGCTCCTTGGCTTCTCCCTTGCTACTCATGCCTAATGCTTTAGTGAGTAGCTCTTGGTCATTGGACCGGCATGAGGATTTTAAAATCTTCCCAGTTTCCAAGTGTCTATCTGTAGTCTTTAATCACTGTTAAAGACCATCTGTAGCATCCTGGACTAATCATCAGATTGGGAGTGCTCAAACTTTGCCAGAATTTCATGTTCCAGTGCCAGGCTTCCTATTGCTTTTAGCATTGATTTCAGCTGCTTCTGTGACAACCCTGCTCCACATTGCAATGCAATTCTGTGGTTTGTCCTGCATTTCTGCGTGTCAGTAAATGATACCTTTCTGTGTATTTCAAAATCAAACACTTAACAACATAATCTTCTTAACTAGCTCGTTCTCTCTGTTTCTGTCTCACTACAGTACTCCAGTCTTTGTGTGAGTGCAGGCTACCATGAAGCAGGCGTGTGCTTTTTGCAGCAGTTGCTTTCAATCGTATTCACAAATGTGGAAGTGTTACACTGAAGAACAGTTCCCAAAGTCTTTGATCAAGAAACTTCTCACTGAATTGAAAGGTTAATTAAACATCATGTACTTTGGCTCACAAAGTGCGTATGAATTGAAGCTATCAAAAAAATTAACTTTGGTTTCCCAAATCTGTTAAGTTCCTGGTATTTGTCTTCAGTTCATATCAAAGTAAAGTCACAATTCAAAAAAATATATATTCCTAAGAGACGGTTCCCATGCCACGGATAAAACCACACAAATACATAAATAAATAAAGCCAAGCCAGTAATTTGGAAGCTTCCCTGGAATTTAGGGATGGAAATAACCCAGAATCACAGAATCACTGTTGTTGGACAGGACCTCTGGAAATCATCTCATCTGACCTCCCTGCTCCAAGCAGGGTCAGCTAAAGCAGGTTGCTCAGGGTGATGTCCACGTCCCTGCACTGTCTGACTCACAGCACAGCTCAGAGCTCTAGGTCACTGGTCAGGCTGATGTGCAGTTTGGCCACAGAAATCCCTCCATGCCACATTTCTTTTCATGCTTTCCAGAGATGGCAATGCTAATATTTTAATTTTGTAATACTCTTCTTCAGGGATATGTGCAGAATGTAGGAGAGTCACCAGCCTTATAAATCCCTGGATACCTTCACTCATCCTTCGGTGTGGGGCATGACCTTACTGTTTCCCTCTGTTTAAGGACTGGCTGAGACCCTGCAAAGCCAAGAGCTTTCTGACACAATGTCACTCTGGTTTTCCTCTGTTGTGCTGTGACTTCTTTCAGTTTAATAGTGCAGTTTTGTAAGATAGCTCTGGATAGCTTCCTCCTTGCCCTAATATAATGCTGTCATTTGCAGTCTTAATGCCTGGAGGAATCTGATGTCTGGTACAGTTTATATGGTATACTCAGGAGATGGGCTGATGTTCCTAGACTGTCATACTACTGCAGTGCTACTTATAGCTGGTATAGTGATGTCTCGTTTTAGATATGACAGCTTCTTCTTCAGTGGGCTCACTGGACCACATCTCATTCTGTGTTTTGATAAAGCAAAAGGCTGTAAAAATTGCCCCTTCTTCTGTTTGCCATGCTATTGTGTTGCCTTTTGAAACTATTAGCTGATGCCCATTATTCTTAATGCGAGCAAGATATCATACTCAAGTAATTAGAAGAAGAGCATCTGTGTTCTTACCTAAAACTGCTAACAAGCACAAGCATATGCTCACTTGTTCAAACTTTCTCCTGCTTTCTGCAATTTACCAGTTGAAGATGCCCACAGTGCTGGCTGGTGGCCAGCCAGGGCACACTGAAGTGAAGATGAACCCTCATCCAATGCATTTGAGTACTTCATTAATGTTCACACAGAGACTCACAAGCACCCATCCCCTTTCAAATTTCATACACATACAGAAAGACTCTGGGACTGTACGAGCTGACACAAAAACCATACCCCTCCAGATTCATTATTGGTGAGTTGGCAAAAGTTAAATCACACGGAGACTTTAGTTGCAATGGTGCTTGAGATTTATAACATGTCTCATTATAACCTGCAGATACTTTGCTCTTTCCTAGTACTGTCTTAAGCATATCTTCTGTGGTGGTAGGTAGCTGCTGGGGCCATGTCCCTAGTCATATGTGGAGGGTTGGACTAGCTGGACATCTACAAGATACATCTACATCTACACCTATCTGATCTTTTTTTCAGGTACCAAACTGTAGCTGCTCATTAACAGGCCCAAACAAGGTTCTCCATGTTCTGCAGGTAAAAGTATATTTATTCTTATTAATTGTACTGTGGTCCTGACAGCCAGACATCCATCTTCTTTATCGATATCTTTTTATTCCGCTAGAAGGGCTGGATTAACCTCCATGTAAATAGGGATAGCTAAAAAGACCTGAGAAATGCATATTGCAGCTATTCTTTTCCTAACTGTCTCACCATTTCAAGCAAGGCTGCTTTATGCTTCTAGTGCTTTACCTTGATGTGATTGTCTTTATCCCCTGTTTTCTCCTTTGCCTGACTGTAGCTTAAATGTTTTTTTCCCTATCTTTTCTCATGTGATTTACATTCTTGGCCAGTCTATTGTTTTTTTAGTCTTTGTTTTCTTCAGCCTGAGCCCCTGCATTCATTTCTCATTACTTCTTGTTTATCTCATCGTTTAGACAAAAAGTCCAAGGTCTGATCCCTGATCAACTCGATGCTGTTATCAGAACATTTGCAGGAGATTTCTGCAAAGGTTTCCAGGTGGTCTGAGTAGACCAATGATTGATCCAGCTGTGTCTGAATAGAAAGCCCTTCTGGCATCTCCATAATTTTTTTCTTCCTGCTCCTGCCCTCTGCTCTTCTAATTCCAGCCAAATCTCTGCTGTCTCAGGAGGTGTATGAAACTCTCTCCCCAAACTTCTGCTTTTTCTGTACAAAGAAATACACTCTATCCATCTTTGAAATTGAAATTACAGATGAAAATCACTGTCCGTTCCCATTGGGCTAATTCAGGATTGATTGTTCCACACAGAATATTATCCAGTCTGACCATAAAGGACATAAATGATAGCTGTTTTACTGCTTTTCCTGGGAGACTGTGCCACATCCTGATCAATGTCTTTTTAAGGAGTTTGTGCTAATAATCAGATTCCTTTTTTCAATTTTAAATTTAGCCTGTTACTCTGAATTACTTTCCATTGTACGGCTAATCAATTTATCATCATTGTTGCTGTGTACATTAATGAAGTAAGCAGTGGAAATGCTTGGCTCCAGTATAATATTTGCTGGTTTATATGTGTGTAATAAAAGTCTCCCTTGCACTGAAGGGTTTATAATCTCTTTATGACTAAAAATAAGAGGCTGATGCAAACACCGAGGACTTACAGGACAAGATGATGGTGATACAGTAATTATTTACTTTAAAAAAGAAAAAGAGAGAAAAAAATGTAAATATCTATAGTGAAAAACAAGGATTTGAAAAACAGAGGATGTTAGTTAAATCCTTATAAACAGTTAAAAAGCATGGCCTTTGGGGAAGAAACAGGCACCATAAATATGTCAAGCTGGAGCACAATAAGATAAGCTCAAGGAGAACCAAACGGTTAACGAGACTAAACAGAAAATTACTGGATCTGTGTGCGGTACCTTTAAATGGAAATGAGGATTGTAAGAACCATCGAAAATTAGGTGTGACTGAAGGTAATAGTAAACAATTGTCCAAACTGTACAAAATGTTTTACTACGTGTTAAGAGGTGTGCTAGCTTTGTGGGTTTCCCACCTAGCACCCATGTCTGCACAGACATGCAACAAACAAGTATCTTGGCTCTGTGCGTGCATCAGCCCTTGCACACTGGGTGTGCAGCCCAGGTTTGGGATAACAATGATGTAAAAAATACATATGACAAACCAGTCTCAAAAATAGGCAACCAGTGTTTCTGAAACCTGCTGCGTATTACTTGATTATGAAAATATTTAAAAGCTTATTCACAGAATCATAGAATGGTTTGGGTTGGAAGGGACATTAAGGTCGTCTAGTTCCAACCCCCTTCCACGGACAGGGACACCTGCCACCAGACCAGGTTGCTCAAAGACCCATCCAGCCTGGCCTGGAACATTTCCAGGGATGGGGCACCCACAGCTGCTCCGGGAAGCCTCTGCCAGTGCCTCAGCACCCTCCCAGTGAAGAATGTGTTCCTAATATGTAATCTAAATCTACCCTCTTTGAGTTTAAAATCATTTCCCCTTGTCCTATCACTTCAGGCCCTACTAAAAACTCTCTCCCTATCTTTCTTATAAGCCCCCTTTAAGTATTAAAAGGCTGCTATAAAGCCTTCTCAGGGCTGAACAACCCCAGCTGTCTCAGCCTGTCTTCAGGAGAGGTGCTGCAGCTGTATCCAGGGCCATAACCGCTGTCCTTCTGCGTTCATATATAAACAGCCTCTGCCCCAAGAAGTTCACAGTCTAAGCAACAGGATTATCAAAGACACAGATAGACATCCCTGCCTCAAGCACTACTTTCCTAGGTGATACTCTTGCATCTTTCTGAAACAAATGGATTGGTCTTTAAATATCTTAATGAGGAATTCAATCCGGAGTCTGATAAAGCGATCCACGTGGAAGCAAAACGCAGTTGTGGATTTCAAGTTACAACACTGCAAAATTAGGCAAAGTGAGGGATGCAAGATCAATGTGTCTGTCCCTCTTGCTCACACAGAGTCCATTCCCACCTTACTCATGTCATTTTCTCAGTCTAAGCTCTTAGTTGAGCTGTCCTTGGATTTCTATGTCACGGTAAGCGGATGAAGGGCTGACCCCTTCCCCCTCCCTCCTCCCCAGCCAGCAATGGCATTGCTTGCCTGGGTATCCTTCTGCAGCCCAAAAGCTTCCTGAGAGCCTTCAAGTTTCCATTGTGTCTGCTCCCATAGGTCCACTAAGCACCCGGACCCTGCAAAATTGCCTTTTAACTGCCTGTGGCTGCATACATCTGCAACGACAAAAGCAAATGCCTTCAGCATAAAACATTTACTTATTCCTGTAAGGTACAAAGCTTTCAGAACAAAGTCTAACAACGACACTCAGGCTAAATGCATAGGTATTAAGTGCATCTTCATAAATATGCATCTTTTCATCCTTTAGAGTTAGAAACAGCTCACTCTGTCACCATGTCTTTGTCTCCCTGCCTTTCTGTGAGACAGGCAGACTGTCAGCCTTTCACTAACTCACATTAGCCTCACTTGCCCAAACTCCTCCCTTCCTTTCAAGCACTGTTAAAATTTTAGACCCCCTTTGATTTTTATGTCACTTTTAGCTTCAGAAGAGTACCTACCGCTTTCTAGCTGAATGGAGCCATCTAGATTGTGGATAATTTCTCCCTGTAACTCATGGCCAGCTGTTGCTATGTAACTCCTAAGCTATGTACCTGAACTGCTTTATCTATGTGATAGCTTAATCTTTCTTGCTGTGTATGATGCCTTTTTGCTTCAACCTGACTGGAAGAAAGGCGGAAAAAAAACCCAAACCATGACCAGTTTATCAACTTAATTGAAATTAATGGTGCATAGAAAGAAGAGCAAGTCAGCACAAGTTAAATGATATTTGAATAAGTTAGGTGCCTGAAAGCTATCGGGGACTGATGAAATATGCTGCAGGGTACATTAGGAACTACCAAAACCCAATTGTTGCATGATAAGAGATTATCTTTAAGATCTCATGGAGGAAAAGTACCAGAAGAGACAAAAGGGTAAATGGAACTATCGTAAAAAGGAAGGTGAATTCCGGATGAGTCAGTCTAACTTTGACACTTGGAAAGAAAACAGACTGAATAATGAACCGGTTGATACATAAGCACCTAAAATAATGTGATAAAAAATATCCAACACCAATTTGTCAAAACCAGATTGCTTCCATCACACTGAACAAAGCACAACTTATCTGGTTAGTAAGGGGAAGCACAAATCATCGACATTTCCCCCAACTATGCTCTACCATCATTGTGAAAGTTGTAACTTCTCCAACTTCTCACATTGCAGAAATGTGGTTCCATGACTTTCAGCAAACTCCTCTGGGAAGACTGGATTTTTAATGTAGTTTAAATTTTAATGCCTTTTCTCTTTCAAAATTTGTAGCCTAATTTCCCAGTTTATTGCAGTTCTGAGTTAATGTAATGATGATTAACGTACCAATGCTGCTTCCTTAAGATCTACCTGTTTACCCAGTCAGTGGTGCCAAGGGAATAAATACAGCCTCAGCATCATAAACAACCCTGTGGAACAGACGCATTTCTTGGAAGGACATCTACTTGTGCACAAGCAAAAAGTGGGCACATATTCCTGGACAGAAGAACATCCAGAGGCTACTCAAACCATGCTTAGCACCCATGTGTGGACAATGGAGCTGAGCTCTAGGTAGTCTGTGGAGAACCAGTCAATATAGTTGACAGAGCAGAGAAAGAGTAGCAAATAGAGTAACTACTCATTGTCTGTGGAGTTGCGTACATTTGGACCACTTAGGTGATGCCCCTGTAATTTGAAAAACTACAGATTGCAGTTTTCATGCAGGGGAATCAGGGGAATCTCAAATGCAGGCAGACTTCAGAGGGGCATGTTCTGTGTCTCCACCAGCTAAATGGGACCTTAGAGATCTAATTTACAGACTGACAGAAAAAAACCTCCACAGGCCCATATGGCTCCTTAGTCCACACAGTCAGGGGCTCCTGGCAAGTCATTCAGCTCATCCTATAGCAGACACCAGGGCTCAGCAATGTTGTCCACAATTAGGTAATATGGCTGAGATTTCTTAGCAGGCTTCCACGCTGGGCTGGAACCACAATAATGAAAACCCATGCCTCCCAGGACTGGTGTCCAGAGGTGAGATGGGGTTCCCTGGGCAGCTCCAAAGGTACTAGATGTCTTTCCTTACAGGCCTGAACCTCACCATACCTCTGGAGTGGCTGAATTAAGACACCCTGCTGATAGGCCCATACCTCTTTGTGGGCACAAAAAGGTAGGGCTTCATGAGTTTCACACTTGAAGTGAAATGAGACACTTGCCCTTTATGCAAGCCTGGAGAGTCCCCGCAGGAAACTGGTGTGGAGAAGCCAGAGCATCATATACAGAAGCAGATTTTACAGTGGCTGTATCCTGTAGACAAACCCTGTGACATTGCTGCAAACAAGATACATGGCACTCAGGGACTTATTATACACCATCATTTGCTTAAGGTCCCAGAGGGATTTATTCACTGAACCTGGCAGAGAGGAGACTCCGGCAAGAGCACTGTGTCTGTTGCTCAGTACTGCTGCGTAGTAAAGAGGTTGAGAAATTGGAGGGAGCCCAGAGCAGAGCAACAAGAGTGATACAGATGCTGAAAAACATGGCTGATGAAGAAAGAATTAAATGATTGGGTCTGTGGGTATGTGGATGTGCGTTAATCCCCTTCAAGTGTCTCAAAGATTGATATAAAAAGAATTCTAATGAGTTGCTCTGTGTCTGTGGAGGGACCTCACTCCAAAAAAAACCCCAAAAAACCAAAAAACCAACATCTAAGTGTCTTGGTTTTCAGCATAGAGGCATATGTTAGCTAATAGGAAAGGGAAAACAGACAACAAACCTTCTAAAAGGAAGGATAGTGGAGCTTTTACATAGATTGCCTCAGAAGGCACTGGATTACAAGAAGCTTATAAGAAGCTTCTAAGATGTTACACAAACTTCTGCTAGTAGTGGCCAAGATTTATTTAATCTTTCTGCAGTGTGGAAGGGTGACCTCTTCTCATCCCTTCTAGTCCTACACTTTTTTGTTTTTATAAATGACATTCATGCCTAGCATCAAATCATTTAATTTTGTTGAATTAGATGAGATCACAGAACTGAACAAGGAAATGGGGATGCTCCTGTGTTTCATCCAAAATGTGAAAATTTTTAATACAGACTTTTTAATCCTTGCTACTGTTTAATGAACTCATAATAGCACTGATAGGACGACTATTTCTACAGACCCTCTCTATAAATCCTCTTAGTGAAGTTGCCTTTTGGCCTGGCTCTTCTCTACAGCACAGACAGAAGGTTCAACATCAAGGAAATGCATGGGCTGGAGAAGGAAGAAGAAGAAATAACAAGAGAGTAGAACTGGATAAAAAAAGAGAAGGAAGTGGTGGAAGGAGAAGTGATGTGGAGATGCAGTGTAAACAGTGCAATACAAAAGGTGATAACAAGAAGAAACACCCTGTGGTGAGAGAAAGCAGGGCGAAAGCAAAGCAAGTTGTATAACAAGCAGGTCAGTTTTGTTGCATTAGCACAGTTCGGTGTATTTCCCTTGACAGAGAGAGAAATGAGAAGTTAAGCACTTTTTTTCGTTCAGGAAGACTGAGGGAAAATAGGCATAATGTACCCAGTAATCCACTGCTTTTTCAAGCAAGACAAAGTCTGAAGATGAAATGTTATTGCTATCCTAAGTAAGAGATGGAAAACTGAGAAAGAGCATGGCAGGATTAACCATCAGATGAAGAAAGGAGGACCGAGGGGTGCTAAGAAGGCACTACAGCCCCATGTGTGCCAGGGGTGAGAGGTGCCTGCGCTTGCTCCAAGCCCCTGTGGGTCTCACTGAAGCCCAGGACCAGCCTGACTGCCCTCGACATGTGGGTCAGCACAGGTCTGATGCAAAGCTCACACACTTGTAGCAGCAGAGGACACGTTTTCCTCATGAAGCTGATGAGAAGACAAACATATCCGTCAGGCTGAAATGATTCATCTCAACTCACTTGGCTTGTACTTAAGTAAGCACTGCCTTTTTCTGGAGCTAGCATGATTGCAGGGCGTACCATTCCCACATGCTTTCCAGAAACACATCCTTTCCCAGGAAAACACAATGCCTGAAGACACAGCCTATATTGCTGCCTGGTGCAGAGCAGCAGCAGCCGCCAAAAGGCAGATTGAAAAAGTGACTGGCAGAGAATTGTCTTCTTGGACAGACAGCAGCACGCAAGGCATCAGGCTGTTACCTTCAGTATATTCAGATGTCATGTGGAGCGCAGCATGGTTCACAAGGCTCTCACACTAAGTTAAAAAAAAAAAGAAAAAAGAGAAAAAAAAGAAAGAGGAATTGGCAAAGGGAAACATACTATGACAAAAACACTCCAACTTGATTCAGAGATGGAGCAGCAAACAGGGGGACAGAGGGCCACGGTCACTTTCCTCCGTAAAATAGTCTTGGCAGCAGAAGAATCAGTAAGTACAAATTTCAGTATCTTTATTAGGAACTATGCAAAACCACCATTTTTTCATTCTCAAACATTATCCTGTCGTGTGTGCATACTGATCTCCCACTCATCACAGTATTTCTGTATCAGGCATATGGATAGTACCAGATCATTCTCAATGACTCACTATTTACATGCAAAATGTCATGAACATCTGAGAGTGTTTTACACCTGGAATGCTATATTTGGCAGCACCAAGTGACTCACTTTTGCTAGCAATGTTAGCATCCGTGAGGAAAATAAATGGCAATCTTAATTACATTTTGTAGATATTTCACAGCAAGAGTTTTTATTTTGGCAAATAAAGACATCTGGAGTCTAAATATTTTACCTTCTCCGCTCCCACTGCTTTAAGATGGTGGGGAAGGGACACTACACATTGCTGTTCCCATGTGTATTTGCTGTGTTACTTGCAGAGGCACCAGTCGTGTAACTCAGGTCAGACACCATGGAGCAGGACAACAGACAGGGCTGTACAGTAGTCACAGGAGCAGGGATGTGCTGAAGGCAGGTGATATTGCAGGGCTGTGTTTTAAGGAGAGATGAAGCTATACACAGGACAGACAGGACTCGCCAACCGCACGTCTTCATTTCTGCTTTCCACAGTCTTCATAGCTTGGATGCCAGGCTCTGGGCCACAGGACCACTGCTCCTCCTGCACACACCAGCCATGCCGACACAGCACACATGTAGGAAGGGTGCAGGTAGATAACACCTAGGGTCAAACTCTTACACAATATGTACACTTGTGGTTTTCCTGTTCTGACAGGTGAAACGGTCCCAAACCTGTCCAACAACAAAGCACAACAAGAAGAAAAAAAATATTTTTTTTAAAAACCTTGCTCTTTCTAACAGAAGAGTTCACAGTTTTGCTCTCCTTCATTGCTAAGAGTTCTATAAAAAAAGTCATCACGTGCTGGAGACTGTCCATAAGGGACATTACTTTCAATGCTTTATTGTTGCAGCACAGAAGTCATTAGATCCCTCTATAGAGCAGTGAGGAATACCACCTCCTCTCCTGAATTTATGATCTGTGAGCTAATGCTCTTTCTAATTGAAATGGTTAGTGACTAATGAAAAAATAAAGGATGCAGCCAAGCTTGGCTATGCATTGGGAAGTTCATCAATATGCATTTTCCCATGACACTCAAGGATATTTCCCATAAGAAGGCAGGAATCAGGCAGTGAGGTATGAAGGGATGAAGCAGATGTCCTCACCCCATTTACCCTGAATACTCACTGTCACAAAGTATCCCTGGACACTCCCGAAACCATAACTCATACTTTAAAGTCTGAACCTGGAATAAGTATTTTATCGTCCTCCTAAAGCTCCTCCTTTAGCTTCAGTGAAGCTATGCTTTAAGATCTGTGATATCAGATCTCACTTGGGAAAAACTCTTCTATTTGGAGATGTGGATGTATATGTACATTTGCTTTTTAACTGTGGATGTGGGAACAAGTACGTCTACTTACGCAGAGTACTCCTGTGCAGCTACCTATGAAATAGGAAGCAGCTGATTTTAACTATATTCAACAAACACTGTGTTAAAGGGCAAAATAAATAAACAAACAAATACATAAATAAATAAATAGACTATTTCACTGCATTTAATTAACAAGTTTGAGGAAGAGACAGTCATGAATGGCAAAGCAACTAATTTACTCCCATTTCATTGAGTCAAAGCCCCAGCAGTATCCTATGTGTCATTTAACTGACTTAGTGTTGCTAGGAAGCCTTTTGCTAAACCCAGGTTTTAGCTAAAAGATTTCTAGAGCATATCAAGTCATTTAATGGACAGAACTTGGCTTGAGGTGGGTTAAGTGTTTAACTGTATCTTCTCTCTGATTTAGCTTTCCCTTAAACCACAACAGTTTAACCAAACAGGGATATGTGAACTAGGAGTCACACACCTGAAAAATAAGTAGTATAGAGCTGGGATTACCTTCCTGCACACTCAGATTCTCCGTGTCCAGCTTCTGGGTGTTTGCTCAAATAGTTGCCCCAGCTTGGAGGCTACTCATTGCCACACAGCTGACTCCAAAGGTCCTTGGTATCTTCCATCTGGAGGTTCTGCATTCTCTCTCCAAATACTACAAGAGGCTAATGCAAAGGCTCCTTCTCCAGGCTACGTGTGGGGTAGAGGTCTGCATCTGTTAGACTTTTTATTTGAAAGGTCATCGACAATCTCCTTTGCAAATACAAGTCATCTTTGCTTGAATGTCATATATAGGTTGCTAAAGAGAAACAAACCATCTACCACTTGCAGTGGTAAGCTGAACATGGCTTTGGCGCAGACCTGAACAAAACCCATCACTGCTTACTCTTACCATGCTGTTCATCATCATTTTGACAGCACTTTCCCAGTCAAAGCCTATGCTGACTTGGGAGCTAGCATGAGCAAGGGATTCTTCCCAGAAAACAGTTTGGAAGTGGCCAACCTACTCACCCACATAAGCAATGCTCAGCAACTCACCAAAAGACCAGAAAATAGCCCTTGACTCATTTTATTTGATGACAGAGATGGAGCTAAAGATAATGACTGCTCAGACCAGGTAATTAGGACAATTTTTATTCCTCATTCTGGTAAATAGAAAATGAAAACCTTGTCTCCTCTTCCATAGGACGCTGTCAGGAGGCTTCTGGCTTTCCTTATTCTAAGCTGTTTGAAGCCTCAGCCAGCAGATATCCTCCTGTCATCCTCCCCTGCCACTTCTGTTTCTAACCCTGCTATCTGTATATGCATTAGCTTTGAGGTGACACAGTTTCAAAAATGAGGGCTCAGGGAGTGGAAAGAAGGAGGAAATTCTTCTAATGTGAGTGGACTGGACAGGAAATTCTGGTAAAGCAAAATTGAATCAATCTTCTGAAAGGTATAGTTGCAGGCAGAGGTAGACTTAGTGCTAGAGTAGTGTCAAGCTGTGTCATTTCTCATGCCTTTACAAAATACTCTCCAGAACTGCTCAGGGACTTCTTGCACGGATCCTGGCTTGAGCCGCTCTGGTGCCACACAGACACAAAAACCTGTCATCAAGTTAAAGTTGCTCTGAGCTGTATTTATCCCAGTCTCTCCCCAAAGGATAATTTTGCAGCCCTGGAGGCATCCTGAGTCCAGAGACAGTAACTGCAGTCACAAGAACTACAGTGCAGTCAAAGTACTTAGGGCATTGAAAACTGCCACAAGTGCAGAAATATTTCCGGTTTTCGTGAACTGTTGCTCTGCACACTGACTCTCCACCGTCTTCTAGAGTCACTTCCACTGCACAAAGAAGTAGAGCAAAACGGGAGATGAACCTGGTTAACATTTAGAAACACCACACCTCAGAAATTATGGCTCCTCCAAGGATCTGCTGCTGTTTTTTAACTTTTTAATCTACTCAATAACGAAAGTGTGCAAGGGATTTCATCTGAGATGATTTTTTTTTTGAGAGATAGATAGATAGATAGATAGATAGGTAGATAGATAGATAGATAGATAGATAGATATTTACGGATGAACTCTTCACTGCATGTGCCATTAGCCCAACGTGCCCCAGATGCATCAAAATGCAATGCTGGACATGTAACTTCTGAGTCTCATGAAGCACCTCAGCAGGATCAATCTGCATGGCAGGACCTTGGTCTTAGAACAGATACTCTGTCAAAACACCAAATCAGCCAAAGATCAGAGAAGTGTAGTCAGCTTTGCTAAGGTCCTCCCTATTCTTCCACGACATTTATACTGAGCACAGTATCGATTCAAGCTCATTATTTTCAAGCATCATTAAGAATACAATGAAGAGTGATAAATTATTATTTTAATGTGAATATAATGACATAAAGACACTTTTAAAGTAATTAGATTCTCAGCCTTGAGAGCATGGAGTGTCTTTTTCCCATAAAGCTCACGCAATGCTGACAGTAGTGAGGTTCAAGATTTGCCAAGGGGCATTGACTGCTTCCCAGAGAAACACCTGCCGATGAAAGGCTTGTCTCTCAAACCGGGGGTAGCTGTCTTCAACATTTCTGCTTGGTCACTGCACGAAAGGAGCATGGGATTGCCCAGAGGTGAGAGGAGCAGGCAAAGTCTTGGTTATAGTGTTGGTTGAAGTGTTACTGCCCATGACTAAGAGACCTCAGAAGTGTCCTGTTACTTGCACAGACCCTTTCCCCTCTGCTGGCACAAGTAGCATGTGAAAATGTTTCTTGCAGTGAGCCACACAAGGCTTTGAACCCCATTCCCTGCCTGACACAGACCTGATTGTTTACAGCCTGCTGAGCACAGGTTTGCTATAGGAAGCCATGCTCTTGTGTGCCTCAGTTTACCAAAAGTTCTTCAGTGGTTGGGACCCTCTAAAATCTTTGCATACAGCACTCCCCTTCTCAGTCACATTGGGTCTAGTGTATTCCTGCACATGAACTGCTCTTCACGCTCCCCTGTGCCAGAAATCCCTGGATTTTGGTTCTCCCAAATGTCACAGAAGGAGGTGCAAGGACAGGGTAGACATTCCCATCAAAAGCCAGGAAGCTATTCAATCCAGTACCTTTCATGTCCTGGATGCTGCACTGGGAGACAGGTAGAAGCCACATAGCTGGAAGCCAAGGTGTTTTAGTGTCAGCACACAACAATATGATAAAGAAACTCATGGCAATGAGGCTTTTGAGTTCAGGTTGCTGGTGTCACCAAGTCCTTCTGCTGAAGAGCCCCTGGTGTTCCATACCCTTAAGAAGGAGGACAGCATCAGTCAAGTCAGGAACGGGAAAACATAAAACTCATTGCCGTGTATTACTGCAGAGAGGAACAGCTTGTGCAAAGCTAGAAGATGTTCAGGTACAAGGTTCTGTAATAGAAATGCAAGGTATTATTAAGAAGGCCTAATTGTTTAGACGAGGAGATTCATAGAATCATAGAATCATTTAGGTTGGAAAAAACCTTTCAGATCGTCAAGTCGAACCATTAACCTAGCACTGCCAAGTCCATCACTAAACCATGTCCCTAAACCAAAACCATCAGTGTCCTACCAACATTGTTCTCACACCAAATCCAAAACACAACACAGCACTGCACCAGCTACTAAGAAGAAAATTAACTCTACCCTAGCTGAAACCAGGACACCTCCATAACTTCGTGACATCTTTATAGTCCTTCAAAGTTGCCCACTCCTTTTTCCAAAGGTGGTAAACTCTCCATTTTTCCCCTGAGTTCCATCCAAAGCTCTCTCTTCAGCCAGGCTGGTCTGCCCTGCCAGCTTGTCTTTCGGCACATGGTGGCGGTCTGCTTCTTGTGCCTTTAAGACTCTCTTCTTGAAGAATTTCCAGCCTTCCTGGACCCCTTGGCCCTTCAAAACTCTCTCCCAAGGGACTCTGTCAACAAGGCTCTTAAACAGGCAAAACCCGGCCCTCTGGAAGTCCAAGGTGGCAGATCTGCTCATCCCCCTTCTTAATTCTTGGACATTCAAAAATTCTGTCATCTCATGATCACTATGGCCAGCCACCACATCACCCACCAGTCCTTCCCTGTTTGTAAGCAGCAGGTCCAGCAGGGCATCTCCTCTGGTTGGCTCACTGACCAGCTGTCAGGAAGGTCTCTTCCACCCACTCCAGGAACCTCCTAGACTGTTTCATCTCTGCTGTGTTGTATTTCCAGGAGACATCTGGTAGGTTGAAATCCCCCATGAGAACAAGGGCTAATGAACTTGAGACTTCTCCCAGTTGCTTGTAGAATGTTTCATCTGTCTCCTAATCCTGGTTGCGTGGTCTATAACAGACTCTTACCAGGATATCCACTTTGTTGGCCTCCCCCTGATTCTTACCCACTCAACCCTACTGTCACCATCATTCAGCTCTTGGCAGTCAAAACATCCCCTGATGGCTACCCCACCACCTCTCCTTTCTTGTGTATCCTTCCTGAAGAGTTTGCAGCCATCCATTGCAGCACTCCAGTCATGCAAGTTATCCCACCATATTTCTATGATGGCAACTGTGTCATAGTCTTCCTGCTGCATGATGGTTCCATCTCCTCCTGTTTGTTGCCCATGATTCAGGCATAGATGTAGTTCAGCTGTGATATCAATCTTGCCTCCAACAGTGGCATGCCATCCCCAGGTTTTAATCTTTAAGGACACTGATTTTATTTCCTCCCCACTCTGAATTTAGTTTAAAGCTCTCTTGATGAGCCCTGATAACTCCTGACCTAGGATCCTTTTTCTCCTTTCAGACAGGTGAACCCCATCTGTTGCCAGCAGGCCTAGTGCTGTGTAAACTGACCCATGATAAAAACTGAGATGTAGTTGTTGACACCAGGCCTGGAGCCGGGTATTGATCTGTGTGACCTTCCAATTACATGCCCCATCATTCCCTGCAACTGGCAGGATAGCAAAAAACACTCCTTGTGCTCCTGAGCGCTGGACGAGTCACCTCAGGGTCCTGAAGTCTCTCTTGATTGCCCTCAGTCTTCTTGTTTGGATTTTGTAATTTCCCACTTGGAAGACCTGTAATGGGTGGTAATCAGAAGTCCATGCCAGACAAGGGAGTTTTCTAGTACCATCCCTTACCTGGCCCCCAAGGAGGCAGCAGACTTCCCTATGGGTTGGGTCTGGTTGGCATATCAGGCCTTCTGTAGCTCTCAGAGTGGAGCTGCCAATGACAGCCACCTTTCTTTTCCCCCTAGCAGAGCTGGTCTTGACGTGTCGGTTGACCAACTCTCCCTAGGCAACTCCTCCAATGTGAACAAGCCTAAGTCCACATCATCATTTTCCTGGCCTTCAGGGTCCAGAGCCACATACCTATTGTATAGGTGTAGCTGGGAAGGTGAAGTAGCTTGGGGAGTGACTCACCTGCTTCCCCAAGCAGGGACCTGTTTCCATTCCTGCCCGTCACTTAGGTCCCCTCCATCTGCCTGGTGGTGAGTAGGTAAGAGAGGCTCTGCTCCCTGTGATGTGTCCACGTGGTGCATTTGTCTCAGTGATGGTAGAGACTGGCTCCACCACAGGACACCAAATCAAGTTCCTCCTTTCTCTGCCCAAGTCATTATAAACAGCTCTCTGGATTTGATCAGGAATGGCTTCTGAGTTTTAAATCTAAAAAAGTAACTGCTGCTCTTGTTACATTGTGATTTGTACACGGGTTAGCTTCTCTCATTGATCTTTCATGCTGATTAAAGACTAAAGTAATGACCACTAACACTTTGAATTAAGGCTTAAACATCACTGCCTGGGAACCAAAGACAGCAAAAGGTGGCTGAATGGATCTGCATGAATACTGGAGTGTCATTCTAATGAAATGAGGCAGTAGCAGCCAGGCAGTGATTAGGACATGATATGGGCAGGGATCAGGGTGGAGACCAGAGGGGAGAATGTGCCAATTAGCTTAAAATTGAACAATTTCAATCAAAAGATTGAAAAAGGCTTAAGATGCAATCTCTTTCTCTAAGTACAAGTGGTTGGCTAAGGAGAAACAGCTGAGGTTGCATTGCAGCTTTTTTTTTTTTCCAGAGTCACTCAAGACTAGCTAATATAGTTCATACATCACCTTTGATGAGATGTTTAATCAGTGGCAAAACCTTTTAACCTACACAGAGAAGTTTCCCCACAGTTTAGGCAAAGTATAGCTGTCATACAGTCTTGCAGCCTTACAGATTTGTAAGAGCTATTATTAAGCAGCAGATTAGGAACAGTAGGACAGGTTCTGAAGTCCCTACTTGGTCAAAGATTCACAAGATACCACTGCAGTCTCCATACTTGTGCCTGGCCTCTGGATGGAGATTTCTGTGTTTCATAGAGTTATAGAATCATTTAGGTTGTAAGAGACCTTTGAGATCATCAAGGCCAACTGTTAACCCAGCACTGCCAAGTCTACCACTAAACCATGTCTGTAAGCACTACATCTACGTGTTTTTTCAAATCCTCCAGAAATCGTGATTCCACCAGCCTCCCTGGGCAGCCTGTTCCAGCGCTTGACCACCCTTTCAAAGAAGAAATTTTTCCTACTATCCAATCTAAACGTCCCCTGGTGCAAATTGAGGCTGTTTCCTCTTGTCCTGTTGCTTGTTATCTGGGAGAAGAGACCAACCTCCACCTGCCTACAGCCTCCTGTCAGGTAGTTGTAGAGGCCAGTAAGGTCCCCCCTGAGTCTTCTCTAGACTAAACAATCCCAGGTCCCTCAGCCGCTCCTCATAAGACTTTTCTCTAGACCCTTCACCAGCTCTGTTGCCCTGCTCTGGACAAGCTCCAGCACCTCAATGTCTGTCTTGCAGTGAGGGGCCCAAAACTGAACACGGGATTCAAGGTGCAGCCTCATCAGTGCCGAGTACAGAGGGACAATCACTGCCCTGGCCATGCTGGCCACACGGTTTCTGATACAGGCCAGGATGTCACTGGCCTTCTTGGCCACCTGGGCACACTGCTGGCTCATGTTCAGCCAGTCATCACCAGCAACCTCAGGTCCTTTTCTGCTGTGCAGCTTTCCAGCCACCCTTCTGCAAGCCCATAGCACTGTGTGGGGTTGTTATGACCCAAGTGCAGGACCCGGCACTGAACCTTGTTGAACCTCATACAACTGGCCTTGGCCCATCGGTGCAGCCTGTCCAGGTCCCTCTGCAGAGCCTTCTGCCCTCAAGCAGATCAACACTCCTGCCCAACTTGGTGTCATCTGGAAACTTCCTGAGGGTGCACTCGATCCCTTTGTCTATATTGTTGATAAAGATATGAAACAGAACTGTCCCCAATACTGAGCTCTGGGAAACACCACCTGTGACCAGCCACCAGCTGGATGTAACTCCATTCACCACCACTCCTGTGCTGTCCAGCCAGCTTTTAACCCAGCATAGAGGACCCCCATCCAAGGCATGAGCAGCCAGTGTCTCCAGGAGAATGCTGTGGAAGATGGTTTCAAAGACTTTACTAAGATCCAAGCAGACAACATCCACAGCCTTTCCCTCATCCACTTGGTGGGTCATCTTGTCATAGAAGGAGATCAGGTTGGTTAAGCAGGACCTGCCTTTCATAAACCCATGTTGGCTGGGCCTGATCCCCTGGTTCTGCATACACAACATGATGCCACTCAGACTGATCTGCTCTATAACCTCCCCTGGCACCGAGGTCAGGCTGACAGGCCTTTAGCTCCCTGGATCCTCCTTCCTGCCCTTCCCGTAGATGGGTGTCACACTGGCTAACCTCCAGTCTGCTGGGACCTCTCCAGTTTGTCAGGACTGCTAATAAATGATGCAGAGTGGCTTGGTGAACTCCTCTGCTAGCTGCCTCAGTACCCTTGGTCGGATCCCATGCTCCCCATAGACTTGTGTGTGTGTTTAAGTGCTGTAACAGGTCAATAACTATCTTCTTTTGGAGTATGGGGGCTTCATTCTGCTCCTTGTCCCTGTCTTCCAGCTCAGGGCTGGGTTCCCTGAGAACAACTGGTCTTACTATTAAAGACTGCGGCAAAGAAGGCATTAAGTACCTCAGCCTTTTCCTCATCCTTTGTGACCATGTTCCCCACCACATCCAATAAAGGATGGAGATTATTCTTGGCCCTTCTTTGCTTTCTAATGTATTTATAAAAACATTTTTTGTTACAGTGGCCGGCCTGAGTTCTAGCCAGGCTTTTGCCTTTCAAATCTTCACCATGAATAACCTTATGACATCCTTATAGTTCTTCAGAGTTGCCTGCCCTTTCTTCCAAAGGTGATAAACTCTCTTTTTTTTTCATCTGGGTTCCGGCCAAAGCTCTCTATTCAGTCAGGCTGATCTTTTTGTTTCTTTTTTATTTTTTTAATTTATATATAGTAGGTACTCAATTAACACCTGTATTAGTTAAATGTCCAGCTTTGATTTTAAGTAAGTAGGTACATTAGCAATCATAAGGATTTAAGTGTAAATATGAAAGGTAATCTTTGTAAACAGTTCTCATGTCATACCCAATACAGAAAGTTCAATGAAACACTGAAGTCACTGCTGTTAGAATGAATAACCTTATAACTCAAACATATAGTCAGTAGCCAAACATATTGTACGAAATATAACAGCTGCCAATGCAAAAGTCAGAAATACAGTCAGAAGAGTTGATCCAGTGTGGTTCATGCTGACTCTTGGCTGCTGATTAAAGTCAGTTGAAGACAGAGCCCACCTCTGCTGCTGGGCACCGCACTGCCAAGGACTCATGGACATGTTAGAGGACACAGGCAGAGCAGGCTCTTGACTGACTGCTGCACTGCTATTCTGAGTTCCAGAATTTACATGTTTAAAGGTCTCATTTCACATGGGACTGTTCATTGCACTTGCTGGATCCTGGAATGCTCTAGCTATACCAACCTGTTTGGGCTCACATGGAGTGGCAGAGTGGTTCAGTCCTGATGTGTTTGATGGTCCAGAATCAGTCTTCCCAGATGAAGTGACTTCTGCCTTGAAGCTAATTTGACTGGCGAGTTCTTTAGCCTCTTTGTCTGCCTGGCTTGATACACTTCCAGATGTTAGTAGTAAAAGGGCCATCTTCATACATGTGCTACCACAGAAGTCTTGTGACCTTTTCACCAAAGCTCTTCTTCCTTCTGGTGTATAATCTAGAGATCCTATTGCTTCTTCACCTTTCCTTGGCCTAAACCAAATAATGGCTAGTAAAGCTGTACTTTTACTCCATGAAGGCTGCCATGTGTCAGGATGATGCCCTGAGATGCTTAAAGCAATTTTCTTCCCCACTTCAAACCTGCCATTCGCCATCAGCAAAATAATGCCGGGTGGTTTCATGGGATATTCAGGTGGCAGTACTATTCACCCGTGAAAAATCCCTCCATCAAAATCTGAATCTGTAAATCTAAGAGTAAAACGCCATTCAAAATTATTATCCTCCAAAAGCTGTGCATCATAACGATCTGTAGGATCCTTCAGTTCTGCAGCTTCTTTCATCAAACATTTGACAGATGGGCTTTTGAGGTTATATGGGGCCTCCACTCACTCACTCGCTTGCTCCCTCCCTAGTGTCTCTGTCTTTTTAGAGTTCAGAGTGTCCCTCAACCTAAGCACAGCAAATACTATATCTACACATCCATAATGAATTTAATTCACAAGGAGCAATTTCTCAAGTGGAGGACTCAATCTGTCTTGCAGGTCTAGGAGGGTATTTACCCAGGGCTCCTGATGTTCTCAACACAAAGAGAAAGGATTCCAGTATGAATTACACTTGGCTATCCCTGTACCCTGCCACTGATTCCTCACTTGGAAATTCACTTAGCTAAGGCTTTAGATTGCCCTTGAGCTTAATGGAAAAATGTGGTGAATGCTTTCATACAGATTCCACCTATGGAGGCTAAAGGGAACCTCATTACTAAATTTTAAACCTGTAACCGTATAATTCTTGGTAGTCATCTTTTAAGCTTTCAAAAGCAGAACAGGATGGAGTCGCCAAATTAATAGGGCAGAGCGTGCTTAGTATTAGTATATAGGTTCTCCTGAAGTACATAGGTAGCTCAAGGTCCATAGTACATAGGTAGTCCTCTTTAACGTTTTCACCAGTAGATAATACAGTCTTTGCAAAGGAAGTCACTGTCACCTTCCCACACAGGAAGGACCTTCTCAGACCTTGCTGCTTGGCCCTGTGCTGGAGGTGCTGTCTGTTCATAAGGAGAAGGCTGCTGACAGGTTGGGATAAAGTTTTCCACTGGCAAAAGCATCTTTCCCTGCACTCCTTTGGGGAGTTCTTGTTTGGCAGAAACAACAACACAGCCCTGTCATTTGGTACTTTCAAAAATCTAAGTAGTGCTTCCTCACAGAAGCTCTTTATTAGCCAGAGATAAAATATCATTTTTAGCAATGAGGGATGACAAATTAATTGCATTAATATTTGCAAAGTGTCTGGAATATTTAAACGGCTCTATATGTTCAAGTAAATTAATATTTGTTATGAACTGGAAGAAGAGACAAATGCCACCACAGGCCAGGGCATTATACAGCCTCGCTCCTTCCTCACAGACAAACATGTTCTTCATTTGAGAGGTAAATACCCAAGCGGATGTGCACGCAGCGTGCAGGTGGCTGGTGGTGCTCATCAGTGGAGATTTTCCTTTCGTACTGAATGGGATGCTTCAATGCCAAGGACAGGGAGATGTTAAGGAGAAACAGGGTTTGGTTTGGTTTGGTTTAGTTTGGTTTGGGTTTTTTTGTTTGTTTGTTTTTGGTTTTGTTGTTTCTTTTTCAATGTATTTAATACAGGAAGCCAATGTAGAGCTGTTGAAGGGGGTGAAGCAGTCAAGTGCAGGACAGTTGAATTTTTTTACAGAAGATGGTGGACTTCGGTACTGGAATAAGAAGTGGGAGAGCCTGCACTGAGAAGGCCACAGAAGAAGCAAAGATAGCTCTGCAAAGGTGGGGCACAGAGCTGCAGAGGGAGTGGGGAGGTTTACAGGTGGATGAGCAAAGCTGAGAGGAACCTGAAGGCGGTGACAAACATGTTTGACAGCAGAGGGAGCAGCGGCCAGAGCCAGTGCAGGTCCTTAGGGAGGAGAGCGAGCTGTGAGCACACACTGACCTGATATTAGCTCTCTGCGAAGCCCTTGGCAGGAGGAAGACATACAATCAGCCTTCCATTTCACCTCTGCAGACATTGTTTTCCCCACCTGCATCATGGCAGAAATTAATATTCCCTTTTGGCTGAGGAACCGAAGGTTTGACTGCTGGATGGTGCTACAGGAGTGCCAAGTGAGTGGCTATGAACTAAGCGTGTGCGTTTGTTTTGTGGCTGACAGTTTCCCAGGGCAAGGCAGAGGAGAGGGGGCTGGGTGAGGTGTGGAATGCAGAGCACAGCAGACCCATTTTCACACCAGACCAAGGTTGCTGCCAAGTTGTGCTGACTGCTACCCCCAGGATAGTGTGCCAGATGCCCAGGGACATGGGGATGTAGCACCCTCCTTGCCCTTCCCCAGGAGTCCCTCACTCCAGTAACCCTGTACTTCCCAGGGATCCTCCGCCTGCCCTGGACACTGGAGGACACACACAGCTTGAAAAGAGGCATGATGGAGGGTTCATAAATCGGGGTGAGGAGCCAGAGGGTTTGTCTTCCTTGCCAGGAAACCTTTTCAGTGACTTAAAACACCGTTTGAAGAGCCATAGGGAATAACCCTCTCACAGGGCTCTCCACTCAAAGGGTTCGGTGCATCAGATACTTCTTTTGGCCCATAGCAGACCCCTGTGGTGTCCGATGGGAATAACAATTTAGGTAATTGTAATATTGTGAGACAATCAGAGAGACTGAAAACAGATTGTGGATGCACTGCACCTGTGGGAAAGGCTCCTCAATGGACCACAAACTTCCAGTATCTTCTGTATATGAGGGCCCAGCATCTCCCCTCCTGGACTGCAGTACTTCTAGAGTTTTCTGAGCCCAGTACTTCTGACCAGGGAAACCCTATGGCTTCTGGACTGTTCCTCTCCATCCTCCTCCCACCTGTGCACAGGATGCCCTGCCACCAGACCAGGGCACTGTGGGGAGAAATCTGTGCTTCCCAAGTGCTTTCCAGCAAAGCAGAGAAGCTGCAATTATTTAGATTTGTATGGCATTAAGGACAGCTTTAGGCACCTTTGCCAGCTATTAGAAACAGACGTGAGATGGAGCAGAGCAGCCTCTGCAGTGGGAAAGTGGCTCACTCAGAAAGCCCAGGGCTGTGGGGACATGGGGAGGGAGGGGGAGGGGGAACAGACGAAAACTCATCTTACAGAAAGGTAAAAATCTGAATCAATAACCTTCCCTCCCCACTCCCAGTCAATATTTCCCGCCCTGAAGACATCACCTGACATTATGCAGCTTCTTTTTTCAAGCTCTTCAGTGAATTCCCGGCTTCTGCCTGCCTCTTAACAGGAATCTCAGCAGCTTTCAGACCCAGAGGGTTTTGCTTTGTGGCAGAGAGTCAGCTCTGGAAGACAAGCTAATTCCCAACAGCACCTGCCGAAAGAGTATGTCAGCAGCCGTTACACTTTTCTTCAGCAAGCAATCTCACCATGCTTTTGCTGCTGCCAACAGGCTGCACTCCCAGCCACGTGGAGATTTATAGCAGGGCTCAGATAAATGGAGAGGAGCACTTGTATCGTCTACATGAAAACACGCAAACGCAGAGTGTGGGTTACGAGGTGAGGGGGAAAGGTCTTATTCAGCAAGACAGAAAAGTCAGTTTGGGAAGTAAATAAAATGTTGGCACTTTCCCTTGTACATACAGTGAGGGAGGGGGAGGACTGTTTCCACCTGTGATTGTGGTTTCCAGAACCGATGGTAAAAGACTCTCGGGAAGTGTAATTACACAGGTAAAAGGAAGTCTTTAAATAAAAAGTAATGGGAAATGGCAGGACACGGTGCTTGGAGCCCCTCTGACTGTGGTTAAAAGTTTTTGTTGAATTTAGGTAGTGAGGTTCACATCAAAAAAAAAAAAAAAAAAAAAAAAGAAAACCAAGACTCTGAGGAACCAGAGAATCTATGTAGAAATAGATATTTCTGCAAATCCCTTTCATTACAGATCAAGACATGGCAGGTATGACCTATGCTTTCTGAAAGATAAGATGCAATTTGCAATGCAGGCAGGCTTGGGACCTGAAAAGACTTAACGATCTCTAGCTGTTTGTCCAAGACAAACCAAATCCCCGCAGGAGCCACTGCAGGAAGAACGCTGTCAAGATGACCAGTGCTTCCTTTGAAGTCCAAGAGCAGGTTCTTTTATAACTGTAGACTGACAACCCAAGAACAGGATTAATTTTTTAAACCAGGCTACAGAGGGGGGAAATAATTAAGCGTTTATTCCTAGAAGCAAGACTTTTACAAGTTACCCAGTGACTTCACCAGGACCCATCATATGAGTAATCAGTACTCACATGATGGGTGTGAGCCCATCCAGCCCCTGGCTGGATAAAAAGCAAGTAAAATATAGCATTCATTACGGTGAAGAAACTGAGGTTAGTTTAATTAATTTTGTATCCAGTGAAAGGGCAAGAATACATCTCTTCTGGCAATTTCCCAAAAGCATCATCAGCAGGGTAGTAGTTTAAGAGATTCGTATGATAATATCTTAAAATATAAATAAAATGTTTAAGGATTTTAATGGAAATTAAGGCACAGCCAGGGACATGAATAAAGACTTTTGACTCTTGTTGACTTCTGTGAGTTGCTAATGCTCAGCACCCAGACCTTGGTGTGTGACGGGATCACACCCTCCAAAGGCAAAAGCCAATAAGTAAATTGTCAGATGAGTAGACACACTAATGATTACCTCATATTAATGTAGTTAATAGTGAAGCTATTAGCAAAAATGCTCAGAATGTCTTAGTGTGGCACTTTTAAAGGGAATCCTTGGAGCCAGGCACCAAAGTGCTTTGTAGATTAGAAGGATTTGGCTCATAGAAAATAAAGCTAAACTAATACATAATCCACCCCTCCTCCTTAAGGTAAGATAAGGTACATTTTAGTCATTCCCACCCGGTATTTGTCTACCCTGTTCTTAAAAACTTGGTAATGGAACCCCCCCACCTTCCCCAGTTCTTCATTATCTTTACTGTTACAAAACTTTTTCCTGATCTAAATCTCCTTTGATAGGATTTAAACCCTCTGTTTCTTGCCCTCTGCACCCTGGGGATGGAGAGTAGTAGATTCTGTTACTCTCTGCAGCAAAAGTCATTCCTGTTTTCAGACTCCTTTCTTCCAAGTTGAGAAACCCCAATTCCTTGCATCATTTTTTTGTTGCCACTGTCCCAAAAGGCAACATTGTCACTTAAAGGAGTCTGGCCATTTTTAGACACAATTTTTTTTTAATTTTTTTTTTTTGAGGATCAGTGGTAAATGAAGAGTAGTAGGAATGGATTGGTCTACATCTTTATGACTTGGTTCCAGTCTCCACTCTGACCCCATTGACCTCCACAGGATTTGACCACAGAGTGTTGCGCTGTTGCTCCTCACTTGTTTGCTGTTCTGCTGTCCTTCTTAACCTCACACACCAGTGCCACCATGCCTGGGCACTGCCAATTCAAATCTAGTGAACTTCCAGCACTGCAGAGCTGCTGCTGCTCCCCTTGTTTGTTGCTGTTGCATCTGTCCTAGCTCAACCCTTAAAGCAAATATCAGCAATAAGGTTGGGCAGATTTGGGGCTGGGCTCAGCGCTTGCCTGCTGGGCACTATCTGATCTCCAGTATTTGATCACTTAGCAACACAAAGCAAACGGGTATTACTGGTGCACAATCAAACCTGGTTTAACCATTGCACAGTGAATTGCTAACAAAAGTGTTCTGCTGACAGAATGAGACTTTGTTCATCACTAATTGCATTTCTCACAAGGATTGGTGAAGGTTCAGCTATAAAGAAACTCGAATTATTTCAGCTTTTTCTTTATTCTGTTTTATGTGACCTATTTTCTCATTCTTTTTCCTTCCCTCTTTGCATGTTTCTACCAGAAGATTTTAATCTATGGAGGTGAGGCTCTGAAAAACTTCAGCTGCAAAAAAGATTTAAATAAACCCCAGAATCCTTTAAATTTATGAAAAGATAACAATGTTTTGAAATTCTGCAAAGCTTCAGAGCTAGTAGTCTGTATTTTACAAGCTAACCATGTCTCTGTAAGCAAATTTACAACCATACTTGCCTGCCTGATTTGCTGCTATGATGAGGTTAATAAAAATACCACCCAAGGTAGAATGGGAATTCTAGCAAGAAAAAATATCAGACCCTTTATATTGCCCTGTGTGGGCCTACTGAAGCACTGATATTTTTAATTACCTTCACCTAGGTTGACCTGATTCATTATCGTTAGCTCAGAAGAAGCATGTGACGTCATCGGTGACTCTTCAGGAGCAAGAAAACAGGCAACCTTTACTAATACATGTAATTTTTAGACTCTGAGGACCCAGTACCAATAGTCTTCTTTAGCGCTGACACTCCTAAGCCAACCACAACCTCCCTCGTGCTGCACCATGCATACACTAACAGACTGCCCTGTGCAGCTCTGGTGTGCCAGAAGGTTGTTGCTCTCACAGTTGTGACAAGGGACAGGATGGGTTGACTGGACCCCCTGAGCTGTTTGACAAAGCCCATTCCCAGTGCCTGGGGACATGTGCTCACACATGTTGGATTTCGTCTTGGCACAGCAAGACCTAAAGATCCCAAATGAAAACAAAGTTCCATTGAGCCAGACACTGTATGGTCACCCAGGACGAGATGAAGTCTCCCCCAGATCAGCAAAAGGAACAGTTAATGTATATGTTTTGTTACAGGGAACTGACATATAGCCCAGAGCAGCAGAGGGATTCTAGAACTATTGCTACCATAAACCTACCCTTCCAAGGGTGTTCCCCTTCCCTGTCCAATCTATGAAGTGACTGAGGACATTTCCCCCACCTCTCTGGTCTGCAGCCCACACCAATGGCTAAGGGAGTTGCTCCTACAGTGGGGAGAGAAGAGCAGTGGTTCTTGACCGTGTCTTTTCTTTGATGAGACTCAGACAATTACAGGTGAGGGACAGAGCCGAGACACTATCACACTGCTACTGATTCTGCTTTAGTTGTTGGGTCTGTGCTTACCAACCTGGCAGCATGGAGCAGAGACTTCTGACTAACTCCAGGAAGCATCATCCGGCACAATTTATCGCCTTGGGGCTAGCACTGATGTGGCCAGCCTCCACAGTAGGGCTAATGGCTATGCAAATGAGGTAGTAATATGAAGGAATTAGTTTTCTTGTATGAATTATTGGTATAAAGAGACTCTTACGCTGCTGAGGACCTGAGATGAGAACGAGAAGCACGATGACAGCTCCTCTCTTGTTGCCCAAGGGTGCTACGTCTGCATGCCCAGCACTCACACTGCTGTTTCTGCAATGAAAGCACAACCCTGGACTGTCATTTGCCAGCAGCTGTCCTATATGGATATGCTTGGCTTGATCACTTGTACAGTCAGCCTAAGAATAGCTTCCTCTCTAACATCTGATTTCTCTTAAAGGATAAAAATAAAACAATCAGAGCCTGGATATAAAAGAGCAAACTGCTGAACACTGCACTGCATGCATCTATGTTTAATGAAGGAAAATTTCACTTTACAAGGGGCACGAGTTATTTGTGTCAACCATATTTGGCCTCGAGATCAGTATCTAAGCTGCCATTTCTTGGTCTGACAGCTAAATGACTTTTCATATTAGAGAGCGCTTCAGTGCTCTGATCACCCTTGGCAGTTCAACTTTTATCATGACCCCAGTGGGACTGCAACCCATGACTCTCCCAGCTAATGCCTGGGAAGGATGCAGACGCCACCACAGCCAGGGTCACATCCAGCCAGCTTTTTGGAGGCAGGCACCCGTCTGTGCATGGATTGCACCACGTGCTTGACCTCGGTGGCAAACAGACCTTGCTTGGGTGGTGTTAGGTGTAGCTTGGGAGTCCTGGGGCCGTATCAGGCAGCCTAAGGAAGGTGTTTTGCTTAGACGTACAAAGCCATGATGTTTCTGTCCAAGAGCAGCGTGGACAGCCCAGTTTAGGCTTCCCAGTCTGAGTCCCTGCACTGCCAGTGGAGACAAGTAGTCGCAGTACTTAGCCCAGATGACTTGAATATAGGCTATAAATAGCACTTGGTCCCTTGCCTTCTCCTCTCCCTGTTTGCACTTTGCATTTAGTAAGCAGTATTCTCATACTGAATCCTCATAGGGCATCTGTGGTGCACAGTACCACTTATAAAACAGAGTATTATTTTTTTTCCTTTTCAGAAACAAACAAACAAAAAAATCCTAAAAAAACCAAACCAATGAGAAATCAAATGTGATCAGCATTTTGCCCAGGATAATCAAACTGAAAGATTCAGTAAGCAAGGAGGAAATGCTGAAATCAAGACAACGTTTTATTGTTAGAGGGGTTTTTTGCCACAGACAACAGACCTGTCTCTGCTGTGCCATACCACCTGTCACCTTAATAAGATACTTTTCCTGACTCAAAAATAGCATGGAGCATGCTGAAGCCAGGTACGAATTACCACATAGGTTGAACAACACGATTAAAGCCAAACCTTCAACCAATTGCTGAGGGCTGCAGTGCAAAAATCCGAGTGTTCGAGGCAGGGGGTGTCAGTGCCAGGCTCCTGACAAAACCTGGTCCTGCAGTGTACTCTGTGACAGAAATGACGTCAGAAGTGGGTAAGAGCCTTAAAGGAGAACCAGCAGTGCAAGTCAGTGATACAAGGCAGTCCAGCATCAGTTCAAGCTGTCACGCTATGGGATGGGTTTGTAAATGTTTTGTCCTCAGATTATAGGAGTGGGGAACATGATACTTCAGGATCTGATGCTCAAGACTTTTTGTCATCAGCAAGAGGTCATAACACCTCTGACACCTTGCAATCAAGCTACTTTTTGTCCCATCAAACCATAAGAAAGGCACTTCTAATCTTACCATCTCCTCAGGCTAAATCTTCTACACATTTGGCACAAATATTTGAGCAAAACCAACAAGAATGTCTGAGGGTGGGAGAAGGGAATTGTCATCATCTTCTTGCCCAAGACACTGAGCCATCAGTGAGCAATCTGACAGATGTCACATGAAGGGTTTGGGCCAACACTGGGACCTGGGTGCACTCCTCCTGGTCCCCAGTCTGATGCTCTCAACAAGGGTCTGGTCGCCCCCCTTGAAACAGGTTACCTGACAGCTGAGCTTAGCTTGATTTTGGCTAGTAATTCCTCCCCCCTTCTTTCAATTTCTCTCTTCTTAATTACATTTGATTTTTCTTCAGAAGAGAATTCTTTCCTATGGTCATATTTTTATGGGAATTTTAATGAGTCACTTGGCATGACATTAATCACTGAAGATTTAAGTGTCTTCAAATTGTATTTTCCTTCCTCTTGAATGCCAGCCACACATTTTTGTTTACAGTGAAATGCTAGGAAAAAAAATAATCCTTCAGCCTATTTTCCTCAGTGCTAATTGGGGGTTTATTACTGCTTCATTTGCTTACAATTGAATCAAACAAAAACCTCCATCCCTTTTTCATGGTGCTGCTAATTGAATTGAGTGGGTTATAATGATATTACTGTATATATATAAATGAACATTTTAAAAGTAAATAAATGAACATTAAAAATATGTCTCTAAGGACAGAGACTAAGTAGTCGACTGCATACTTTTCTGAAGCACTCAGATTAATACAGAAATCAGTCAAAGAAAGTACTGCTGGAAGGGCCTGAGGATGGGATTTTCCAGAGAACCAAGAGGAATGGAGTGCCTATTTGCAAGGGAATTCTGTTGGGATTTTGGCACGTAATTTCCATGAATCTCAGGGAACACTGCAGACCTGGGTGCCTGCTGGATGCAGCACTGCAGTTGACATTACAGCTGTCTTGATTTGAACAGTAACAGAAAGCATCACAAGCTTTAGCTGACCAGTTTAACACTTCTCATTAGTTATAAACTCTGGATTTGTTTTGTGAAAATTGCTATTTGAAACAACCAAGGTTGCCAAAACCCATTTGTCATATCTGGTGATCATTTGTGGAGAGTGTTTTATATGGTTCTTATCAATGTAGCCCCCAAAAAGCATCTTGCTTCTTCATCTACATCAAGATTAACCATTAATGTTGATCTCCCAAGTTTCCCCCTAGATTTTTTTTTGGTCATATTTCTTTTGATCTGTAAAGTTTTTCTTTAACCTAATGTGTTTTAAAGAAAACAATCTTTCCAAATTCATGGTGATCATTTTTGTCTCGTTTAATCCCTGCCTAACTCTAGTGTCAATCAGATTATGTTACACAGATATTTTAGGGCAGGTATCGGATGAAGACATCACCTTGTTACGAGTGAGAAATTGTGCCCATGTTCAGCTTTCCATTTTATATAGCACTTCTTGGAGTAAACTTATTTTATTAATCGTAAGTGCACTGCAGCTATGTCATGGACAGTTAGTGCCAAAGTCTGCCCTTATATAATCTCCTTTTAACTCCCAAGAACTCCAGGAATGGCAAGAGAAATACTTGATTTATACAAGCACACACATTTAACAGAAGAGGAATGTGACACCTGACGAAAAGTCAAGGAAACAAAAAATCATGAATGGCCTGGAGAAAATGAATTGGAAATATTTATTTTCTATTTCTTGTCATACAAGGATTAAAAACACCAGCTGAAATGCTCAGGCAGTAGATTTAAAACAAACAAGTGAAACTACTTTTTCAGAAAGCTCATAACCAAACTCCAGACTTATTGCCACAGGACAGAACTGTACCTAAAAGTGGAAAACTGTCCATGTGGGGTTTATACACATTTATAGAAGATATGTGAATCTGCTAAGTACAATGGTTTTAAAGTCTTTGACTCAGTCAGGTTATTGACTCTAGCCACAAGGAGGGAAAGACTCCCTTGGCATTCACTATGTTTGAAATACCCTTCCTCTGAACCTCTCTGGGGCCACGAACCAGGCAGCCCTTTGCTGTGGTGGTTCTTCTCTGTGCTCTCATGTAGTCTTTATCCTTAAACACAACAGATGAAGGGCACTCTCTTGAAGTTTATTTAAATGCAGAGGTTCTAGGTCAGTAGCGATTTAATCCTGGCCTCATGAGATGTTGTTAAGTGCTGGGTTGCGTTTTTAGGGTGGTGTGGGTTTTTTTACTTTGAACGGTGTAGCATATTTGTCAAAATGCACCTTGAATATAAATGGAAAAAAGTCATGTTAAATAAATTACAAGAGGATTAGCTTCATTGAGTCTGTTTGTAATTTACTATGGAATTGCTAGTAGAGCAAATCTGTTGGTGACACTTTATATTTCACTGGAACAGCAATCTAAATAAGATGCAATACAGTATATTGAATTTTTATGTACTTACCTGTAGTTGCATAATAAAGCATAAGTTATGACACGAGTGTGCTTATGTACAGTAGTTAATAGTCACTCATGTCAATTTTAATAACATGCTGCATAGAAAGATGCTGCCTAAGTGTTTTTAAAAATAATGTATGCTTAACTCAATCTTTGTATATTAATCCCCTAGAAGCCTGACACTAACTTATTACAAGGCCCTTTTTCCTTGGGTATATACAGAAGTTGTTGTTTAGCTATTGTATGGCTGCTCGTCATAAGTGCAATGCTATAGGCATTAAGATTTTTTTATACTTGTGTTGAAACGTTTATTTAAAAGCAATTACATATGTCTATATTTCAGAGCAGTTCTGAGAAGAAACACAGTTATGCCACAGGATAAAGGCTGGCACGTCCCTTGCTCCTGCTTTCATACCATCTGACTGTAGGCACCTAAACACCTCTGCTTAGGAAGCAACTGTGCTGAGGTCCCTCTGTTGACAGTGGTAAGAGCTGGAGGCACCAGCTGGTTCACACCTCAGATGGGCTGAATCGCCTGTAGAAGGTGCCTCGTTGTCCCTGTTGACTGAGGAGTGAAGACAGGGAAACTGGGGAGGAGTAGATATGGGGCCACTACACACTCAAGGCTTTCCTTCCAACTATATGCACTGTTTTCCCAAATCTACCCCTGGAAGAGAGGAGAAGACCAGACCTTACCTGGAGGAGCAGGTTTGTCTGGCCTTGAAACCCCCTCCAGGGTTTGCTTGTTGCAGTCAGTAGCATTAATGTAAAGGTTCCTGCTTTAGAGCACCACAGGTCTAGCAACTGCTGATGAGCTAACCTAATAAGAACTAGGTTCTCTGCATGAGCTTTCACTGGATCATGTAGACATACCTTTAGTTAAAAGCTTGGTTATTTCAGGAAAACCAGGATAGCATTCCCCCTTTTTTCAATGTCAGGATCATTTCTGCAAGGCAAAAGAGTAGGTTCATCTGCATAAGCAGACATGACTGAAAAACTGTGGGCAGCAACTTTGTTCAGCACAAACGTGACTTTTTCAAAAGGCTACCTTTCAAAGTAGAGTCATGCTATTAAAATCCCCTGCACTTCTGAAAAAAAAAGAAGCAAATTTTGTGTAAGTGAAAAAGACCTCCTGAGGAGGCCATAAGCATATCCATTGAGGTAAAGGGCATAGCGAGGTATATCGACTGGGAGCAAGTTAATGAAGTTCAAACTGGAAATATAATACAAGGTTCAATGGTTCCATTAAGTATTTCGAGTACTTAACTAGTGTGCTGTCCAGTAGTAAATTAATGCTATGTCTTTTTGACCTTGTGCATTGGGTTCAGCCATGTGTTATGAGGATGAGATGAGGGAACCACTGAGTAAGGGTCCATATGATCATAACAGCCCTTTTCTGGCCTTAGGTGCAAGCCATTCAGCTTAATGGCAAACCTCCTTGTGACTTCAGCAGGGCTAAGATTTCATGCTGCAAATTTATTTCTCTGACCAGTCACAAACCCTGACCAAAGCACAATCTTGTCTCCAGAGCCAATGAAGAGTGAACACAGCTATGAGTAAGTACTCAAGGGCAAAAATTTAACATGTGATTGATCAAGGGACACATAGCCAGGATGGATCCATCCCAGATGCTGAGATTGCTATTGCTTTGGGCTTCTGTTCACCAAAGCATTGTGTTTACTCCTAAGGATGACGAATGAGTTGTGCTAGTGATATATAACATGGCACATACATTGCAAAGCCTTTACATTGCTCCTGCCTACTCTCATGGTAATAGTTTCACATGGCAGACAAAAAAAACCCCAAAACGCACAAAAAACTTTCTCGCACTTTTCTTCAGTTGGAGTTGCACAAAGCCAAAGCAGAGAGCTGGTGGCACAGGTGCTGCTGGTGGGGGGTCCCAGGCACCAGCTGAGCAACACTTGTGGTATTGTTTTGAAGAAAAGATGCTACCTCATTCATCCTCACCTCCCTTTACTAAGGCTAAACAACTCGATTTTCACAGGCGCCGAGCCTCCTGGGCTCCCACAGACTTCAGCTGCAATGCCAACTGTGTCTCACTTCTGGGGCTGAGGGGTCACTTCACCATGCCACAAAACTGACTTTGGGCACCTGACTACACAGACTCTTTTCTTAGACTCTCTACAACTGAAAGTATCAGGCCATAACTCCTTAGTGAGCTCCTTTATTTCCCCTAACTGGTGCAAAATTCACCTGGGAACTAATCACCCCAGCCTCACTGTTAAGGAGACCACTGTAAGCCCCCTCGGAATATTTGTTTCCTCAAGCATGCAGCTCCAAGGCAGTGAGTCGACCTTTTGCTAAAACCTCTGGCCAGGCCAGGGGACACAGGCACAGCTTGGTGTGACCTGGATTAAATCACAGTGAACAGACATGTCTTTTCATCTAACTTGACTTTTTTCCAGGAAATGACTGCATAGGAACACACAGTTTATTCAGCTGTCAGGAGCTGCTCAGAGCTGCTGCAGGTGGCTGGTACCATGGGGTGCTGCTGCTGTTGGGCACCTCCTGGGTTTTGGTTGAATTCACAGAAGAAACCCATCGCCTTGTGAGTTCCCAGGTACCAGACACCTGCACGCAGACGTAGCTGCCTTAATTTCTTTAATCATACCATAGCCAGAGAACAGTTCATGATGGGAGGAACTGTTACAGGTATACATATAGAGTGTATCAAATTCAGTGTGATCTCATAAAGTCCCTCTGCTAAATATTACTTCCGGAAAAACAATCCGCACCCCCCGAAGACCAAACTGAGGATGCCATTATAACTATCAGCTCACTGCCTCTTAGGGCCCTGTCACATTAAGCAACACAAAGTAGATAGATTAGGTGCTATGTTTAAATACAAGCTATATACAAATACAACAAAATCATTAGTAGCCAAGGCAACTAATTGTGATGGAACTTGTTGTTCATAACAAATACCAAAATAAGCTAAAGAAGGGAAGAAACAAAACAAAAAGAAAAAACAAAAACAAAACCCAAAACCAACCCAACAAACCACAACCACAAAATACACTATTTAATAAAAGATACTTTTTTAATAGTACTTGGAGCGTCACATTTCAACTGACACACCGACACACAAGCACATCTAAGGATATGTGGACAGCCACACTGTTCATGACAAGGGCCCAGCCAGCAGTGGCAGGACAGACCACAAAGGCTGTGCGCCCAGCTCATTCCCTGCACAGCATCGTCACGCTCCCACCAGTTCCCCGACGTGGGGAGTCCATCTGCACAGAAAACGTCCATTAGTAGATGCCTAGAGAACAGTAAGAACAAAGCAGGAATGTACACACTGTCCCTGTAACACACTAACAGTCTTTGATCCTTTTCAGCTGAAGGATCTGCTCCTCTCTCCCTCTCCCCTCCCTTACCTTTCCTCTCCCCTCCCCTCCCCCCCCTTCCCTTCTCCTCTCCTCTCCTCTCTGCTCCCTTCACCTCCCCACTCCTACTTATTCTATTCCTCAAAATATTTGTCCCTTGAACCCATGCAGTTTTGCACCCAAGCACCCCTTCCAGGGAATTCCGCAGAGCTCCTGTCATTCCATGGAGAATCATTTCCCATTGATTTCATTCTGTCTTCCACAATCCTCACCTCATGGCCCCTGTTCTTATGGGAAGAGAGAGTGAGGGGTCAGTCAGTCCCTCTGTTATGTACCCTTTATAAGAAATTCTCTGCACTTTCATACATTTAAAATACTCACTGAGAACACGCGGGTGTGGATAGGGTTGACACATGGCTGATGTAAAGGAGGTTGTAGTGCGCACTCAGACATGAAACTATCAGCAGTTGCTCACTGCCCTTAGCAAGGTACAGGCACGATACTTTGCTCTGAATCAGAACAAGGTGCTAAATGACTGCATGATGGGAAGGATGGTTCCATGTCTGAAAGGTTCCAGCTTCTGCACAATTAACATCTAAGTGGGATAACACATGGGTAGGAAAGTGGGCTGGAGGGTTTGTGGTACCAGGGAGGAGATGCATTCAAAAACCCAGGGATCTGCTGCCAGACTTGTGGCTGATTGCTGTAACTCTGTCGAGTCCCATTGGCCTCCTAGATCTCTTGGGTTTGAGTGGAAATACCTCCCAAATGTCCTGCACCAAGGAGCCAGAAGCCCAATTCCATTTGATATTATGCGAGTCCATATGTCTGGGTTTTTTAGTGCCAGTCCCACATGTACTGAAGGACAACACTGCACTAATATTAAACAGGAAAAAGCCTCCACAAATCCAGTTCCCTCAGAACTCACCTGCCTTGTCCTTTTATCTTCCTCCCAACAGACAGAAAACTGCTGCTGCCCCAGATGGGGATCTGATATGGAACCATTGTAAGCAGTGTGAATGTGAATGCCTGAAGTAATCTCTTTTTTTTTTTAACTGCTTTCAAGTCTGCTGCAGACCCAGCCACAACCACAGCTGAGAGTACTAGGCTTCCTCAAAAGCAAAAATAACAGAGGGAAGTCACCACTGTTTGCAACCAGCAGAAAGGGCTCAATTTTCCTGTGGGAAATGGGATAGGAAACCTCAGCTTACTGCACTCGTGTTGCCTACCATTTACAGCTTAAAAGAAGACTGATTATTGTCCTGAGACTTTTTGATTCATTCAGACCCCAACCCCAGCTTTCACTGACCTCCTTCTCCCTTCCCATATATTTCCTTTTATTCCTCTACTCCTGGTCTGAACATGTGTTTCCTCAGATTTGGTGAGGACAGCTTTACACAGTATTTTCAGACACCGGTTTACCAGTGTTTGAAGAAATAGGGTCAGCACTGGGCTATGGTGAATTAAAAAACCCCTCTGACTAATATATCTTATAATGTGTTTGCCTTCCCAGGGCTGCATCAGACTGCTGGCCAGTAGCCCAGCCTCACTAGCCCAAGCCTTTTACCCTTCAGCAGGCACTCTTACTGTCTGATTCTTTCCTTTTTAGCTTCTACCTCTCACTTTTTCTCCTTAAAGTCTATAATGTACCTATAAATGCAGCTCCAAAGGTGAACGTGAAGCTAACGATCCTCACCCGAAGCAAGTGCATTTCTATATTTAGCAACAAACACTTCTGTTTTACTGCTGCAGAGTCCTAGAGCCTTTTTAAAGAGCTGCACCTTCAAAGAGGTCTTCACAGAGCCACTGAGCTAGAAAGTATTGAAGGGTGTGGGGGTGTGTGCCTACAAATCAGCGTTGTTAAGCCGATAATTCTTAAGCTTATAGCTGGAGGCAGAGCAGAAGGACATTTGCATGGTTAGCTCTGTTTCTTTCCTTTCTAGAAATTGAAGAGAAGGAACACAGGGTGAAAAATTAATGCCAGAGCTAAAAAAAACCCCAGCATCTGCCTGTAATAGCACTGTCTCTCTCTTTCCCATATATCCTTGTTCAAACAAGCACCGAGACACACTGCATGCCCATTGCAATGACTGATAGCTTAACGCCGCTGTCTGAGTCTTTTTTTTTTCCCAGAATAAACGTGAATAACCATATCCACCCTACTTAGAGCAATATAACTGCGTCCTATTGCCTTCCGCTTACCTAAAACTGCCCTTGACACTCCTACTGATGAGACCAGACCTCATATCTACTCCTGACTGATCTCACTGGTAACGCTGAATGAGCCCAGTCAAACCCTCCCAGGAGATGCTATAGATGTTGGAAGAAGTCCTCTTAATGCATGCACTGGAGAAGACACTGTTTGGTGCTGTGCAACCAGAGTTCTGAATCCTGCCCTTCCCAGTTTATTAATTTCAGTATGTTTTGATGATTTTATGGTCATCTATGGGGTGGGATCTGTGAAGTTATCTCATCTGATGTGAGTCCATGGAATTCTGGTATTCCATTATATATATATATATATATAAAATATATATATTCTGCAGCATATTTACAGGACATGTCTAAACCACTATTAAAAATATGTGACTGCTGCATCGTGTAAGATGCAGGAAGAAAGTGAACGGATGAAGAAAGTGAGAATTACAAATATTAATAGTTCTAGAGAAAAGCATTGTGTAGAAGTTTTTGATTGCTGGATGATTTTAATGAGGATAAACATCTGTATGCTGCCAATTATTTGCATAACCGTTACATGTGTGGGGCACAAAGAGCATGAACTGACTCTAAACTATCTGAAACTTAATTTTATACTTTTTAGTTAACAGTTAGTTAAAGAGAACAAAAAATAGATATTTTCAAGCAAACATTCTCTGAGGCTTCTGAAAGGTAGACTATTGCTCTTCAAGTATCACTTACCTTTTCTTTTTTCTAATTCTGCCATTTGATATCTGCACCATTTTTATTCCTCTTTCTCTTGTCACCCCAAAGATAGCTGGATTTGAGCAGAATAAAGATATTTGTATATGTCCCAGCGATGCATCATCTTTGACTAACTGGCCATTGATGTCAATGAGACCTTTACCTGAGTAAGGATTTCACGGGCATCCCAGGATCTGGTTCACAGCTGGCAGAGCACTCCAGGGGATTTGCAGCAAAGGAGCACTGCAACTGCAAAACCTGAGTTATTGGCTCAGACACCCCTTCCTCTAGGAAAAGAGTTTTTCCCTGGATATAAGAGCTCTGGGGAGATTTCAGGATTCTTGGTCTCATTTTTAGCTTTTGCCATAGTTAAAGTAAGGAGCTTACCACTGATGGTTTTAGAGAGGTTAGCACTGCTGCAACAGCAGCATGGGGCTGTCAGGAAGTAATAATGAGACTTGTGCTGCCAAAAGCAGCCTTCTCCCAGCAGGAGAATGGCATATTTTGGGGGGCAGATGCCAGCAAACCAGCCCAGTCATGCCAATATCCCAGCCTACTTCCAGTTGTTGTCAGAGGTGATGGATCATTCGGGTGGCAATGGAAAATGGGTGCATGCCAGCCCGGTTAGTTGCATGGTACTTACCTTAAGTAAGTTATGATTCAAGTTTTTTTCATTTTCCTGTCCTGTTTTGAGATGTAAGTCAATGGTTAGAGAAGACAGGAAAGATTTTCCTTGTTGTTGTATGGATGATTTGTGGGGTTTTTCTCTTAAAAGCTAAATTTGACCCCTAAACCAGAGACACCATAAAGCTTGATGGGCAAATGCTCCAGGCTGTCATGTCCTGTTGTTCAAGGATAGGAATTTGCTAGTACTTTCAAGCACAGAAACATCTGCGGAAGTGGGTGGAAGGGAAGTGCTTTGGGTGCACAGATGATTATTGAGATTGTTACATGATAGATGAGGTTATTTTCTCTGTGCTGTGTATGCAGTTCACAACGACTCTATCTCCATGAAGTGATGCGACGCCCAGTCACTGCAAATAAAAGGAAAAGCCATTGCTTCTTGTCAGTCAGAAGATTCAATGGCCTTTTCACTCCGGAGAGAAAAACAAGGGATTGTTTATTCAACATTAATTCCTTTTTCCATGACTTGTAAAAGGTAAGGATCAAGACCTACAGTTCCTGGTTATAAGATAAAGTAAATGCTGGGTAGGGTTTCGGAGCCTACACACCTTTCTGATTCCAGTCCATACACGCTTAAATTACAAGGAGGGTTGGAGGTTTTTTCTTCTTTTTCTTTTTGCAAGACTTTTTTTTTATTATTATTTCGATGCTGAATCTTATATATTTTAAAAAGTGATTTGACAAGAATATAAAATGCTTTAATTGATTTGGTGCTAAAAGGAAGGACACACATATACAGTGTTACCCAAACCATAACAAGAGAGGGAAAAACTGAAAGAATTTTTTTCGCATCATATATCAACATTTTGAGTACCTTGTCCTTGACTTTGTTAAAACACTTTTTATCTTCTGTTACCTTACTTTTATGCTTGGAATGAGGCCATATTTCTGAAATTCATGTAGATAAAGTTATTGAGTATACTCAATGTGAATGGACAGTATAATAGCAAACTATAAAAGCAGAAGGTCTGTTTATATGAGTTATGTCATTATACTTTTTCTGGAGGATACTACTAGGTCTAGACTATATTACACTACTAAATGTACTTGGGCCCACTCAAGGTTGCAGAGTCTTGTTCTCTTCCATCTTGTGTTACTGTTCTGTTGAGCTGGGTAGTGGCAATTCTACTCTGAGAGAAAGGGAACATAGCCTTTCAGGGAGCAGGGCTTAACGCACAAATATGCCAGCATACCAACATTTAAAACATACATATAGTTGAGTACGAATCCATTTGGCTTTGGGAAAATCCAACACATCTACCCAGGGCAAATCATGCCAGACTAACCTGATTGCCTGTTACAACAAAATAACTTTTTCTGTCATCATGGGGAAAGCAGTGGATATTGTTTACCTGGATTTCAGCAATGCATTCAACACTGTTTCCCACAGCCTCCGCCTAGACAAACTGGTAAGATACAGACTGGGTGGGTGGTCTGCCAGATGGGTAGAAATTGTTAACAACCTGCACCCAGAGGGTGGTGATCAGTGTGTTTTTCTCAGACTGTCACAAGTGGGGTCACCCAGGAATCAGTACTGGGCCCCACACTGTTCAACATCTCCAAATGATCTGGATGATCGGATTGACAGCAGCCTCACCAGGTTTGCTGATGGCACCAAGCTGGGTGGTGAGGTGGACATGTCAGAAGCGAAAGCCATCTTACAGAGAGACCTGGGCAGGCTGGAACAGCGGGCGAGCAACAACTGTATGAAGTTTCACAAAGACAAGTGCAAAGTCCTGCACCTGGGATGACCCAACCAAAGAGCCCAGTACAGGCCAGCACCTGCGGTGGCTGGGGAACAGCCTTGCTCAAAGGGACATGGGGGTCCTGGTGGACAACCAGCTGAACAGGAGTCAGCAGTGAGCTGCTGCGGCAGCGAAGGCAAATTGGATCCTGGGCTGCATCCACTGGGACATTACTAGCAGAGACAGAGATGTGATCACCCCACGCTACTCAGCCCTTGTCAGGCCACAGCTGGACTGCTGTGCTCAGTTCTGGTTCTCACAAGTCAAAAAAGATGCAGACTGGAGAGGTTCCAAAGGAGGGCCACAAAAATTATCAATCAGAAGGAGAACCTGCTCTATGAGGAAAGAATGAAGGATTAGGTCTTTCGTCCCTGGAAAAGAGAAGGCTCGGGGGGGACCTCATTACAGTATTCCAGTACTTCAAAGGTGGTTACAAAGAGGACAGAGGGTTTCTCTCACAAGAAGCCACATGGAGAAGACAAGGGGAAACTGGTACAAGTTGCACAAGGAGAGGTTTCATCTCAGTATAAGAAAGAATTTTTTTACGTTGAGTACAATCATTCACTGGAACAACCTCCCCAGCGATGTGGTGGAGTCCCCACCACTGCAGTCTTTCAAGAAGCGATGGACAGGGTGCTAGATAGTATCATCTTGTCTCCCTTTCCCTTGAAACATTAGACAAGATGATTTTTTAAGGTTCTTTCCAACCTGGGCTATTATATGGTTCTATGATCTATAGTTCTTTGAAATTTAACAGGAGGATAGAATCTAAGACATTAACAACAACAATCATCATCTTCACAGAAAATTCAACTAAATTAATATCTGTTCCAACAAGTTTCATAATCAGCTTCAACTCATGGTTTTCATGCCCAGGTCATTAGCGCTGTTAGAAGCTGCTTTAGAATACCACACAATCTTTGTTTGCAGCTGGACTCCCATATGTTCTTGACCTAGGATCAATGCCCTCTCTTACCACTTTCCCCATTTAAATTACATCTTTTTGACTAGGAACCAACTAAATATAATATATGTACATATAACCTTGCCAAGAAATCAGGCTGTTGGTACTGAAATCAAAATAACCACAAACCTCTTTGGGACTTTGAGAAAGCCATTTCCCCTCTGTTTCTCCACTAAAGCTGGCAGACCTTGTCTGGTACTCCATACAGCTGTAGCATTCGGTTCTACCTTCAGCTAGATTTTGTAGATACTTTTGTATCATAATATCACTTGGTCACCTTTCGTGTAGTCTGAACAACTCTGAATTCTTCCTCGGTTTGTGCAAATCCTCCCTCGCCCTTCTGCAGTAGAGGAAAGGGTTGATTCACTGTCTGTCAGAGGCCATTCATCCATTCAGCACAACAGGGCTGCCTCAGCACAACCAACTGTACAATGAATACTGCTATATACATTATCTTTATCTTATTGAAGGCATATTGCTGGGAGGTGGCGACTGATGTCTAACCTGGGACTTGAAAACATTATCCACACATTTCGCACGGATATTACTGCAATTCTTCATGGGACTATTTGCTGATATTGTCCACAGTTGTAGCAGTTTACAGCCTCTGGGAAGCATTTTCAGCATACCTTCTAAATCAGAAGCATTTTCCAGTTATTCCTGGACAAAAATCTTTCAGATTGAAAAAACTTTCATGTTTCTTCCTGTAAGAGGACACAAGGCATCGTTGTTTAATGCACCAGGATGGATTAGGGATCCTGGTGCAGTTCTGGCTTTGCCAAGGTGTAATTGTCGCTGCACCTTGAGCACCCCACCCCTTTGAGCAGACAGCACAAAGAAACAGCTCGTCTATGATTGATTGTGGTTCAGATCTGCCTCCACACAAAGTAACAGGAAGAAAGAGCAGGTTTATATCACATTCAGCAGTATCTTTTGCTTCCTAAGGTCCAGAAGAACAAGGCTTTTATGTTTTCTCCCACTAGTACTGCTTGGGAATACCTCCCTAAAATTTACTAGATCAGAGATATATTTGAAGGTTAAAGTCACTACACATTCAGTTAGGCTGGGAACTGTACATTCAAGGACATCCTATTTTAAGTCCCCATCAGGACACCCCTAAGTGCAAAATTGCCTCCTCCACTTTGAAAATGGAATCCTTAGAAAGGCCAGATACAAGGATTTTAGCTAGGAACACTCATATGATTTAAATTCCTGTCCTGCTTATATTCAGGTATGAATAAATCATAAATTTCTTAGCAAAATGAATCCTAAATGGAAGCACACTCTCTTTAAAGCACAATCTCTTTAAATCTATGGGCATCCTTTTGTATCAGAGGAAAATCTGCCCACAGAAAAGTTTGCCTGAAACCTGCATGGCTCAAAAGCTCTTACTTGCTATGCACCTCATGCACAGAATTGCCTTCTGCTGAGAAGTACAAGGAGCACAGACTGTATCTGTTTTTAAATTGTTTGATATCACTTGCGTTGTTCAAAAAGATTTTATGACATGTCCTTTTGCTCTGGTAATGATTTGTTGTTCTATTGTGTTTCATTAAGCTATTATTTGTAAAGTATTTTGTGATGCATTGCATGAAAGCTGCTATATAAGCAAATTTAGGGGATGGAATGACAATTCAGGTATCAACAGGCAAGGATTAATGATGGTAATTATTCAATAAAATTGTTCCTTTCTCTAAATCCTTTGTTAAGAGGGAGGGGTGAATTAAAATGAGCGAGTGGATGTTGTATATAATAGGTGTAAGCATTTCTGCTGATGGAAAATACAAGAGGAGATCGAAGAACATGAAAAATAACTCCAAATATTGTCTATTTGAATGTGCCTACTATATGTCATGTAAATTACTCAATAAAACAGGATTGTACAAGCTACAGAGCAAAACTATTAACACATCCAATAATCCACTTGCCAAATATGGAAAAAAGGTAAAAAATGTCTCCTTTATCCTCTTCACCACCAACTCTAACCTCTGGCAGATTTGCTGAAGTGGACTGTGCTGTTCTAAAATTTTCCATGGGAGGCATGTGTCTACTGAACCCAGCTCTGTTCAGGGCAGTCTGCTGGAAGAAGTATTAGCCCAGTGATGAAACCATAGCTACTGCGTTAAAAACATTCAAGAGGCTTCATGACTCTGGGCCAAGGAGAGTCTCTCCAGGACCAAAAGGACATTTTAATACATAATCCTAGACCATCCTTGTGTTTCCTGCTTCATAGGCTTGACCATCTTGCCTTGGCTTCTGGAACATCTACCAGTTAGTCCAGATTTTAGGCCACTTTGTGGGAGCTTCTGCCAATCCTGAGCAAGTGGCCTAAAAACTTTCTGGTTTAAGGCAGCTACTGGCCTAAAAGCAGCGTGGTATTTCCACATCAAGTAACATCTAGAATAACTGCAAGTAAAAAGTGTTACTCAAACAGAAGGTGAATATGGTTTTTTTCACTCCTGCTGTTTTGGGGTAAAGGATGCACCAACCCCAATGTGCTGTTCATCCTCGATGGTAAAAGATTCAATTTCTATCAAATCATCTTTCCTAGAGAATACCATTTTTAAATGCTTATTAATAATGGATGTATTATTTTGTTTCATTGGCTTGCTCTGTGTAAGTGCAGGTCCTCTTGTTTCATACAAGAGTGCCCATCTATCCCTAGAAATCTGACAGAGCAAATGACCTCCACTTACCACGTAAGAAACAACTTACAAGATTAGGACTAAAGTAAGCAACCCTCCAGCAGCACTGGAATCTTTTTACTGATCTAGATGCTTTTTGGCCTATGATTTCCCCTAAGAATCTAGGTATTCCCCAACTTCATGTCAAAGGAGCTCACATACATTTCAGTAAAGAAAGAAAGTAGACAAAAGAAATTTTTTTTGCTGTCAGGGCAGTCTGGAGGGCAGCCAGAACAGGTTGCCTGGAGAGGCTGTGGAGTCTTCATCCCTGGAGATGTTCAAAACCAGACCAGACACAGTCCTGGGCAACCTGCTGTATCTGACACTGCTTCAGCAGGGGAGTTGGCCTAGAAGATCTCAAGAGGTTCCTTTCAACCTCAAACATTCTGTGATTCTGTGAAATACTACTTGAAGGACCATAGTCTTCAGTGCCCTGAGATGAGTGATGAGCTGTGGGGTGCCAAGGCTTCTCAGAGCTCAGACATTTGGATTATTGTATGTTGTGATTTAGCCCTGGTGGGCGGCTGAGCGCCACACAGATACTTGCTCATCCTCCTGCCCAGTGGGGTGGGGGAGAAAACTGGAAGGGTAAAAGTGCAAAAACCCATGGGTTGAGATAAATACAGTTAAATACTGGTAAAGGCAGATAAAGACATAATTTTTAAAAAAGAAGGGAAAAAAAAACTTATAAAGAGGAAAAAAAACTCATAAAAAAACCAGGAAAAGCAAGTGATGCGAGAAAGAACAATTGCTTGCTACTAACCAACTGATGCCCAGCCGGTCACTGCACAAAGGCAGCCCTGGGTAACCTTCGCTCCTGTCCAGTTTTATTGCTGAGAAAAAGGTCATATGGTATAGACTATCCCTTGGGTCAGCTGGGGTCAGCTGTCCCAGCTGTGTCAACTCCCAAATTCAAGTCCAACCCCAGGCTACTCACTGGTGGGGCAGCATGAGGAGCAGAAAAGACCACGACTCTGTGTAAGCACTGCTCAGCAATAACTGAAATATAGGTGTATTATCAGCAATGGTTTTATCACAAATCCAAAATATAGCCATGTACAAGCCACACACTCGGAAGAAATTTAATTCTACCCCTGCCAAAACCAGTATAATATTGCAGATTTATTTAAACATTTAGATAATGTGGATTTAGGATTCCAGTATCTGGCACTTCGTTTCAAAAGCACACCCCAGGAGAATTAACTTTTTTTCCCCTTTTTTTCATCCTGGAACGAGTCCTAGATATATTGTTTCTTTACCTGAGAAAGTAAGCGTTGCTCCCACACTGAATCAACAACATCCTTTGTCTTCCCATTCCCCTGCGGTGGGGTTTTCTTTGTGGCGATCTCTTTTAAGGCAGGTGAATCCACTCTATACCAGGATAAAGGACAACAAACTTTCAGAAACAGGTGTGAGTCCCCATTCCTGCTAGTGTTTCACCTCACCCCACTGAAAGGTCCTCTGCAGGAGGGAAATGTTTTTCAGAAGATCCTAGTTGTACTGATTCCTGTACCATGTTCCACACTGCCACTGGGATTAGTAAAGTGGAGAAAACATGAAACAGTCTGTCAAAATACGGACTGAGGCTTTAGAACCCAAAAGCTGTCTAATTAAAGTGCCTTCTCCTTATGGCTGTATTTATTTTCTGCGTTAACTGGATTGGGGGAGACAGATCAGGTAAGGTAAGGGCAAATATTTTCCACATCAGCCTTATTTCACTTGTAGTTTTCCTCTCTCCTGCCAGGTTCCCTAGGCAGTGGCTGATACATCGGAGATTTTTCTTTACTGGTAACTGCAACTAGGAGCATCAGCCTGCAAGAAATGTCAGTCTTCTTTACATAAGAAAATGCTTTCAACAGACACACATGTTTCCATACAGCCTGACTTCCACCTTTGCCTGTATTTTACCCCCTGCTTCCTAAGCATGCATAAGAGCGTATTTCAGTGCTGTCAGGACAATGATTTATTCACATTGCTGTGGTGAATAAATCCTTGATGACACAGAACAACTTGTGTAGCTGACAAATCCAGCAAGAACACAAAGTGAAACTCCTGCTTCTTTTCTGTAGGCTTCAGATGGGAAACGCTGCTGCTCCATAAGGTCACCAGTCAAAAGCATGACCTCTTGTGTCTGCAAAGTTCCACATTTCTTGCCTCCTACTAGGGCGGAAAAAAAATAATGGTTGAACTGAGGGACGTACATAGGTCTGACACTAATGGTTAATTGCCAGCCCTGCTCTCCCCAGCAGCTGTGTGCTTGACTTGGATATCTCTGAAGCATTGCTGCTTTTTGGAAACCAAGGCAAGTCATATCTTGCGGCTGCAGGGCCATGGACCAAACATGACCTGGTTACTAATACAGCCAGATAATTATTCCCTGATGGTTAGTGTGTATTCATTATAATGTGTAGCTAATGCAAATTATTAATTTTAATTGTGTTCTCTCCTCCCTATGCACACTTAACTCCCATTGACAGGGAGATGAGGACAGACCCCCTCCGCTTTCACTTATTAGCAAGTGTTACAAGGATTATTCTGGTCGGGGAAGGTTTTGGGTGCTCTGCAATGATGTGTCTGACTCATCCTCTATTGTAGCAAGTAGGGAGGGTTATTTTTGCAGTGTTAATATGAAAAAGCATGTGGAAAATGTAATGCTTCAAAGAGGTGCCTTCTGTGGAAAGTCATTGCTAATTAGGTGGTATGTGGGTGTCATCTGGGTCTCTGTAAACTATAGGTCATGCCAATATTTGAATCCTCTGAAGATTTTAGTGTAATTAGGGGGAAATAATTAGCATTTCACCTTTCATTGGGAAATTGTGATTAACTATGAACTAACCTTTTTTAATGATTTTCAGGTTTTCTAGAATTGCTAAGTTCCTTGCTGCTTTCAAAGCTGTGTGCTTAAGGACAACCAGAGGCCATGTGGAAGGCTTATTGACTATCACAAAGGGTCTCTGTCTCTCTGATCCAGGCAATTACTGTCATCACCTCTTTATGCTGAAGCACTGCCTTTACCCAGCCTGAGAGCTGGACCATATTGTGCTAAGTTCTGCATCTCAATACAGAAAGATGCGGTGCCCCATCTAACCTACATAAAAACTGGGAAGGAAGTCAGAAACTTAAACTATTTTGTAAAGAGTCATCTCACATAATAAAGCCAACTCTGGACTAGAGGACTGAAGCTATCAGGCTGACACTGCTGCTTCTCCTGGCCAGAAATGTAAACAATATCTTACTCTCTTCCTAAAGAGATAAATACCAGGATGTCACACCACTTCTTTCTGATGCAGATACCCAGTCCACATAGAGATGGTGAGTACAGCAGGAGACAGGTATGTGAGTAACCCCTAAACCAGATAAACTTAAGTATTATTTACAACATAGTCATAACATGATCCCCCTGGGACTCCAGAGGCATCTTGTGCTAAGCTCCTTGATGCTATTTAATTAAATGCCATTTCAGGTATGTGGCTCAGAGCTGCAATCATACTTTTGCTTGACATGAAGTCTTACCCATAATACGAAGAATTTCTGCTCTTGCTATTGATCAGTAATGTGCAATATGAACGAACCTCAGCAGAGACATTCTCTGTGTCTGCTGCTCCCTTGAATCAGTATTTACACTCGTGCTTGTGTTACAGCCATCACTGTTTTGTGATCAGCTGTGAAATTCATGCCTGGAGTCAAAATTCTCTAAATTTGGCAGGCTTACTCTTCCTGTGGGAAAATTGTAGAGTCAGATCATTTTCACAGAGGAACAAAGTCCTTCTTTTGCCCTCCACCCAAACAGACAAAAGTTTAACCTCCAAAACACGTGTCAAGCCATGCAAAGGGGTCCAGACAAGAGGTCAGGACTCTCTGCTGTCTCTGATAGACCCTAGAATACCAATTCCATTAATGCCACAGGACCAAATCACCCCAGATCTTAAGTCCCTATAGCACAGTTGAAAGTATCTTAACGTATCCCAGGGTAAGGGTATCCTCCTGGAGCTCCAAAGCGTTGCTGTGCTGCTCGGAAGCATGCATTGAGGACCCATGAAGCAGTTGCCTTGCTTCCTAAGGGGACAGAGAGTTTTGTCTTCTGATTTCTTCTGTAAAGCTGACAGAGCCCCAAGAGGTATACTTTTAGAATCATAGAATCACAGAATGGTTTGGGTTGGAAAGGACCTCAAAGACCATCTGGTTCCAATCCCCTGCCCTGGGCAGGGACATCTTCCACTAGACCAGGTTGTTCCAAACCCTGTCCAACATGGCCTTGAACACTTCCAGGGATGGGGCACCCACAGCTGCTCTGGGCAACCTGTGCCAGTGCCTCACCACCCTTACAGCAAAAAGTTTCTTCCTAATATCTAATCTAATTCTATCCTCTTTCAGTTTGAAGCCATTCCCCCTTGTCCTATCATTACATGCCCCTGTAAAAAGTTCTTCTGCAGCTGTCTTGTAGGCCCCTTTAGGTGCTGGAAGGCCACCATAAGGTATCCCAAAGTAGGATGTGAACTGTTAGTTTAAATCATTCTGCAAGAAAATGGTACTGCCCCGTCCATGCCATATCATGGCTTTCCTCTTCCCACCTACAAGTAGAGGAAGTACATAATCCTCAGGTGTCACATTTTCATTAGAAACCCATGCATCCTGGTTCCCAAAAGCCTTTGATGAAATAGTGTTAAGAAGGATAAACCACAGACTCAGTGTTTTTTATTCCCTGACACCTTCACCACTTTTCTGGCTGACTATGCATTCTGGTTTTGGCTGGGATAGAGTTAATTTTCTCCATAGCAGCTGGTATGGGGCTGTGCTTTGGTTCTGTGCTGGAAAGAGTGCTGATAACACAGGGATGTTTTTGTTATTGCTGAGCAGCGCTTACACTGAGCCAAGGCCTTTGCGGCTCCTTATGCTGCCCACCAGCGAGCAGGCTGGGGTTGCACTGGAATTTGGGAGGTGACACAGCTGGGACAGCTGACACCAACTGACCCAAGGGATATTCCAGACCATATGATGCAATCCTCAGGATATAAACTGGGGGAAAGCTGGCCAGGGGCCACTGCTTGGGAACTGGCTGGGCATTGGTCAGCAAGTGGTGAGCAATTGCATTGTGCATCACTTGTTTCGTATATTGTAATTCTTATCGTTATTATCATCACCATTGTTATTTTCTTCCTTTTCTGTCCCATTAAATTGTCTTTATCTCAACCCACAAGTTTTCCACTTTTACTCTTCTGATTCTTTCCCCCATCCTGCTGCAGTATGGGAGGGTGAACGAGTGCTGTGTGGGGCTTCGTTGCTGGCTGCGGTTAAACAATGATGCTATGGGATGCTCCCTTAAGAGCACTCCAAGGCGCACTTTGCTGTGTGGCATTTCAGCTGGTGCCAGCCAGCAGACTCAGGCATGGCTTGCATCACAGCGGGGGACCTGCAGCCACCTCCTGTCCACCTCTCTCTGTAGGTACTGTGAACCATATGTTGTCCCTGGCAGGTTGCAACCAGCAGCACTAAATGTAAGAGCCGGCAGCGCTCTGCCCGTTCTCCCTGAAACACCACGGCTGTCGGAGGAGTTGCCAGCCATTGACAGGCAGGAGGTTCGGCCAAGAGCCATCTGTCCATGCTCGCTTTCTGCCACTGCTGTTGCTGCTGCCCAGCAAGTTCCCACAAGCCTGCAGAACGAACTGCTCTTAGCCTCGCTTAAAAAAAACCCCAACAACTGGTGCTGAAAGGGAAACGTGACAAGAAGCCTGTAACTTTCACTTTTAAAAAAAGAGGTGTGCATGCAAGAGGAAATTAGGAAGAAGAGCACAACCACCTATCTTGCTGGAACAGAGCGGTGTGTCACCATATGTGCATGCTTCAGGGCCTCAGGGATGCTGTGCTTGGAAGAAAGGTGACATCTTCATCCAACAAATTAATAATAGAGGTGCAAATAAAGACTGTGGTTTAAGTACTCATATTAAAAGCTCAGCAGAGAAGGCAAGTAGTGAAGGTGAAGTGACAGGTTCTGCTAGCCTACCTAGTTTAGACATGATATCGCCTAAAACACACGCATCATTAGACTTCACAGCTATGTGAACACACACCCATGTGTATACCGCAGGCTGGGGTAATGCTGTGGGAAGTTTGCAGGGTATGTTGGGGAGCAAGCAGTTCCCATACACCAAATCCCCCTTGAAGACAAATGCGTGCCAGGAGCTGCCCCAGCAGCCTGAAATCCTGCATTCAATATCAGTTTGACAAAGCAACAGTCCTCTCAGGCTTGAGAGAGCTAGAGTTTCAAAGGGGTGAGCACTGTTGTAGGAAAAGGGGAAGAGCAACATTTACATGTTCTCTATCATGGCAAGACAAACCAAAGCACTCCCAACTGCCACAGAAGCAACCAGTGGCGTTCACAGAGGTGGCTGCAGCCCAGGCCAGCTCCATGGAGCATCCTTCCAGAATCCATCTTCTTTCTCTCTTTCTCAAAGCTTCTGTGGGTTTATGAGGAAACCACTGAGCCATATGGGAGCAAAAGTGGGATATTGGGACCAAGCTGGCTGTAATTGTTGTCCAGGGACACTAGATGGAGAAATGCCTTTAGGGATAGAGAGTAGGTGAGGGGCTGTGTCACCAGTCTTACAGGAAAAAAACAGAAGGAGTAAGTGCCCTCAGCTCACTGTTATTGATGCTGTTGGCTTTAAGTTTTGCTTAAAAGCTTTCTGTTTTCGGATCCCATTACAGCTCTATACAGGCCATTAGTTAATTAAGTTATGCCACCAGTCTGTCTGTCAAAGCTTGGATATGCTGATACTTACTGCCAGCTCTCTCAGGCTTCCCCTCACCTCCCTCCCCTTCACCCCTCACCACTGGCAAATCTGGAAAATACAGTAAAAAACAAGACCCTGACTGGATCAAAGAAGTCATTTTCTCCTTGACGAGGTTGAGTTAACACAGCTTCCCCATGCTAAGTACATCAAGTCACTATTTCTGCACAGCTGTGGAACCTGCAACTTTCAGATAACAAAAGTATCATCAGAAGCCATTACTTTCTTTTTGTCCCCACATGTATGCCTCTGCCTCCCTCATGACACACTTCCTAGGTGTAGGAGTTTACCTATAGAAAAAGAACCCCTCAATATGGAGCAGTCAAGCCACCTGTGCCTTGTGGAGGAAGACATGCTATGTCCTCCAAGACACACAGAGGAGGAAACAAATTGGCAAAGCCAAAAAAATTACTACCCCCGCCTCTGCTGCACCTTATGTGTCAACACCAATGGTTTCTGCTGGGAAGCAACCTCCTGTGGTGCCCATATCCATAATTTCTTGCTTGACCTCTGGGGTGTCTCATGGTGTCTGAGCTAGCAGAGCTCACAATAACTCCAGAAATGGAAGCAATGTATCCATGCTGACAGTCTCTACACCTAATGAACAGAGCATTTCTGCATAGTGCCATACTAACATGGTTCCCAAGCCCTTTATCATACCTGAGTTCAAAACTGCACTGTGTGGCTGCATCAGCCTGGCTTTGCACTCGATTTCTGCACATCACACTGCCCAGCCCCATATCACTCTTATGGCCTTAACCTGCTTATTGCTGACGTTATAGACCATGCTATCTTACTGATTTTCCCAGTGACAGCCTGTTAATTAAAGTGTGAAAGGGAATTATCTTTATGAGTAGGTACCTATATGTAAACCATCCAGGTAGTACTGGAGGTCTCTGAAGACTCTTTGGATCCATCCTGCAAAAGAAAAGACTCAGTGCTCTGATGTAGTTGTTGCTATGTGGGAAAGTGTGATGGACTGGAGGTTCAAGGCTTGGACAAAGGAATCAGTAGTGATTATCACCATGAGCTGCACTCAAAGACTTGTCTTTCTGGGAGGTCAGTGCAGTGGGTTATAAATACCAAATCAGTCTTAGAACAAGATGAATTTACTTTAAGCAAGTAAGTGTTGTTGCTACAGATAAGAGTGGAATCAATGCAAGCAATGTATCTTACACTTGGCGTAGGCAAAATTTGACTTTTAGGGTCAAGGGCTTGAGAGTTACCACAACACCCTTCCAATTCTTGAATAAGCCTCTTCTGCCAAGAGCTCTACCTGAGGACGGACACGTTCAAGTAATGCTAAAGCATGGAGTGTTATGCAAGATAAAGAGTGCAAACTCATCCAACCCCTGCACTAGTTCAGCAGTTTTTTCTGCTGCTTCTGGAAGGCAAATCTCTTAACAGGAAAAGATTAGGATTCTGCAGAAAAAATAAATAATTCCCATTGATTGAGAGCAAAGTACAGAGTGATGCCATACAGATATTCGCCTTGCTCTAGATAGCTGGAGATAGTACAAGCCTGGAACACAGCTGATAAAACTGGTAAACCTGAAGCTGCTGTACGTTTTTCTTAGCAGGGGGCTGTTTTATTCCTCAATATAAAGGAAACAGTACAGTCATCACCAGATGATCTAGGTCGCATTTTATTCAGTGCAAAAGCAGAACCCAAAGGCTACTCTAGCAAAGGGAAGAAGCAAACTGCTTTTGACAAGTGGCATGTTGTATTCAGACTGCTTCTTATCAGAACTTGTAACAATTCAGGAATTTGCTTCTTACATTTTATAAGAATGAATTTTATCCTTACTGACTAAATTAGCAATCTTTTCTCCTTTCTTAATGTCTTTAATGCAAGTCACTGACAGCAAGGATGCAGAATAATCCAGCACTTTTCCTTTATGGGATGCAGCTCAGGGTCTTTGTCATCAAATATAATCCAAGGTATGGAGGCTTTATCAAATAACTGACCTTACAAACTCATGAAACTAGTAACTTGTACTGTAGTGCTGTTCCTTCTAAGGCTGAAAGAATACTGTGTGTGGGTGCATTTGAGCAGGAGGAGAGGGTAGGATATGTCGAGAGACTAAGCTACAACTTGTTTGTTTTTCTCAGAGCCAAGAATACGGCAAGTAAACTGAATTACAGGCATGTCAATGGAAAGGGTGTGAACTTAACTGAAAACAGAGAGAATGAGATGAAAGTTGAAAATGGCAATAGTGACTCGAAGTCTAGCTGCATTAAAACTTAGTGGATGCTAGAGTTTGTATTATTTGAGTTCTAAGTTCAAACTCTACCTATAGTTTTAAAATAAAGCTGATCAGACCTAATTAATTCATGCCTTTTCTTGTTGCTTTGCCTTGCAATGTCAACTTGCTAGTACAGAGTGCCTCAAACTGCCTGATTTTGCTCCAACACAGAAGACATAATTCCATCAGCATGAGAAGTAGCAAAGCAACCACATCATGGCCCTGAAAGGAGGGGAACAGGGTGCTGATAACCCACCACTGGATTCATGAGAGTGACTTTGGGAATGCAGTCTCCACCACATCATGAGTAAGACCTAGCAAAACACGGCATCTTTAGTCCAACCCTAAATTAATTTGCAGAAAATTCTGGGTCCAAGTGAAAACTGAACACAGAAACACAGAACAGTTTGCGTTGGAAGGGACCTCTAAAGGTCTTTAGTCCACCCTACCCCTGCAATGAGCAGGGACACCTTCCACTAGACCAGGTTACTCAGCACCTCATCCAACCTGACCTTGAATGTTTCCAGGGATGAGTTGTCTACCACCTCTCTGGGCAGCCTCTTCCAGTGTTTCTCCACCCTCATTGTAAAAAAATGTCTTCCTTATGTCCAGGCTGAATCTACCTTCTTTCAGTTTAAAACCAATACTTTTTGTCCTATTGCAACAGGCCCTACTAAAAAGTCTGTCCCCATCTTTCTTATAAGCCCCCTTTAAGTACAGAAAGGCCACTACAAGGTCTCCCCGGAGCCTTCACTTCTCCAGGCTGAACAACCACAACTCTCTCAGCCTGTCTTCACAGGAGAAGTGTTCCAGCCTTCTGATCATTTCTGTGGCCCTCCTCTGGATCTGTTAGGTCCATATGTTTCTTGTGCCAAGGACTCCAGAGCAAAACACAGTACTCCAAGCGTGGTCTCACCAGAGCAGAGCAGAGCAGAGGGGCAGAATCACCTCCCTCGACCTGCTGGCCACACTACTTTTGATGCAGCCCAGGATACGGTTGGCTTTCTGGGCTGCGAGGGCACATTGCTGGCTCATGTCCAGCTTTTCATCCTCTAGTGCCCCCAAGTCCTTCTCTGCAGGGCTGCTCTCAATCCATTCATCCCCCAGGCTATGATACTGTGGGTTGCCATGACCCAGGTGCCGGACCTTGCACTCGGGCTTGTTGAACCTAATGAGGTTCACATGGACCCACTCCTTGAACTTGCCTGAGTCCCTCTGGGTGGCATCCCTGCCCTCATGCATATCAACCGCACCACTCAGTGTCGTTTGCAAACTTGCTGGGGGTGCACTTGATCCCATATTCTATGTCATTGATGAAGATATTACACAGTACTGGTGCCAACACAGACCCCTGAGGGACACCACTCTTCACTGACCTCCATCTGGACATTGAGCTGTTGACCGCTACCCTCTGGATGTGACCATCCAATTGATCCCTCATCCACCAAACAGTCCACCCATCAAATCCATATCCCTCTAATTTAACTTTGTGCTTAAAGAATTAAGGAAAAGTAAAACATTTTGGAAGTGATTCTTAAATAAGGATCTAGTTCTTGCAGTGCTTTAGACAGCTTCTTCTTACAGGAAACTACTGAGCCTCACCATGTTCTTTCTAGTCAGAAAACAGAGTCAAAATGCAGAAGGTCATGTAGTCCATCGCCCTGCTCCAAGACAACATAAGCTGTGCCTGAACTAACATCAGGCTCACTTGCAAGAGGGAAAAACCCGAAAAGCAAAGACTAAAATTCTGAAACCCAGGGGCTTAAAATAAGGCACAGCTTTCAATGCACAGACCACACGTTGCCGAGCTGCCAGAGTTCAGTGGTATTCAATGCCTAGCTGTAGGCAACTGCACTTCAACTTACGACTCAGCACCTTTGGTGTAGAAAAAAAGTGTTTGGACAAAATAGCCCCTGCCATGGACTCCATCGTGGTGAAGAGTTGGAGCTCTAAGTGTGGAGTTTTCATCCTTGAGAACAGGGGTTACCAGCTGAACATGGCAATGGGAAGAAGTTAGGCACGAGGCAGGAGTGCTTCATCAAGACACTTGTCTGAGAGCACTGCACTGAAAACATGTCCAGGAAGAGGCAAGAGGATGGAATTAAGCCCAAAGGACAAAACTTGTAGCAGGAGAAAGTAGAAACAGAAGCACCCAAGTCCCAGCACTGCAAATAGACAGCAGCTTGCTTCCAGCAGTTTGAGAGCTATTAAAAAAAACTGAGTATCCAACCTGAGTATTTCCTCTCCTGGTTACTTTGGCCCCATTTACACTAATTGGTGTACTGCACCAGTGCAACAACAAAGCTGCAAATGCAATGAGACCCATCTGCATGATCACACTAATGACCACAGCAGGTCAGGCCCACTTTTGGGTCATGGTTCACTGTGGTGCCTATATGTGAAGGGCACAGACCCCATCAATCAGTCTGGGATCATTTCTTCTGCCCCCACACAGAAAGGAAAAGTGTATTTCTGGTCCTACAGGGTAGTGACAGGATTCATTCATGGGTGGACTGAGACTCAACTTCTGTTTCTCTGCCAGGAAATCAACTCAACCTGTGTGTCTCTGTATCTATATTTTGTTGAATTAAAAGGTTAATCTGCTGGAGTGGGAGCTGTTTTTCAGGACAGTGCCACTAGTGCAACCTGCTGCTCACCAGCTCCCAGTGTGTCCCCTTTCCTCCCTTTGGGCAACTGCATCTCTTTCCCAGTAATTTCCCATTTTTGTCCTGTTGCAACCTTTCAGCTGCACCAGTACAGCAAAGGGGGAATGCTGAAGCTGTGCTGTGCCAAAACATCTTCTCTCCTTTCCCTTTTGTTGTTGCATGGGTTTTGGCACCCTTTCACTGTGAAACCCCAGAAGCGGCTGGATGGACAGGGCACTGGTGGCTGAAATGACTAGGTGCAGGAGGGGCAGAGGGAAAAGAGATAGTTGGGAGGCTCTGCTGCATGGGTGCAACCATGCTCCCACTGTGCCTGCAGTGCCTAGTCCCAGGGCCGGGCGGCAGTCAAATCTGGGACTTCTGCACTGATTGCTACAATGGAGTTATGGGCTATGACAGATACCAAGCCCACAAGCACCTTAATGCTCAGCATGCAAAACCTCTCTCCATGAGATGGGTTTTCTCAGGCCACTGTGCAAAGCCTGACTGATCTCAGAGTGCTTTGACGTCGCCCCAGCCAACCTGACCCCAAATGCTCACTAAACAAGCACCAGGCGCCCTATTTTGCATTGCCTGCAACATCCCAAAACAGTGTCTGACTTCTCAATTAGTCCGAGAGAGGACTGTAAACTTGAAATCCAAACTGATGGACTGTGAAATCCATATCACGTTGTCACCCACAGCACACTCTCCCTGCTCTGCACTGAGCTATAAATAGACTTTCATTATTAGCAAGCAGACAAAGGCAGCCTGGAAGATGTTCCACGCTGACACTACTCCTGACTAAATGGTTTCTTGTTTTCACCTTGATATAGGAGTGAAGATGGGGACAAGCAGGGAGGGGCTACTCAACAGCAACGGAGCTGAAATCACTTTTTCCCTTAACCAGGATTATTTCTGGGTTTTGGTTTTGGGTTTCGGTTGCATTGTTGTTTGGGGTATTTCTTTAACATTCTCTCCCCTTGAGCCAAGAGGCTCAGAATACATCGCATAGTGCAACAGAATACATTACACCCGCCTCCTCAGGTCATCTGTTTAAGCTCCTGGAGCCTGACTACCAACTCCCAAATAATGCAGCCATTCAAGACCTAATGTTTTCTTTCTCCCTGTTTTATTTCTGTTATAAAAAAAAAAAAAGGGGGGGGGGGGGGGAGAAGGAAGTTGATCTTTGCTTTAACCATTTTAATGTCTTATGGGAGCTATCAACTTGGAAAAAATGGAAGGGACTCAGAACTTCTGGGAGGAGGCAAATGCTGACATGTCAGTCACCTTTACAAACTCAGTCTTTGCAAAGAGTGAGCTTGTACATGCCTTTCTGAAAACAACCAGCCAAATCCACAACAAAAGGGTCTGATCGCAGGCACTGATGAGACACAGAAGCTGTAACCCTGAGGCATAAACCTGAAGATTTGTGTCCTTTAGTCACAAGACACAGGCACTCTTGGTGCACCTTTTTTACAATGGTCCTGTCATCCTCCAACAAAAAAGAAACTCACAAGTTAGGAGCCAAGATGAGCAAAATGGTTAATTTGTCCTGCTCATTCATACTTTGTGTCTAAATGCCAGCTCTGCTCTTCGCATGCACCGGTCCCCTATGACATGCAGCAGCTATATTTCTGCCTGGTTCCTTGGCATTTACATCAAGGTCAATTAAACAAGACATTGGCTGGCCATTATTTGTACAGTAGGAGCTTATTGCTCAACTAACAGAAGTGACACGGCTTGACGGAAAACCCAGGAGGGTTTAGTTTTCAATCAAATAGCAGACTGAAGTTTTGAGATAGCCAGTAGTGTTCATTTGCTCTGCAAGCTGCTCTTTTGTACCTCAGCTTCCTTTGAAAATGAAGCAAACCCCCAAATGCCCAAAACTCATGCATGCTGTGCCTGTGAAGAAAATCTTACTCACAGAGCTGTGTCTGAGGGTGTTGCTCCATTAATGTGTCTTTCCCACAGCAGTTAAGTTCACATCTTTCCAGCCCCCTTTTGAGCCCCGCTGTCCATTTCTTCCCCGTGACAATTTTCAACTCCACAGCTTCTAAAACGGTTTGTGAGGTTTTACTGGAAATTCGTTCTTCTGGCAAGGGAAAGAGTGGAGTATGCTGAACTCACATCACTGTAACCTATCTCTGTAGATCCAGGGTCTAAAAGTTTTGGTTTCAGTGATTCAGTCTAATACATGGCCCACAAATGGGGTTACACAGGTGAAGCAGAGGGATGGTACATGACAGCTTGGCAGCAGGGAGACATATTTTGGAAACTGAAGGGATTGGAAAGAAAATGTAAGAAAATGTTAGCCACAGACATGTGCAAGCTTAGAACAGCACCCTTGAGAGAAACAACTTGTCCAATTGTCTTCATGAAGTGTTACCTGGGTGGTTATTAAAGATACAGTCAAGTTAACCCTTTGATTCTTCCTGCCAGAGTGAGGCAGGCATCACATGTCTGTGGGTGACATCTTCTGTAGGGTGTTTCAGTGAGTAGTGCAGGGAAATGGAGCTAGGAAGCTGTATACTTATACAAGTGTTTCTCCACAAAATCTATGTTCAAGGACCATAACAAAACCAAGCAGTATACCATCTGCATTTCATTTGTGCTCATTTTGTGATTGGAGCAAGGGCTGTAGTTCGAGTTTTTCCTATGCTACTATTTCTGCTTTCCCACAGGTTATGAAAACAGATTTCCTAATTTATGAAAGCGTACAAGGCCATGATCAGACATGATAATTTTCATTTGCCTAACCCTTTTCAGAAAACCTCAAGACTAATTAGAGTTCATATGATGCAAAGACACTTTGGAACTCCATAGTGCATACTCACTGACTAATGAAACTAATATCAGGACAATAAGGAATATTACCAGAATAACAAATGCTTCTGACTCTTAATAACAGCTGAAAAAATGGCAGATACTAGATGTTTTAAATCTATTAAGTGTTTCTTCTTTGTGTATTGACACAGGTAATGAGTTCTACGGAAAGAACGCCACACTTGAAAGCCTTTAACACTAAAAGCTTAATTTAGTGTACGATGAATAATACAGGGAGCCCATTCATGGGTCGATCAGAATGGGATGAGAGAGCACCAAAGGAGCAGACAGATCATGTTAATAGGAAGCTTCAGGCTTATTTAAAAATCTATACTGTAGTTAAAATTAGAACGCAAATTGGAACTTGGCATTCTGTTGCTCAGGAAATTGGTAATGGGATACTAAAACCTTAGACTTCTCTCTGTCTGATCCTAGTTAGAAGAGGACAAAGGCGATGACAGTCACAGTGTTGTATACCACAGGGAGCCATTAAAGAAAGTGATAAGATAAAGAAATCAGCATTTTCCAGCTATTCACACAGTCAGGTGTGTGCTGTATTCCTTTACTATTCCAAGAGCAGAGAAATATAGGTCAAAAACATAGAAGCAGACATTGCTATTATCTTTTTCATGACTATTCCAAGGACAGATGATCATTTTGACTTTTGGTCTTTTTATTTAGGTGTGATTTCACAAATACTATTGTCCTGGTTTCAGCTGGGATAGAGTTAATTTTCTTCTTAGTAGTTGGTGCAGTGCTGTGTTTTGGCTCTGATGTGACAACAATGTTGATAACTGCACTGACGTTTTTAGTTGTTGCTGGGTGATGTTTATACCAAATCAAGGACTTTTCTGTTCCTTGGGCCCTGCCCGCCAGAGGGCTGGGGGGGACATGCCCAGGACAGGCGACCCAAGCTAGCCAAAGGGATATTCCATACCATAGGACATCACGATGAAGATGGGAAGAAGGAATGGGGGCACATTTGGCATAATGGTGTTTGTCTTCCCGAGTACCCGTTACATGTGATGGAGCTCTGCTGTCCTGGGGATGGCTGAGCTCCTGCCTGCCCATGGGAAGTAGGGAATGAATTCCTTGCTTTGTTTTGCTTGCATGCATGGCTTTTGCTTTACCTATTAAATTGTTTTTATCTCAACCCTCAAGTTTTACATTTCTTTCTGATTCTCCTTCACATCCCTCTGGGTGGGGGGAGTGAGCAAGCAGCTGCATGGGGCTTGGTTGCCAGCCGGGGTTAAACCACAACTGTCCAGCCCTCTGTGGCCAGTAATATCATCTGGATCAGACATACCATTCAGTCTCCTGGACTAAACAGCATTTGGCTGGGCACAATGATGTCCAGTGGCCCTACCGACCTGTCAAGAAAGCTCTCAGGCTTTTTTGTTTTTTTCCCAGGGGAAAACTATTCTTATCTCGAAATCATCCTTACAGTTAGGTATCATTTATCAGAACAGATCCTGAAAGCCAAGGTGAGAGAGGGAGATGGAAACAACAAACACTTCACTGTTATGTTTTTCATGGTCTTCTAATCAGGCCCTGTGGTCCTAGTCCAGTGCCACCCATTTCACTACAGACGTGTATGTTGCTACCTGAACCACAAGGTGGGAAGCAGAAAGCAGGAAAAAGACCCTGTAAGATCCAATGTTTAGAACAGAAGTGCAGGTGACAGCTATCCATGTCCTGCCACCAAGGGACCAGAGCAGTTGGGTGACTTCTCCCTCTAACAGAGACCTGACCTGACAACCTGGAGAATGAGCCCACAGGGAGAGTCCAGAAGAAGCAGACCATCAGGTGGATTTACATTTTCAAGTAAACAGCACCTGGAGATCCCAAAAAGCAACCCTGGAGTTCATTTTAGAAATAAACCACAGTAAAAAAATTACCAGTGATTCTTAGGATAATTGTGTCCCAGCGTCACAGGAACAATGGAGAGTGGTTAAATAACTTCTTGTTATTTTAAAACATACAAAAAGTATTAAAAAACATTTTAAAATGTGTGTTCTGAGCAATGCCTTATGCAAACATAATGATTAAGATAAAAAAATTACAGGCTTAACTGGAGAAATAGTCACCATTTTTTTACGACTGTTTGATTCAATTTTTTTTTTTCCTATTAAAGCCTGACATCCCTGGCTGACAGTTTAATTATTAGGGTAATGTGATGGATAAAGGGACTCGCTCTTTAGTGCCTCCCACTTACTAAACACTTGCTTGCAACCGCAGCTGCAAAAAATGCCACAGTTCTTCAAAGAAAAGGTAATAATTTCCTTGTTTTCAGTGTCTGTAAGACTTATAATATGAACTTTTAAAGGAAACCCACCTTTTCGTCATTAAGGGTAGCTTAAGGAAGTCAGAGCTATATGACACTCCAGATCACTGAGTCTGTAAACTACCAGTCTTGAGCTGCTCTTGAGCAGCCATACACAAAAACAAACTCTTCTACTTTGCTGGGATTATTTGAGAGCATCCAGAAAAGCACTTTAAGAATTTTGAATGTAGGTCTACCGTGCCTACAAAAAGCCTCTGTTCTCAATCAATTTTTTAGACTGTTTGATTTAAAAAAAATAAATTAAAAAATAAAAAGATCAATAGATCTGAGAGTTCAGAATAACCACATAATCAGTAGCGGCAACACCTGACTAGAGGCAGAAAATCTTGAGTAATAGGACAACAAAGTTTACTGCAGATATGATATTACACCCTGTCATAAAAATTGCAAAACATTGCAGAATGGTCTTCTGATGCAGGGAGAGAAAGTGGCAAATTAGATTCTGTGCCAATAAATACAAAGAATTTTTGTAGTGTGGTGGGGCAAGGAAAAAAAACCAACCCAAAATGTAGCTGTACCCACACAACAGTGGAGTCTTAACTTTTTAAATATACCTCCAGAAAGAGACGTTGATTTGATGCATACAGCACCATAGAAATGTCAACACAATGTCAGCAGGTCAGTGGTTAAATAACATTAGGGATTATTATGAAAAGAATAGAGAACAAGGCAGAACATTTCCTTCCAGTCCAAGGCATGCTACTAGTGTTCCCAGTGAAGCATGTACTTTTCTGTTTATCCCATCTGAGAAAGGTGCAGAGGAACTTGAAAGACTAGTGAAGGATAAGAGAGGGGACAAAAGGTAAAAGATCAGCTCTGGGCAATGACAGAGTCTTTAGCCTTGAAAAGGAAGAGATGTGGAGGGGCTGTAACAGAATTTTGCACAGCATGGAGTCATTACACAAGAACTAGCTAGTACCAGATGAAATGATCAGCCAGAAGATTTACACAAAGAAGTGCTTGTTCACGCAGTGCATAATTAAATCATGGAATTCATTGCAATAAGATGTTCTGGAAGTTATAAATAGGTTCAAAAAGCAATTAAGCACTGCATGGAAGAAAAGACTATCAGAGCCTGTTAAACTCAAGGCAGAACTACAACCTGAAGCATGGCAGAAACCCAAACTGGAGTCTGCCTGAAGGTGGAAGAGTATGCTGCAGAAGTGGGGCAATACCAGTATATGCCTGCTTTATTTTGCTCTTCTTTCCTTAGGCATCTTCTATGACCACGGACAGATTACAGGATATTGAGCTAATAGGACTGCCATCTGATCCAGTATGACTCTTTGGTGTCTTGACTGCACCCCTGAAGACTCAGATATAGCTGTACAAATATATCTGCTCATCTGTGCCTCAAGGAACACCCCTTTCAGCCCTCCCACTGTGGCTGAATCACCTAGAATGGAGAACTGAATGTCTCCAGAGGCACAAGCAAGCCACAGCCTGTTCTTAGAGACTGCATCTGTGGACACCCATCTTGACATTGGTCTTTCCTCTCAGATCTTTCCAGACTTTTTCAGCTACGTCAATCATTAAATAAAAAAAAGAAGTCATGAAGAAATTGTGAAGGAATCAAATTCTTCACATATATCCTCCCACTGAGAAGGATTACCCCAACTCAACAGTGGGATAAATAAGAAAATTGGAATATGTCTACAAGGGAAAGAAGGTGCTGTTTTTTACAACAATAGCATGTGCATTTTCCATTAAGTTCAAAAGTGATGTAGGTTTCCTGCTGTCTCCATATGAGCATGAGAAGGAGTGAGGGTAGGAGATGGGTCTTCTTTAGACTGTGGACATCTGAAGGACAGGCTGTAGTGCCAATAAGGAACACCAAGTACCCAAATATTTGTTGGGAAAGCACCATGGGGTCAAACTGTCAATGAAGTCCTTGAAATTAATCAGGGACCGATCAAATAATGGAGGAAATTATAAGGAGAGAAAGTGTTTTGGATTTGGTTCTGTCTAATAGAGAGGAATAGGTATAGAATCTAAAAAGGGAAGGTGAAAGAACTGTGAATCACTATTCTAAGAAAAAAGGAGGAGTCAGGGAAGAAAAAGCAAGGATAATGGACTTCTCCCCATGCCCATCATTCCACCGCCCCCCCCCCCCCCCCCAAAAAAAAAAAAAGAAAATCAGGGAATTCAGCAAACTCAGGGAACTCATCTGTAGGGTCTCTTGGGAAGGTAATTTAAGGGATAAAGAAGGGCAGAAGAGCTGGCAGTTACAGCAAGACAGTGTATTAAAGGTACAACAGCAGCCTATCTTGATACAAGGGAACGACAGAGAGCACAGTGCAAAGCCATTATGACTGCATCAAGAGATTTTTAAGGCCCCAAAAATAAACCAAGAAAAAATAATGACACAAAAGGCAAAAAAAGCACATCATTAAGGACGAGGGAAAAAAACCTCAGGAAGGGTTTGGGATAAATGGGTTACAGGTAGAAAGGAACATAAAGAATAATAGGAAAAGGTTTTATAAACATACAAAAAGTAGGAATAAACATAGGAATGTATCAGTCTATTACTTAACAGGGAAGGAGAATAAATAGTACATGATCCAGAGAAGACCGAAGAATTCAATACTCTCTTTGCTGCAGACTATGCTAAAAAATTAATTATGAACAGCTACTTAAGGCAATTAATTTTAACAAGAGGAGAAGAGGAAGGGCTCAAACAGAAAATTAATCGGTTAAAGAATATGTAGATAAGATACAGCTATTCAACTTCACAAGGTATAATGGAATTCACCAAAAGATTTTGAAGGAGTTCACCAAAATAGTTTGTGAACCTTTTGCAATTACCTCTGAGGACTTGTGGAAGGCATGAGAGATGCCAGAGGACTACAGCAGAGAAAGAAGAGTACATAAAGAAAGGGGGACCTAAAACCACGAGGCCAGTCAGCCTCACCTTTATCCCTAGGCTACTCTGCAAGGTATTATTGAACAATCTATAGGCACCATAGTAAAAACCAGGTGATAGGAAACAGCGATCAAGGATTTGCAAATAATGGTTAGATCAGCCAGATTTCCTCCTTGACAAGGTAGCACAAACGTTGCATGAGAAGGCGGTGGATGTGATTTAAACTGACTTTATTGAGGTTTCTTACAGTCTCACATAACATCCTATAAGCAGCTGAGAGGAAGATGGCGGCTGGGGGGAGGGAAGTGTGTTCACCATTGCAAACATATTTATTCATACTCAGGATGCTATTTGCTCTTCCCCAAGAAGACTGGACATTCAAACTGTGTTTAGCCAGAGTGTCCCAGCTACCTTGGGGAAAGACAAGCAGGACAAGAAGCTGCCATGAATTAGCTGGTTCACAAGAACGGGCCTATACAGCCCTTTTCCCACTGACAAATGTGAGGCAACTGGAGCTGTCTTGGCCCTCTATTAGAAGGGTAGTTTATCATCTTCTGCCTTGGATGAGAACATATAACTTGTTTTTTTCCTAATGACAGTTCAGTAGAGGCAAGAAACTTCCTTGTCTGCCCCCCTGTATATAGGAAGTGGATGTTCCCCTGGTGAAGTTAATGATTGGTGTCCATGCATTAAAACCTTTCTCCTTAATGAACCCTGTGCACAGGGGTGAAGTTTAGATTACAGGCATGTCTTGGATTAAAGTAAATCCAGCATTTGAACTGTTAATTGGAGCTTGCTATCAAACTCAGAGGGCATTACAAAGGGCCCTGTGAAGCACTTCATGCATGCGACTCATTCAATATTATTTTTAATACTTTGGATGATAGTATAGAAAAGGCCTATAAAATCTGCTGATGAAGTCAAGCTGAGAGCTTGCAGGGACCCCAGAGGACAGGATCACAAACCAAAATGATCTTGACATATTGAGGGGTTGTTCTGATAAAAACAAAATCAATAAGTAAGTGTTCTGCTCAGGAAAGAGAATTCCAGTGCAAAATGGGAAATATCTGCCTTAAGCAGTAATACTGCAGAACAGAAGTCAGGGTGACAGGTGACGATGAAATAGGACTCAGCAATATGCTGCTGTTGCAGAAAAAGCACATCTCGTTCCTGACTGAATTAACACATGGAAGACACAGGAGGTAATTAGAATTATTCTCCTTTATTTTGGTGGTGAAACCTCAGCTGGAGTATTGTGTCTGGTACTGGGCATCCCACTAAGATGCAGAAAGATTGGAGAGAGTCCAGAGGATAACAGCAAGGACAGCAGATATTAAAATGGCCTGTGGGGAAACTGGCTTTGTTTTGGTCAGGAAACGATGATATGAGGAGGAATATATCAATGGTCTTCCAGCCCACACAAAGTCTGTTATGAAAGAAGCCTACGGGGAAAGAGAAATTTGCAGAATAGATGGATCACATTAGATTGTTAGAGGATGCTAATAAAGAAGGGCAGCAGAAAGTCCTCAGACAATTTGGAAAGCTCCTCCTACAGAGATTTTAAAGAACAAATTAGACACGTATTTATCACTGATGAGATAAAGATATGCTTAATCCTGCCCTGTGCTGGAATAAATATTCTTCCAGCCCTGCACCCTTGGGTGAAGGAAGGTCCTTTCCCTTCCTTCTCCCTTGTGTCTAAAAATTCTGTTTCTACAGTTGGGAGGGACCCTGTAAATCAAAACTGGAAGATTCATCTGGCTGGACACAATGTGGAGTCAGGAAAGAGCTGTGACACTTTCCGGGGGTGGCTGAAGGCTGGATTCAGAGGAAACAGAGGTGCCTCTCTGCAGCTCTGAATCAAACAGTGGATAGCCCAGATTTAAAAATCCCTGTTGTCAGCATCTTCTGCTGGCTCGCGCTGGACAGCTGCACACTGAACACAGGGATGCTGGACCGCTCTTCACCCAGCATGCTGCATACTTTGGATACTTTTCTAACCTTTCGGATTTTGTATATGGCCTTGAGAAACTTGCTAAAGTGAAAACAAGGAGTCAATGGCAAGGCCAAGAATGGGTAATTTCTGCTCCAGAATCATCCTTTACTCCTTGAATTCAAGTCTTGGCACTTTTTTCCTACCCTATAGCTTGAAGGATTAGTAAAAAAAGGAGAAGGTAAAGAAGTTCTCACAAAATTGCCAGAAAAATAAAAGAAACAAAAGTGAGCATTCAGGGGATATTATCAAAAAATGTCATTTTTACTCTGAAAGTAAAGAATTATTTCTGAATGCCTATTTAAACATACTTTTGATGACATTTGTCTGTCTTTGCCACCATCACAACTGCTGCTCCTGTCAGATTCCCTCATTTCACAGTTCCCCCCTCAAAAAAATTATCCACTTAAAGAGCAAGTAAAACCCATTTCCTAGTAGGTTTCAGCTTGTCAGCAGAATGGCATGATTTAAAACACATGCATCAATGGTTCTTGCAGTACTTTAAAGCTATCCCAGATACTTCTTCCCAAGAATAAACTAGAGCTTACCATATTGTCTGTTTTCTGAGAAATGAAGGGCAGCTTCTGACTTGAGATGCCTGCACTTGTGTCTTACACCAGGCAACAGGTGTTACAAAGGAAAATTTTAGGGTAGAATTTAACTTTAAGTGCATTTTTTCCCTGAAAAGCACATCTTTCCCTCTGGAGTCTACTTAGAAAACTAAATGCAACCAAGGAAATAATGCCTTGAAAAGACTGTTTCAAACAAACATGCTTTACTCAAATTAAATTCCTTGGAACTTGGGACGTGTTGGTTCATTCCTTTATAGAATCAAACTTTAGGAAAAAGATAAACCCAATTTTGTCATCTAATGGAACTCCCCTGCTGAGGAGGACAGTTCTTATGCTGTGTTTTATTAGCCATGCAAAGAAGAGAAGGGGGAGTCTGGTTAGAAGACTGGTCCAGGCCTCCTGTCTAGCAGAGATGCTTTGTGTTGCTGTTACTGAATCAACACTTGCTTTTGCAACTTCATGCTCTGTGTTGGTGGTGGTTTGCCACCACCATGGTTTCTCAGCTGGGCCCAAAAGGCTGTCAGGATGATCCCTTTTTCCCCAGGACTTCTCCAGTGGGGACTGGAGTACTCCAGCAGCAGGGGAGAGCAATGGGCCAGTAGATGGGAAATACCAGCCAACATCCAGGAGCGTCTTGTTCATTCAGGAACAGCAAGATATTCCATCTCAACATCAAAGCCCATACGGCCCAGAATAGGGCATGGCATATGCCTGCTATATGGTCAGGTCTAGAGCCTGATCGTACCATCAGGCACTCCCATGGGAGTGCCCAGGGGCGCTCAGAAAGGACCAGGTCTGATGTAGAATGGTGCATTGTGAGCTGCTCTATGACCATTGAGGTTTAGTCTGATGACTGTTGCTGTCATGGTTGACTCTTCTATAGTGCTGAAAAGTCATCTAATAACAAGCTTATAAAAAAACCCAGCAGATGAAGTAACTGAGACCCACACAGCAGACTTATGAGCTGCACTTGAGTGAAACAAAAGCTTTGGCCAGGGTAATGAGCTGCTCAGAAAACAGAGCACAGTTCAAAACAGTGGCTGGCAAGAGTGACAATCAGTGTGGAAGAAATAGTTGCATTTCCCAGTCAACAAATCCTTTCGGTAAACACTGGCAACCCCATAGTTTACTCAGAGAGTGCAACCAGACCCCAAAGAAACACTTGTTCAGGCAGAGTCAGGCCCCTGAGCTCACAGCAGGCAGGAAACACAAATAAAGCAGGGGAGAGCAGCTGTTTCACTCCTTATACATCACACCAGTGCAACACCACCACAGAAACTGGGGAAGTGCTAGTAAATAGGGAGATAAGCACATCGGGTTCATGAGAAAACAAAAGTCAGGGGCTCTGAAACAGAAGAAGGAATCCAGTCTTAAGTAATTATTTCAGGGCTTCATTTTCCTGCAAAGCAGGTTTTATATTAATAAGTGGGGTTTAGCAGAGCTTCAGTACAATTAGCTCATTGCCGTGCAAGTGATTTGCAGTTCTATCCTCATTCTGCAAGGTAATACACAAGCAAGACACCAAACGTGGCTAAAGCTTAACCCACCTGTAGCACCTGGACATCCCAGGGGAGCCCAGACCCACCAGTGTCTGCAGCGCTGAGCCAACACAGCTCTGCTGGCTGCAGATCTGAGCCAGCTGGGGCAGGTCTGGCCTGACTGGTTTGCAGCCCCAGCAGGGTTAATCCATGTCCTGGATAATCTCCTCACAGGTAATTAAGAACTGACCATATCCTGGAAGGGCCGGAGGACGGTGCACAGCACCCTGCTCGTTACAAGGCTCGCTGTCTTGGAAACTCGGACACAGACACTGAAATGACACCACCACAGTGTGTTTCACTGGGGACCAGGACATGCAAAGAGAGGAGAGGGACAGGCACTCTCCAAAGCCAGAAAAATCGCATTTTGGTGGGGTTCTGGGTCAAACTGAGGTAGCAGATAAATCTTTAGGGTACCTCCAATTTGCTTTTATTCAAATGTTCTGCATGGGAAATAACTAGTGTGTAGTTGATGCTGCCTGTTGTTTGGATGAATGCACTGCATTATGCAAAAGATAAATATGCATATGTATCTCACACAGCTGGACAACTTTCATAGAACATGATGGAGAAACTTTAATTAATATTTAATAAGGAATAAATTGGATCAATAGCTGAGTGAATTTTTGCTGGTGCATTTACTGTTCAATGGATTAAATTTATACAGAAACAATATTACAGTACTTACCCAATACCAGATGAATTATACAGAGACTTATATTCCCTCGTTATTCTGACTGCTTAAGTAATATTGATGACTTTACTGAGCAAAGATGTTCAGTTGCAAAGGTGAAGGCCAAACAGTTCCAGAAATTAACAATATTTTCTAGCATAGCAACTTCTAGAAATTCAATTTGAGGTGTTTTAGAAAGGGCTTGAGTTTTCCCTTGGTATTGAGTCTGCTCACGTTTGAGGACAAATCAGGGCTCCTCATTCCAGAAATGGTTTTAACCCATAAAGTGAGGCACCCAGATTCATCAGCAATTTTAGAAATCATCTGGACCTAAAACAAATAGGCTTTAAAAGGGAGGATGAGAGTAAACCAGAAATGATTACCAAAACACCCCCACCCAAAAACCCAAACCAGAAAAACCCTGGTGAGGAAAGGTGCACTCAAATATTGTCTTTTTTCCAAGTGTGTGTCTGTGTGGAAGTTTCTTTTTGGAGATGGAAGGCTTTTTTTTTATTCCTCTGATCTGATTCTTAGTACTTAGGAAAGCTGCCAGCAGCCAAGGAGCAGCCACGTTTCACATGCTTACCTTGAACTTTATTTGATAGAGCCTAAACCATTATGTTATTTGATTGGATTAGAAGGAGTGCACTGCGGCATTGCATCATTACCTGAATTTAGTTGACCTCTGGGAAAATGTACTTCTGATGTCTCCATCAATCCGGCCTTGTGTTCTTAGCTCTGGCAGGAGAGATGCTGAGGGAAGCTCCAACACAGCAGCCCAAGCCAAGCTCCCGTGCAGGATCTGTCCCCTGAGACCAGACAACCCGGGCGCCGACCTGCTTGCGTGCCTTCTGCAGCCACTTGACTTTGTACAAGGTGACTGGCCCCAGCATGGAAGAGGGGAGCTGAACCGGGAATAACGCAACCAGGCAATGTGCTAAGAGGCATAGGAGGAGAGTGGAGGAGGGAGAAGAGGTTGTTGGTCTGTGACGGATTTTTTCAAAGAGATGAGAAGCCTTTTCTCCTTTTTTGATTGGTTTCATTGTGTTTTTTTCCCCCTTAGATTCTCAAACAACCTCCATGTATTGCTGTATGAAGGAGATTGATTATAGAAGAAATACCCAGTCTACAAGAATATGGGACTGAAACCACTGCAGGCTCTTAAAACATGCAAGGACAGCTTGGTGTTCCACAGCTTACAGCTTTGATCTCACGATCAAGGACCCCAGAAAGAGGTGTTGATCCCTGCCCCTTCCTTGTAAGCATACCAGCTTAGGGGCTCAGTGTGAGAGAAACCTTTCGGGATACAGAGAGAGAGCTAAAGCAATTGCTGGCAAAAGCTCCTGTCCTTTTCCCACAGCTCCGCTCGTGCTGAAATCCCTCTGAATGTGAAGGAGGGGGTGAATTTAGCGTTGGTGGTTTGTGGCAGAAGCTTTCTTGGGATAGACCTCTGGTTGAGTTTGGTTTGGGTTCCTCTTTCAAGACAGGTTTCCTTTTTTCCTCCTGTGATCTAATCATTTGCATTTGTTTTGTTATCATAGGGTTTTTGTTTATTTAGTACAACATCTGAGGTCTCAAAGGGAAGTGTGACACAGGGGAGCTGGTTGCAGTGAGCCGAGCACAAACACGGTAAGGGATTGTTTCAGTTCATCATTTTCTGAGGGGTGCAGTGCCATGGGAACACCACAGTCATTCCTCTCTCCAGACCAAGACTTCAACTGCATCACCCCCAGGACCCCCGCAGGATGCACAACTCCAAAGAGCTACAATGCAAAGTTTCCCAGCAGCCCCAGTCCCACTGCAGATCAGGGCTCGTACAACCAACTTCAATCTGAAACTGGCTCCAGACCAGCCCCATTACAGGTGTTTTCATGATCAGATGGAGAAGTAGCCTAGAACAAGTACTCAAATACCCTGTAATGCTCATTTGGAAAATAAATGTGGTCAAATATTCCTTGAAGATTACCTGTAAAGGGTTAATTTATAACAGATCATTTAATAAGGATTCTGAAATTAGTTTTTAGAAAGCCCAGTGGCCCAATAGGTTGCCAACATCACAGTTTTGCATAATTAAAAATGCCTTTCATCCAGGTGCTTGTGTCTGTAAGATGCTTATAGGAGCAATTAATTATTTACTAAACTTTTAGCTGTTTATAATGAAAAATTCATAGAAAGTGTGACCATAAACAGCCTAAGCTAGGAAATGCTTTAGCAGATGAAGAAAAAAGAAAACTAAAAGCATTTCATTTCAGAGAGTTTAAGTGCCTTTTCACCCTCCAGATCATGGTGCAGAATAGAAATGGTCCTTTATCCTACACCAATATATAGGATGCCACTTGCCATCGAAGAAAGAAGCACGCCTTGTCTTTGACAGCATTTTCTTGCTTGCATAAGGTAACTTTGCGTGCAGCAGTCAGCTCTGGACAACATTTAAAACTATTTGCAAAGCTTGTCATAGCCAGCAACATCCTGACACTGTGCTGTGCAAGAACTTTCTCTTGCAAAGCCATCTTCACACAACACTCCCAGGTATCCTCGCTTTTTCAGTGTGTAAAGCTTTTTCACTCTTCCCCTATGACACCATCTAACCATCTGATTTTTGTAACTCCACAGCATTCCCATGTAATGGGCTTATGGGGATTGTTTTGTTGAGTATCATGTATTCAAAGTCAACAGCAAGTATCAAATCTGTAAGATCACTGGGTTTGACTACCTTTTATTTTTTCCTGAGAAAAAGACTCCTTTTATCTTAAAACGTTTGTGTGCTATCAATTCCTCTGTACCATAACCTAGAAGTAACAAGCTACTGCTAAAGATTTGCTTGACTGCCTTCATCATCAAATCTCATCTTTGTTACTGGTACTATGAAAAAAGCATCCACACCACATGGGGCGGCCCTAAATGAATTAAGCAATGGAAGGCTGATGAAAACATAGTAGGGCTGTTATGAGAAACAGAACACAAAGGTGTAGGATGTGCTTGCATCAGCAAATACATTTTAAAAATAAAGATAACCTCCTGGAAAATATCCTTTTTCTACCCTGATCATCAGGCAAGAAGGATCCAAATTCCAATACGAACTTGGTCCATGTCTTTGATAGAAAATATGAAAGTTTCTTTGTCACACATTCCTCAAAGACTGCAAAATAAAAACTGACATGACAAAAAAACATTTAGCATCTCTCAGTTTCACCCAGGAAAAGAAGGGGAGAGAAAGGCACAGGAATCTGACAGACCTCAAGGTACTAAGAGGTACATAAAAGTGATGTCATCTGTCTTGACCATCTTGACCTCTTTAAGGCATTTGACATAGTCCCACACAGCATCCTCATCTCTAAATTGGACAGATGTGGATTTTCTGGATGCACTATTTTATGGATAAAGAATTGGCTGGACAGTGATATCCAAAGAGTTCAGTGTCCAAATGGAGATCAGTTACAAGCAGTGTCCCGCAGGGATCTGTATTGGCACTGGTACTGTTCAGCAACTTTATTAATAGCATAGACAGTGGGACTGAGTGCACCCTCATCAAGTTTGCAGATGACACCAAGATGAGTGGTGCAGTTGATAGGCCACAAAAATGATCAGAGGGCTTTGCTCTGCTATGGAGAAAGGTGGAAAGAGTTGTGGTTGTTCAGCTTAGAGAAGAGAAGTCTCTGGAGAGGCCTTATTGTAGCCTGCAAGTATATAGGGTGGACTTAGGAGAAAGACAGAATGAGATTTTTTGCTGGTGACGACAGGACAAGGAGCAATGGATTTAAACTGAAAGAGAGTAGGTTTAGATTGGACGTAACAAAGTTTTTATGATGAGGGTGGTGAGATCTGGAACAGATTGCCCAGAGAAGCTGTGGATGCTCCACCACTGGAAGTATTCAAGGTCAGGTTAAGTGGGGGCTTTGAGCTACCTGATCTAGTGAAGGATGTCCCTGTTCATGGCAGATGTTTTGGAACTAGATGATCTTCGAAGATCCCTTCCAACCCAAGCCATTCCATGCTTCTAAAAGTTTGTGTCAAATATTTTCCATTCTTCCTCCTCTTGTTATGGCAAATTGCTCAGTATAACCAGGTATAAGTGAACTTCTCAACCCTGGCACCAAACCTGCTCCCTGCACTTCTTCTCCTGATTTCCTCTGCCTTCCCCTCTGCACTGCAAAGATAATGCCATGAGACCCTTTCTAGATGGACAAAGATGTGTCCTTTCAATCAGCACTTACAATGAGGAAGTTCCCAACAGAGGCTGGAGGAGATGATGGGATCATCACAGCTGACCCATCCAATAGATATGCTCCATGAAGTTCTCTTAGTGACTCATGATCCCAAAGGGATGGCTTTCACAGAAATGGTGATTTTACATCTGATATTCCTCAAAATGCTCATCAATTGCTGCATGTTGATATAAGTCTTACATGAGCATATTTCATTGACTAGTCTAAACGTGAAAATTACCTGGTTTGTTCTACCCTTTGGTAGAACCTTTTGCAAAGATGTTCCATAGTGCTCTAAATAGTGTACCAAGGCACTAGGCAGTACAGCAGACACACAAAACACCTGTATTTAAAGCAGTATCACTCTGACTCACTCACTCCCTGCTATTTCTATTTTCAATCTGCAATCTTCATTTTTGAAAAAGAGACAACAGACAAAAGTTGCTGATATCCCCTTCTGGTAGGGGATTGAGAAGTCTCCATACATTATGTTTTCTTTCTTTTTTTAGAAATTCTTCTGTAAGAACGAAAAATCTAAGCTCTGTGACAAAAGACAGCCCTTCATACAAGCTTTTTTATCTTCCATGAATGATTAAATCTGTAATTTAACCAGTTTATCCCCCAGGTGTAAACAAAACTCAGCCCAAGAAAACTGCATACTCATGTGGCTACATCTTCCTAAGTATTCAAAGTTCTGTTTCAAATGCAGAGACAGAGAGCTTGAAACTAGGCTTTTCACCTTCTTTGGAGATGCCCTCCTCAGTGCATTGTATGGTTATTTGGGACAGAGCCATTTCATTTACTTCTGTTGACACTGCCCTGCTTTGCATAGCTGAATTAAAACCTAATGAGCAAGAGAAAGTGGGAATTTCTCCATAATACAGTAGTTTGGGCATTCACCTGGGATGCAGGACACTTTCTTCTAGTTCCTGCTCCAATGAAAAATTAATTATTTATGGAACAGCTTCAATATGTGCAAATGAGAGAGACACATCTTCATTACTGGAGAAGTTGAAGTAGCTGCTGGTGAGAACTGTAAGAAAATGCAAGCGAGGCACATTCACAGCAGTTTGCCAGGAATCCACAAGAACCTGCCAGCTGCAGTTTGGCTGGATCTTCCTTTTATGCTTTTGTTTCGGACTTCAGTCCAAGAACTGTAACAACTAGAAGCAGGAGGACAACATCCCATCTCTTGACCAATCTCTAATGGTACAAGACTTTTTTTCTTCCTTTAATGAATATTCACTCCATGCTTTATTCTTTCTCATTTTCTGTGCTTTTACTGGCATTGTTTTTCTATGTCTCTTGGAAGATTATTGTACAAGAACAGAATTAAGATTTTTTTTTTTCATTTCTGCATATCTGATTATTAGTTTCCTTCAACATTAACAGCCACTGCTCCTAGGTTCTTTTATTTTTACTGTTCTCCCTTTCGAGTGCATTTCAGCCACTTTTCTTGCTTCAGAGCCCACCATCCCTATTCCACACACACCACACACACACACACACACACCGACCCCGTCCATGGCTTCTCTTCCACAGCCATTGGTTAGTGTCCCATCAGGCTTTATTCCCCATCTTCTTGGTGACACCTGTGACCTTGGCTCACATTTCACACTGTCCTACATCTTGGGCATGTCTTCTGTAACAGTGTTAAATCAGTCTGGTCATCAATGACGGTTAGTTCAACATAATATGTCACAACTCTCCTTGAATCTTTCTTTGGACATCTGGCCCTCTTTGAAGTTGGAAAATATTTCTTTTTTTGCCTAAAATCCTATCATATTGTGAAAGGAGAGCACTGCTCTCTCAAGCAGCCAGGTTGAGCTCTACATCTTCACCCGAACAAGTGTCCTGTTCTTCTCTCCACACTTCTCTCTTCTATGATCCCATGAAAACTGATGTCTGTTGACGAGACACAGTTTGCTCTATTTCTTTTTAGGTTCACTTCGCATCTGACTCCCAAACCTTCAGGAATGTCCAAACACTCAGATACTTCTTCTCGTAAAAACTTTCTGCTTTCCCTCTTTTGCCATGTTCTCTCCCCCTGTTCATTAGGAGTGACAATAAAACCAAATGGAAACTCACAGCTCAGTTGGTTTTTGACAGTCAAACATTTGCAGAAGGCCAGGGGAGGCTCTTTCTGCAATCTGGTTCCCCATTCAAATTCAGGGTTGTGTCTCCTTCCGTGGCATTGAGCTGGTCTGCAGATGCTGCCTTTTATTCCTTATCTCCTTTGTGACTTTGGCACTCAGATTCCATGTTCTGGCAGTTTTATGCCCATTATTAGTGCAAAATTTTCATCTATAGGATCTAAAAATGATGTTTCTTCCACATACCTAAACAGTAGTTGCTTCTCCCCGCCCCTAATTAAAAAAATCTGATGCTAAACAACTCTCTTGAAATTCTCAGGAGTTTTGTTTGGGTTTTTAGCTTGTTTTTTTATTTTTTTATTATTATTTTTTATTTTTCTTCTGAACATGCTTCTGCTTCAAACTTTCTATTCAAACTCTGCATGTCTCTGAAGATGAAAAATATTCAGCCATTGTTTCAATGTTCACTAGGGAAGACACTGTTAAAAATTAAAAGCAATATATGAAGAGATTTTAAAATGGAAAACACTAGCATAACTGGCCATAAGGAGTACATTTGTAATTGAAACCATCAGAAAAAATACACTGAAAAGTCAGAGGGCATAAACGCACTTTTCCTTTATATTTTGATACTATTTGACTGCTTCCAGCAAATGGGGTTTTTACCCTTTCCTCTTTCTGTATTACAAAGAACGAAGTATGTAGGCTTGACTGTAGCCCTGCAGCCCATGCTCTGCACAGCAACCTTCCACTGCGGTCAGATAAAGATTGGTAGGAGTGACAGGTGAAAGCATCAGTCTGTGTGTGGAGATACTTAGTTTCCATTACAACAGAACCTAACAATGCATTCATTTTCTCCTCAGGTAGACAGTTTGGTTAATGTTGGCCAGCTCCAGATTTGAACAAGTGCTCTAGAACACAAAAGGTGATGGATCTTACAGACCGTCCTCATAGCTGTCTGTCTTTGAAACTGAAAAAATATTTGAGTAGTTAGTTCCTTTTTTGAGCCTGCTGCTTGCTTCATTTGCTGTGGCTCTGGTTGAGGAAGGTGCGTACAGGGACAAGCTAGAACAATCCAGACACCCTACCCACAAGCATATGGGGCTTCTTGCCTCAGCCCTTACCTCATGGCATGTGTCAAGAACACACCATCTCTCAAGCATACCCTGGTGTGGTGAATGGACTAACACAACTTTCTTTTGAGAGAGTGAGTCCTTGTTCTCATCCACTGAGCAGAGATTTGAGTCAATACCAGGCACCTTTGACAGCTCCTGCTGAGATGGATATCTTACTTCATACACTCATGTTGAGAGACAGTTGATTTTCTGGCATTACAAATATAAAATATAAACTCAGAGGCTTTTTCATGGTTGTGCTGCAGATCTGGAAGCTGCTGCAGAAAGCAGATCTGGAAGCAAACCCTGTTTTTCTTCCTTCCAAATCGGTGCTTTCCCCATTGCCTGACCTAAGGGAAAGATTAACCTCCACAGGGGTGGCAATCAAGTCTGAAGTGCAACATGTATGTCACGTGTTATATTTAGCACCCAGTAATGTATTATTTTTTAATATATATATATGCATTCATGTCCACACTCCCCATGTCTACACAGGTATGTACACACCTTGCACTAAAAGACCCAGAGTGTTACAAAATCAAGCACTCAGAAATGACCAAGCACCACAAGTGAGGGTTCCTATGCAACCATAATTTCATAAAAAATCACACAGATTAGTTGAAGTTGAAAGGTGGAAGGAACCTCTGGAGATCATCCAATCTAATCAGTCTGCTCAGAATAAAGACAGGTAGAGCAGGTTGTTCAGGGCTGTGTCCAGCTGGAGTTTGAGTATCTTCAGGGATGGAGACTCAACAGCCTCTTTGGGCAAAAGGTTTCAGAACACAACCACCCCCACAGCAAAAAGTTTCACTCTTCTCTCCTTTCCAGTTTCAGTGGTTTTCTTCCCGTCCCCATCTAGTTGATTCTACATACTTGCATCCTGTTATTTTTACCGATTAATTGTATGCCAGGTTATTTAGTTGTTACAGTTGTTATGCCAGCTTTCATGACCAGCATGCAGCCATTTTCACCAGTATCACTAATGACAGCAGCAACATTGCCTGCCATTTATGCAGACAGTGCAGCAGATTAATATTCCTATCAAAACATTTTTGTTGCATTTATGAACTGTGTGAAAAAAAAATTAATTAAGTTACCCTAATTCACTAAAACTTAATTAAAAACTGGGTGCTCATTGCCCAGAGCAAGTTAGCATGAAATTCAATTTGTGCTCAACTGCTTAAGATTGGCAGAGTGCAAGACAGTGCCTGAAACACCCCGTTCTACTAAAGTCTACTGGTGTGCGCCATTGATTGTATTATTGTTATTCTTTGTGTCCCAACAATATCTGAAGGATTCAGTGCCCCCTGCCCCGCCCCCCAGCCCCCCCCCCCAATAATATGTATGTTCAGCACTTACTACAACATTAAAATCTAAGTGTTAGTGTTCTTGCTCTATCTGTACTAAATGAAAACTTTTGCATCTACTTTGGCAACACCTCTGGGGTATTACCTTTCTTCTGAGTCCACACAACTAACAGATGTTCAGGTGCAGATGTGTCCCTTATCTCAGAAAAGTTTTCTCTGGCTTTGTTAACCACGATCTCAGCTGTACAGATGCATTCAAGGTGCTGTTGTTGAAGTTTTACTCCTGCTCTGTGACTCTGAATATGCCACATCCTTCCCTGCTTTCACAAGAAGGCAGGCCTGGGAAGAATCTCTTCAGTCTCCAGGCCTACAAATCTCCTTCAGGACACACACATCATTTAATCTGTTCTGGAAATGGATCTAGTTCCCTTTTGAAACAGGTTAGTTCTTTTTATAAGATCCACATTCATCCCCAGTTTATCCAGATTCTTGCACATTTTTCAATGGTTGTGTTAGTTTTCCCAGTCTCTCGCATCATTAGAAAAGTTTGACACCACATCAACTCAATCATGCTACTGAAATCCAGAGGCAGGAAATATACAGTATTTCTTTTATTAAGAAAGTAACCAGCTGGATCTGGCATGCTCTAGGTGCTGATAAAGCCATTTGGCATTCATATGTCTCACTGACATCCTTGTCTAATTATTCTTTCCTTTGAATTTTAGAGTGTGATTAATCAGGTAAAGAGTTATTCTTCCATTTGCACTTTCATATTCCATTCATCAAAACAGCTAAGTATAAGCCCATGTAACATGTTGAAAATTGCCAGAAATAGGAGAAAACAAAGATTTCACGATCAAGAGGCTGATGCTTAGTGATGCTGAGAACATAAAAGAACGAATGAATAGATGAATAAATGAATGAGTAAATGACTACAGTAAGAAGTTCAGGTAAAGTGGTGAGAGAAATAACAAAACTTTAAACTCATCAATTCTCATCCTAACCAGCTCCTGCTATACAGGCTGACCAATTACAGTTATTTCCCAGTTCTTAACAGATGATTAATTACATTTTAGCTTGCCTATGAAGATATTATACTATTAAAGACTCCCCTGCTATAACACAGTCATGCTCTTTAGCTGGCAAATGCAGCCTGAAGCTACAATTTGTAGTTGTGTTAGGTCTGGTAGGTCTGTTATTGAAAAATAAGGTCAAAGAGTAAATAAAACACTGATTGGTGGAAGACAACATAACACTTTTCATTCTTACAGTTCTATCCCAGCAATTCCACAGCATGACAGATTATTTCAATTGGTATGTCAAATAAAAACTTACACATCACCCTTTTGACTTTCATTATTTGAAATTACTCTTTTTATGAAACTTTCCAGACCTGGTGGGGCAAAGAGCCCCATCAAGCATTATTGGGGCCAACTGGGAGGTGCTGCAGTTAGTCGTTCACAAAATGTATTAAGAACAAAAACACGACAGCTCTAATTATTATAAATGGGTCATTAAATCCCTTTCAATTGCAATGTGAAATACAATCTCTGAATAGCAAGCATCTCCAGGAAAAAAAAAATAATCTCTTCTCTGAAGTTAAAAAGAAAAGATCGGTTCTGATCTGAATGTGACAGAAGGTGAAATGCATTTTCCTAATGAATGCTAGTATTATTAAGACATTAATAGCTACTAATGGGGGGAGGTCAGGGATGAGAGAAGTAATATTTATAGAAAAGGTAATCTGCAAAAGGGAAAGACAGCCTTGGATCATCATATTTCAGACCTAGATTTTACAGCATTAAAGCTCTTGTGAGCAAAGATGAATGAGGTGACCTTAGAGAAATTTCCAGTACCTTTCTGAAAGTTACTGCTTGGAGGGAAGGACTCCTATTATATGTTGCCAAGGGAGCTGGTGGATGTCCCTTTCCTGTGTACACATGAGAAGACATGACATTGTGCATACACATCAGCCCTTTCAAAACCACAAAGGAAAAACAGCACAAAAGGAAAACAGCCCAAAGGGAAGAACTGAAGGTACAGCAAGCAGCAATGATTCCCAAAATTCCATAACAGACCTTTTATTTCAGCTATTCTGTTCCAAAATTCAAGCACTAAACTAAAACATAATGAACTAGGGGAAGAAAGGGAGTGTGTACTAGGGGTGAGAGCACAGGCCAGTGCTCCTGTTTCACCACGCAACTTACACAATATACCCAGGATAACACTCTTAACGTCGACTAAGGAATCAGTTATACATTGGTTCACCTGAGCTAATAATACACACCATCATTAAGTAGATTTTTCTGTAATAAAGTAACAAAAAATATTTCAGGACAAAATCTAGACCTCCTGGTCTGTAACAGCAAGGTAGCAGAAATGATCAAACTAATGTAGACGTGGGTAAGAGGTAAAACCCAAAAGCTCGTATCCAAACCATTTTGAATGCAGGCAGTGGTGGCAGCAAGCCCTTTTCCAAACTTTCTTGGACTTACATGGGCCCATAACATGGGGGTTTATCCTTTTTCCATGCATGTCTCTCTTCTGGACTGTTTGATTTCCTTAATAGGCATGAAACAGAAGAACTATAGGTAATTAATTCAGAGTGTGAGACATGGTCACATTCAAAGAGTTGCGGTCAATGGCTCGATGTCCAAGTGGAGACCAGTGACGAGAGTCTGTTCTTCAGGGGTCGGTATTGGGACCAGCACTATTTAATATCTTTCTTGGCAACATGGACAGTGTGATGGTGGCCAAGCTGTGTTGTGCAGTCACCATGCTGGAGAGAAGGGATGCCATCCAGAGGGACCTTGACAGGCTGGAGAGGTGGGCCTGTGCGAACCTCATGAAGTTCAACAAGGCCAAATGCAGTGTCCTGCACATGGGTAATCCCCATTATTAATATAGACTGGGAGATTATTGGATTGAGAGCAGCGCTGAGGAGAAGGACCTGGGGGTACTAGTGGACAAGAAGCTCAGTATTACCTGGCGATGTGCGCTTGCAGCCCAGAAAGCCAACTGTATCCCCAGCTGCACCAAAGAAGCGTGGCCAGCAGTTGAGGGAAGGGATTCTCCCCCTCTGCTTCACTCTCTTGAGACCCCACCTGGAGTACTGTGTTCAGCTCTGGGACCCCCCACATCAGAAGGACATGGAACATGTTGGAGTGGGTCCAGGGGAGAGTCATGAAGATGATCAGAGGGCTGGAGCACCTCTCCTATGAAGACAGGCTGAAAGAGTTGGGACTGTTCAGCCTGGAGAGGAGAAAGCTATGGAGAGACCTTATAGGATCCTTCCAGCACCTAAAGGGGCCTACAAGACAGCTGCAGAGGGACTTTTTAAAGGGGCATGTAGTGATAGGACAAGGGGGAATGGCTTCAAACTGAAAGAGGATAGAATTAGATTAGATATTAGGAAGAAATTCTTTACTGTGAGGGTGGTGAGACACGGGAAGAGGTTGTCCAGAGAAGCTGTGGATGCCCCATCCCTGGAAGTGTTCAAGGCCAGGCTGGACGGGGCTTTGAGCAACCTGGTCTGGTGGAAGGTGTCCCTGTCCAGGGCAGGGGGTTGGAACTAGATGATCTTTAAATTCCCTTTAACCCAAATAATTTTATGATTCTATGCCATGTTGAAATGTTCCCTAAACTTATAAGTGGAGGTCTGATGTGGCAATAATTATCAATTCCTAGTTCTGTTTATATGTACACCCTTGTAGTTATTATATGAATGCCTATGCCTATGGTGAGTAGTGGTCAAAGAAAGCAGGAACTTTGCAGCATACACGTTTGATATTGGTTAAAGAATAACACATATGATACATGCAGCCCCCATGCCCAGCTCTGCCTTCCTGAGAAAAGCTAACGTCCTTCACCACTGGCCTTGTGCTGAGCTCTGTCAGCATCAGAAGCAGCACAGCATGAATTAGGGGACTTGTCACCAAAAACAGTCGTTGAATCATGCATCGCTTATCTTCTCTCCCATCAGAGATGATCATGAGTAATAAATCCAGAAGCAACTTCAAGCCGATTCACAAGTGCCTTTTAAACAGGCAAAGGGAGGAATTCAGTAAATGATCTGTACACTAATAGAGGACTACATGAGAACTCCCATCCAGCCAGTCTGCTGGCAGTACAGAAACACAGTGCACAGCTTAACGTCTATGTGAAACAATTTTTATGACCTTGGAATAAAAAAACATATTATGTCAGAAATCCAGCTCCCTTACTTTCAGAGGTACAATGTACCACCCTCATTAAACAAATCAGACTGATTTTTCCCCATTACTCATTCTGAAAAGCCTTAATTCCTCTGAAAGAAACATTCTGCTAATTTCCAGCCAAAATGCATTTCTGGTTACTTCACAGCTTTTACTCACTTGCCATTATTGTTGCATATACATACAACAGGAGGGTAAACAGCTGGGTGGTAAAAGAAGCATTTAAGCTAAAACAAAACCTCACCTCCACCCAGGCTATGTTTTACTGGTCTGAGCAAGCCAAGCTCTTTCAGTCCCTCCAGTTAAGAAATTCTCCCCACTCCCGTCCACATTGAAGTAACTCCCCTCTGCAAGTTCCAGTTGGAGTTCATTTGCATTTAGCACAAAGATAACATATTTTTAGTGCTCTCTGATTCCCTCTATCTACTAGACTGGCTCCAGATATACCCTGAGACACATGTTCCCTTTAATGCCCTTTCCATGGTTTTGCCACCTTGGTATCTCATTATTAACCTTCAAGCAACAATGATTTTCTCCTCCTCGGTCATTTCCAGCTGATGAGCTCTGCCACATTGCCAGAGTTCTTGTCTTCAGTCCCACATGACGTGGGCATTCTTCTGATTGTGTCTGATTTTATTTCTCATACTGCAATCTTCTAAGACATCCAACCCCTACTTCGCTCACGACAGACCCAACTCCCTTTGCTTGGAAGTTGCATCATTACTATCGTAAGCTAATGTTATTCTCAAACCCCCAATTTTATGCCAAGTTATAAAAAAAAATATTAAACATGACTCAAAATGTGTCTTTGAGGAACTCTGTTAGTAGCACACACTAGTGCTGATATTTCATTGTCATTACAACCAGCTAGTTACTTCTCTGCAAGCTCTTTAAGTACTGCATCTATCTCCATTTCTCCAGTTATAGTGCTAATTTACATTGAAGAACTGTTGAAAATACTCTACATTGTTGAAATACATCTTACCCATGAGAAATCTCCTGGGTAACTTAACACAATCCCAACCAAAAGTCCAGCCTGCCTTCTACTCCATTTATCATTCTTTAGTCAGCCTTCCTTCTGAAATTTATTTAGAACTTGATATTCTATAAGATTAAACCATGCTCCTCTTATTTTTTTCTTCTCTATTGCTGCTTTTCAGATAATTCAAGAAGAAACGTATATTGTGAAGAAATAAGACAACTGTGAGTGCAAAATATGAAGCCTGAACTTCTTATTGTAAAAGAGCTTCTAAATAAGGTAGGGAATTCAGTCATTCAAATGACTAGCAGGTACACAGTAGATTAATAAAATTGTGAGAACTAGAAAAAATAGTGGGACTTTTCTGCCATTTTCTGTCTGGTTTCTCAAGAAAATAAGGCTGGAGCCATTACGCTGTGTGAATGACTGTGTGCATCTCAATTGCCTGCCTGTGGAAAAAGCCTCTGAAAGAGAGAGACCCTGCCAGCCACTCCAACCTGGCCTCACCCTTAGCAAAACTCAAATCCATTCCCTTTTACAAATCCACAGGAAACTAGGCTGCATTGTTAATCTGCTCCTGCAACTAGTTATTCTGAGAAGTAATGAAGTTACAGCGCCGTCACATTGCTGTGAGTGAGGTCACACTGAGAGATGCCCTGAAACACCCCATTTAAGTGGAGAATGCTGTTCTTCATCTAAATCTAAATTTACTCCTGAGTGTCTTTGAGCTATGAGATCATACCTTAGTGCCGTGAAGGACATCAGAAAAAGTCAGGCTGGAAATTACTTCCAAATGAATAATTTATTTAACAAATTTAGATCCTTCCCTTTCATGAATTGTGCCCTGTGAGTACAGAGGAACACTTTTTTCTTTAATTCGTTACATTAAGAATTCTGCTGAAAATTTTCTGTAAATAGTTTCTGATGTGAAAAATGAGGACATTCTTTCAACAGTCCAGCAATCACAGCGACCACGATGATCTCATGATCACCAGGTAGCCTTCCTCCTTTCTTTGTTGTATCCTTTGCTTGTTTTATTCCAAGTCTGCAAAAAGCAGAGATCTTGTCCTGTTTTATCTTCATGCACGGTTTAACACAATGGAGCTAAGCACTTTACATCTCACTGTAATATGAATAATAACTCAGGCTATGATCTCTGTTGTCAACACACATCAATCTCAGCTGTTATACAGCTCCTCTAAGACAGGGAGCAAAGCACCTCCAATATCCTAAAAACGCTTCCATTAGACACAGGAATTCTAAAATCCCCACTTATTGCTGTGGAAGAAAGGGCCACTTACAGACTGATTACTTTGGGCATCTGTTGTAATGCTTAACAAGAGCAGCACGCTGCCATCCACCTAACTGACGTAATAACCGAGTCAGTGAAGGTCAGTAGAGAGGATTAAACACCTCAGAAGGGCAGTTCATACACCCATGTCTCTTCAGCGATGCTTTTGGGACATCACACGCTGTCAGTACGGCAGTGTAACATCCCCATCTGGGAGCTCCACTGCTGTGGGACGAGTTTACAGGAGCATTCATCCCTCATGAAAAATATTCCCTTCCCTTCCTCTCTTCCGCAATCCACACAGTTAACAGGGGTGAGGTGGGGGGAGCAAATAAACTGAACAACTGTCATGGGAAACCTCACAGGAAACCAGAATGAAGGTGGAAACCCAGTAGGAAGCTTCATTTTCCTGCACACTTTGCTGTAGGTTTTATTGCATCTAGTAGGCACGCGTGGTTAGGGATAGCACTTGCAGTGGGGACTAGATGATTGTTGTAGGTCTTGTCCAACTGAAATAGTCTATTCCGTTCTATTCTAATCTCTGAAGGCTCAGAAATTACTGGAGGGGAAGAAATCTGTTTCTGGAAGCAAGCTCTAAGTTGTCGATAAGAATTATAGAGCAGGACTCCAGAGGAACATCCTTTGAACCATTCCCAGTGCCAACTCCAGACCTGACTAGAAGCAAAGTCCCAATGCCAGGCTGAAAGAATCTGTGGGAAGAAGGGTAGAGGTTTATTGTGATCTGTAGGAAATCCTGGAAGGGCTGGAGCAAGCCTAACACCAAAACAGAATCACCCGGCAGGGACCATAGGGAGATCCTTATCTAGAGATGGGACAAAGAAACAGGCACAGAAAAGATGCATATGGGGATCATGAACCTTGACTCTGAAGAGCAACTGAAGACACAAAACTTCCCTTTCCTTAACAAGATGTAGCATAGAAATGAATAAAATTTAGGTAGCAAGCAACAAAGATCAGACAACAAATACAGACCCATTTAAGGACCAGGCAGACAAACCGACATTCAGGCTCAGATTAAACATCTTTGTGGTTCTTTGCAAACGCTAGAAACATAATAAATAAGAGAACTACAATGCCTTTTTTAAAAGCCAATGTTGAGTTACAAGAAACTTGGGAGAGAAATATCATCCATGTAGCACTGTGGCAATATGTTTATTCACTAGAAGGTCTGCCAAAGCAAACACATAAGGGGAATGACCACAGAGGAAGTGAATTTAGCAATTTTTTCCCCAATAAATATATTGAACTCAGGTCCCACAAGTAGTTAGTAATATTAATCCTTCTGAAGCTCCAGCAGTGCCTCCGAAAAGATGTAAGAAGTTAGTAATGAAGCATTCTCCTTGGTCTTCCCACTGCCTAAACATGGAGACTCATATGTCCAGGTCCTGGCTGTTTTCTCCAGATATTCCCAAACATGTATAATTCTGTTTTCACTAGAATGTACCAGATGAAGGCTCCAAAAAGTGCAATTTAGGATTTTTGTAATTTGCTTTTTAACATCAGATAAAGCCCTCTTTCCTCTTATCCTGCAGAAAGTCATTTTGCTAGTTGGTCCTGGCAGCTCCAGTCAGAACCACCTACATGGTCCTGTTCTATCCCACATAATTTCATGAGCCATCAACAAAGAGCTGCTCCTCACTTTGTATCAACATAGTGACAGTGCTAATTGCAGCCAGGCGGCCCAAATGTTCTGCCACCACGTGTGGAGAACAGCATGCAGAGGTTTGAGCACTGACTCAGAGAAGGAGGGACAGAGGTACTTCTGTCTTCCCTGGAGGAGGATTATTGTTGCAATCAGTTCCAGCCCATAAGAACATCTTCCCCGCACTTCATGCAAGCCAGTGGCCCTGCCAAAAGCTGTGTACGCTGGTAGTGGCTACATGAAGCACATCAGAGAGTGTAAAGACATGGTTGTTGCTAGTGAGTCCAAAGAATACACGGTAGCTATCTCTTCTCAACTTGACAAAAAGTAAGTTTGGGAACAGTCTTAGACAACATCAGCCCTCCTTCTTCCAAGCTTCCCATCCATTCTTCCAACCTTGGCTCAACACCCAAACTCCCCTCAAGCTCTGCACACAGCCTGGGGTCCACCCAAGGACAGGCAGATTGCATGAGTATAAAGTCCAGCCCAAACTGATCTACAGGGGTTTTTTTCTGTGTGAACAAGGGCTTGGTAAAGAGAAAATACAAATTTCTACCTCCAGCTAACACTGTACCAGAGGCAAACACTACATGTCTTCACCGTTTTGCATGTAATAAATATTCAAGCCACATGTCTTTAAGGCATTAGTTTCAGGTGCTTAACATTTGAGTACATGTCACTGAAAAAGCAGGTTGGTACTTTCATACTAACTCATCTCTATTTTTAGTCTTAATAAAGCTATAACATTGCCAGAAGCCTGACCACCCTGCTGTGATTAAATATCATACTTGTACAGTGAACTCCTGCCTAAATTTTAGAGCAGGTACATTTATTTTAAATCTCTGATCAGCATAGTAAACCCTTACTTTCAGTCTAGGCCACCGAAACAGAAAAGCCAATCTTCTCTTTTTTTATATTTAACCATGAAAAGGAATTGTTAATGGTGATTTACATTCTTATTGGAATTAGTGGAAGAACTTATATAAAGTTAATTGGGAGTTTTCATGCCTGTCACATCACTGAAAATTGCTGGGTCAATGAGGAAGAGTAATTCTGATGTGCTAAAATATTGTGAGAGGATGAAGAGGAGTCTTCTAAAGATCTAAGATCTGAAATAGCCACACACAACAGACAGGTGATGAGCACTGGAAGCAGAACAGGAAAAGTATGCTCATGGCACTACCAGAAGAAATTTAATTTCTGAATATCTATATTAATGTTTTAAGTATTAAAGTACTTATTTATTATTTGTATTAAAGGAATTCATAGAAATCTCTGTGTAGGACAAAAGCTCTTTGCAAATACATAGCCGGAGGTGGGCTGGTCAGAAGGAACATAGTGCAAGCAGGTGGGACAGAACTGTTTGACAGAAAGAAGCATTGTCAGGTACATTTTGTAAGTGGAGAAAATGAAGCAGGGGAAGAGTGGATGGGGCAGACCCCCAGGCTGAGGCTTTTAAAATGAGGTGTTAAGATGCAGGCTACTAAATGTCAGCAAGGTACTCAGGCTTCCATTCCAGTTAATGGAGATCTAGACAATGCAGTTCGTGGGAACTAGGTGCAACTCAGTACTGTGGTGTGTCCAGGATTTCTTTTGAAGTATATCTGGTATATATTTTTTAATATATATTTTAACATACATTTTTATATATATTTTGGTATATCTGAATATACCTGGATATCTGAAGAAGAGATATCGACCATATCTCACCCTATTATGATGCCCAAGCACAGTAATCCAATTTAGATGCTCTTAGGTATTCTGTCTGTTCTTCACTTTCCTCCCAGGAAGGTAAACAACCTCCTCCAGCCCCTCTGTTACATCTGACAGTCACATACAGATGCCTGAGATGCAGCTCAAACGTGTCTCAGATGGTACCAGATAACTGTGGCTAAAACAACTGTGTTCTACTGCTCCTGCAACTATCATGGAGGTTTCAACAGACATCTCATCCATGTAAAAATGTCTTCCTTTGGAAATAAATTCCACCATTAGGGTTTCACTTGCAGTTTTACACGTTGAAATTAGATGTTTGTCACATTAAATGTTATGATGTACAAATCACCTCCAGATTCACGTGTCCCACCATGTTCTGGCTATTTACTAGTCACCACTAGTCAATCAAGTCTCCTATCAGTCCTGCCCTATATCAGCCAAACCTGCACAGAAGTTTTGCACACTGTGGGCTGATTCAAGCAAGCAAAGGAATTATGCTGTGACCCAGTTATTTTGGGAATAAAGTTCAGCTACTCAAACACAGCCTCTAGAGATACTCTGGGCACTGTGGGTTATCCTGCTGCTGCTCCAGAACGGCACAGTTCCTCTGCCACTCAGATTTGGTACAACACATGCGTCCGGCCTGTAGTATCAGTCTGTCCATGCTCTTATCCCACAGTCAATTAACCAAACTTGAATTTTACTGAAAACAAAATGCAGTTTATTAAGAGGATGCAAACAGACAGCTACCACAGCTGCAATGACTTGCAATAATTCGCTATGCAGTGCTGAGTCTGACCATCCTCTTCTCCTCCAAAACGATGAAGTTGTCCAGCCCAGATGGCTGGATCCCCTCAGCTTCTGCACTGAGTCCGACCCCACCCACTCTCCAGTTTGGCAGAAATCCTGCAAAATGGCAGGCTGTGAAAAAACCCTCTGTGTGGCTGGGAAAGTCATGGATATCACATCAGGAGACTGTCTATGCAGTAAGCTGGGACTGGTGTGCTTTCTGCTACCAACGGACTAAAACATGAGCACACAGCTGGGGTGTATTATTGCAGCATGTTACAGCCAAAAGCTTTTCCTTTTCTTTTCCATCTAGTCCTCTTATTTGTTTTTTACACCTCATCCATTGAGAAAAAGGCATCTTGGAGTAGGCACAACCATTTACTTTGTATTTGTACAATTATCATGACTTCAGATGAGATGCCTGAACTCTAACTATCTTTATATATCAGTTATTATAACTGGTGGTTCCTCTAGGCACTGTCCAACCACAAGTATCTCCAACCAGCACTGTGCCCAGGTGGTCAAGAAGGCTGACAGCATCCTGGCTTACATCAGAAACAGCATGGCCAGTAGGACTAGGGATGTAGTCATCCCTCTGTACTTGTCACTGGTGAGGCTGCACCTTGAATACTGTGTTCAGTTTGTGGCTCCTCACTACAAGAGGGACGTGGAGGTGAAGCTGGTGAAGGGTCTGGAGCATAAGTCTTGTGAGAAATGGCTAGGGAAACTGGGGTTGTTTAGCCTGGAGGAAAGGAGGCTCAGGGGAGACACAGTATCACTCTCTACAACTACCTGAAAGGAGGTTGTAGACAGGTGGGGGTTGGTCTCTTCTCCCAAGTAACAAGTGACAGGACAAGAGGAAATGGCTTCAAGTTGCTCCAGGGGAGGTTTAGATCAGATATTAGGAAAAATTTCTTCACCAAAAGGGTGGTTGAGTACTGGAACAGGCTGCTCAGGGACATGGTTGAGTCACCATCCCTGGAGGCATTTAAAAAACGTGTAAATGTGGCACTAAGGGACATGGTTTGGTGGTGGACTTGGCGGTAGGTTAACGGTTGGACTTGACGATCTTGAAGGTCTTTTCCAACCTAAACGATTCTATGATTCTGTCTATATATTAATGTACAGTGAGCAGTTTTAGGCCAGAAAAAGGACTTCAAAGAGCAGTTCTTTTTGTAGTTGCTTTACTGAATCTGTCCTCCTTTTCTCTGAAACATTTGAAATCCAAGCCATCTCCAGTGCTAGAGGGAAGGTGATGTGTGTGAAGGGACTCCTTCTCTTCCTCACTCTGTTGCAGATGTTCAGGTCAAATATATAACCCAGAAAGTTAGGGGGAGTTGAAAGGCCCAAAACAATCAAAAAAGTAGTAAAACCCTTTGATTTTTTCAGTTGCAAGATAGTAATCACAGGAAAAGACTGGCCCAGTCATACTCACTTGGCAGAAGCTGTTCCCCTAGTGTGTCTGCATTACAAGCAAATGGTCGGTAATGATTTGTGTGCACGCAATACTTCTAAGTAATTAAAACAAACCTCTGTCTGCTGCAGAATGCAAATGTGCCAACAGACTAACCCAACCAAGCCAACTTTGTCTAGGCATAGTAAATTCACTGCAGTGAATATTCCCTTGGAATGGCCAACTGCAAGGCAACAGCTCTACGAAGCCAGCTGGACATCCATTTCTTTAAAGACACGTAACTCTCCTGATAACACAGCACTGTGTGTTGCCTACTGTAGCTTGAGTGCTTGAAACATGTGGGCTACTAAGGAGTTTTATACTAATTTTATACATAAATTACTGCTTGGAGGGGAAATGGAAATAGTGGCATGAGTTGATGTGGCAGCAGAACTTCATACGTCATTATTCAACCACTATCTCTGAAATGACAAAATCCCCAGATTTTCTCCACTGTAAGAAACAGTGACAGAGTTGAGACACCACTTGCAATGATCAGAACATGAAGTTTGTGATTTTTTCACATTCTTGGTGAGAAAAGCCCACTTCTACCATGAGGGATTGTATCACTTCAGTTGGGACTATGTAGTTTGTGGAAGGCAACGGCAGATTTGTTGGATTCTGCCACCAGACACAAGAGACAAACCACTGATACTAGTATCTGCCTTGGGAGAAGGTAACAGTACTTCAGCCATTGCCTAGAGATAGCAGTAGTTCTTCATTTGAGTAATTTGGGTAAGGTCAGTGTGGGAGACAGGAAGACAATATTTCCCCGGTGAAGAGTATGACCCCTAGAAGAAGTGAAAAGAGAAAGGGCATGCATGTGTGTGCTTGTGTGACAGGTATTTTCAAAGTAACTTTGAACTGGCTTTTTGGTGACAGCTAAGAAAAGAACCCTCACAGACAAACAACTCCCTATAGAAGTTAAATAGAAAGCTTTCATCTGCATGGCGTGGCAGGAACAATACAAGGTTTAATAATCTTTGCTAAGAATCACTGTTTCTTTACATAATAAAGAAGCGTTTTCCTTTTCCTTGGTACTTGCTATTGATCTCGCCCCTTGTCTGTTTGCCCAATTTGGCATGCATTTGAAATTGTTCATTCTTGTGTCTCACAAGCTTTGATGTCTGTATGGTTTTGAGGAAATTGCAGACTGCTGTTGTAAGTGCATTTTCTGTACTATGGTAATTGCCTATAATATACCAAAGGACAATATTAAAGGAAAATATCCTGTGCACAGTGGCAGAATTTTGCAGAACTCAGCACTCAGATTAACGTAAGAAAAAATTGTGGTTTTATAGTAAATGTGATAAAGCACAGTTGGTCCAAAAATCAATTTCTTAAAATATGTGTATAAACTTCTATTTCTCCTAAGATCAAATGCAATGAAGAATCACGTAGCAACAGCTTTGCAACTTTAAGAAACATTGACAGAAAACAAGAAAATACTGATTTTTGTAACCTTAGATTAAATGTTCACCTTTCAACTCTTCCAGTACACATCTCTAGCAGGCATTCTCTGATGAACATGCTTGTCACTGTCAACCCACTTCTATTGCCAAGGAAATCACTTGCAAAAGGAATTTAAATGCCAAATAGTTATCAAGGTTATTATAAAACTACAGGAATTAAGCTAAATCACTGTCCTTATTTTCCTCTCTGCAGCAGAATTTCTTACATGTCCCTCTACAGCTCCCAATTTATTCACACACTCTCCCTTAGATACAACAAGATTTACTTCAACTAACTACAGCCTTTGAAAAGCTAGGCTTGGCTATCTAAGATTGCCTTTTAAGCTCATGCTATTTTCAACAGAGGACGACTTAGAAAAAGATAACTCACTTCAGAAGATAATTCATCTCCTGGTTTTATATGCTTCTGTTTTGGTGGGATGAATTACCCTTGGAAATTTCTGATTCCTCTGCATTGCCTGTGGGGTGAACACAGAAGACTCTTAAACCATGTAGCTACCTCCTAAATGGTTAAATGAATTCTAATCTCTGGTTTTCTTTCTACTCAGGTCCCAACACTATGTGCTGCTGGGCTTATTCCCTCATCTCTCCACCAATTATCTATCCACTTAGGAACTGATCTCCTGGGTTATCTCAATCATCACAGGAAGTCATGTCATATCACCCCAGTCATCACTTATCAAACTCCCTTTTAAAAGTAGTTATGTGATCTGTACCCACTACTCCAAGTGAACAGCTGATCTGCATTAATCTTCTTCCTCTAAGGCTTCTTCTAATTCCCTGCTTAACCATATTTATGATCAGTTTATACCCCATTTGTACTTTAGCTTCTGTCTCTTCCTGGAATTTACCTGCCTGTAGATATTTATAAGCAATAATTACATCCTCTGCTAGCTTTCATTTTGATAGTCTGAAGAAAGCAAGCTTTTAATTCCTTTTCTTTCTTTTTTTTTTCTTTTTCTTTCAAGGTAGTTTCTCTATTCTTCCATTCTAGTAACCCCATTCTAATTTTAATACCTCTCTTGAATAATGCTGATGAGAGGCGTACACTGTATTCCAGGTCTGTTACAACAGCATTAAAATTTCTATCATTATATGGAGAAATACCACTTAATCTCAGTGTGCCTTCTCCTGACAGCCTTGCCCTGGTGGGTCACAGCTGTTGTGAGCCAGCTAATATGTCTGTATCTTTCCCCTCTCTTGTTTTCTGCTGAGAAGACTTCATCTTCTAACAGACATTCAAAACTTGTAAACCTTGCTCCAAATATCATCCTATGGCAGTTTTTCCAGTATTCATGGCCAGAAATTCCTTTTGTATGTTAATCCAATGCTCCCCTAACTTGATAACAAATCCCAAATTTTTTGTCATCACTCATTTCTGCTGATATGGTCTTATTTTTGTGCCAATATTCTTAGTGAAAGCAGTAGATGGCATAAACTGTAAGAAACAGCTTTGAATAACTACACAAATAATCTTCCTAATCTGATGATTCTTTTTCAGTTATCAACAGTTCTAAAATTCCATTGCAGTGATTTTCTACATTTTTAGTTCCCTTACAAAGTTTTATCTCCCCCATCTTCATAGCCTTCTATGCAGAATTATCCAATGTCTTACTGAGGGCTGAAGAGGTTCACTTCTGCAAAAAATGTGGCCTTTAAGAGTACAAAACCATGTTTTACTTTATAGATAAAGTCATAGAAATGTTTTTGCAAAATTCCAAGTTAATTACATACTGGATTTTTAGGATGTGAACTTTAATGTGGAGCCTAAGGCACTCAGAAAGAGTATCTGGATTTTTTAAATGACGTACTAGGGGAAAGAGTTCATATATACAACATACAAACTGATCTACCCAGTGTGTGATGCATCTCAATTAATCTAGTTCGGAAGAAGGTTTTTCTTCAAATGATGCTCTTTTCTGGTGACTAGAACAAGACAGAACAAATACATTTTTCATTACTCACCAAATAAAGGTTGGCTAGGTAACATTTGGATGCAAATTAGGGAATCACAGAAAGGTTTGGGTTAAAAGGATCTTAAAGATCATCTATGTACACCCCCCTGCCACCTGCCACTAGACCAGGTTGCTCAAAGCCCCATCCAGCCTGGCCTTGAACACTGCCAGGGATGGGGCACCCACAGCTGCTCTGGGCAAACCTCTTCCCGTGTCTCACCACCCTCACAGTAAAGAATTTCTTTAATTCTACCCTCTTTCAGTTTGAAGCCATTCCCCCTTGTCCCATCACTACATGCCCTTGTAAAAAGTCCCTCTGCAGCTGTCTTATCTGCTCACCTAGATCACACACCTGCCCTCACACTTCCCTTAGTTTCACCAGAAGATTTCCTGAAGAAAAAGAACAGCCCTCACTTATTCATAATCTTACTATTGCCTCCTTTTATCATCAATCAGTTGTTTCTGAATTACACTCATTTTTAATATCTCTTGACCAATTTAAACCTTGTAATTCTCTCAATAATTTTGAATTATAACAACTGAGACAATCCATTCAGGTCTTTTCTATAGAAGAGCTGACTACCTTCCTTTGCATTTTGGATAAATGTTGCTAAGTTATTCCCTTCCGAAATAAGCCATACAGGGAATCTAGTATTGGTAACAACTTTATACTAACACTAAATCTGCCCCAGTTGGCCTACAGAAAATAAATTAGCAGCAAATCACAGGGCAACGTGGGTTGTAAGGGAGCTCTGGATGTCCCTAATCCAACTTTCTGCCCAAAGGTGGTTAAACTAGACCAGGTTGTTCAGTGAGCCATGTCCCGTTAAGTTTTCAACGTCCCCAAGGTTCTTTTACCTATCATGGCCGTGGGATCTGTGGGATGCCCTGTTCACTGGATCTCAAACAAAAGCATTGACATTAGCGAAAAAACCCACAAACACTCCCCCCATATATTTGTAGAAATTTATAGAATGCTAAGACAGAGAATGCTCTGTCCACCTGTCTACCCGAATATGACAAATATATAGGTATCATATCACGTCATGTATATATGTATATAAAAATTTAAAAGAGACCATTCAGTACTAAATATGAGGAAGAAAAAATCACTGCTACTCTGCATCTAAAACATATTTTGCAAACTCGACTGAGTTAAAGCAGATATGCCACAGAAACCACTTCCTAAATGTGCATGCACCAGAACCATGAATCTCTCTCCCTTGTGCTGCATTAAGTATGCAACATTTTATGATCTATCATTTTTTTAAGTCTTCATTTTACCTTTCATTAAACATTACAAAATGTGTCTCATCAGAAAGCATTGTTTTTTATGGCAACATTTCAAGCTCAGTAACTGAGGAGACATTATTCTGCATCTGAATATCTCCATTTTTCTTTTAATGAACTATTTTTATAGTGCAAGTGCATAAACAAATAAGAAAGTGAGTAGGCAGAGATGCCTAAGGTGCTTTCATAGGATCCAGCTTAATTAATATCCAGCTTTCAAGAGAAGCAATTTGGAATCTGTATAACTGTTTTATTTGCAGACATTAAGAAGCTATAGGGCAATTAGCAAGACCTTGGTTCTGGAAAGCTAGTTTGTAGTTTATTTTATCTGTTTGAAATTGAGCCTTCCCTCAAATACTTCTTCCATGCAGCTGTTCAAAGGAAAGTTCATCAAAGTTTTAGCAGGAAGAGAAACATGGCCATACAATTCAAGTCAGAAGATGAGTGGTTCACTAAACAGTTTTGGCTGACCCTTGGGAGTTACTAGAGTATCTCCGAGTGTTGGACTTGGGACTTTAGTCTTACCTTTACATCAGTTGTTCATAAAATTACCCAGTATTGCAACAAGAGCAACAATGGGGAAAAAAAATAATTAACCAAAACCAAACCCAGCAACAAAATCCATTTGATTAGCTTAAAGCTGATAATTCCATGCACCCCTGCTGTGTCTAGATGTACTGCTTTTTAAGCGAGTATCTTGCCTTCCTGGTCCGAGCAGACAGAATAAGGAGAGGGTCTACATTTTCTACCATCACTATAAACTAAGCTTAGCCCCACTGTGGCTAACAAAACCCACTGTGGGTTTCTCCTGCATATCCCAACCTGACTGCTGACATCTCTACAGACCACATCTACCTCCTATACAATTTCTAGTCCAAATAAACTAGTTTGGAAAGAAGGCGGTTTTTTCTTTATTTTGAAGAATTTTCCTGCTGTCAGCATCTGATTCAACTGTAACACATTCTCTTAATAGGAAGGATTTCTCTGAGTAACTTTAAGTCCCATTTGTTTCATTACGCTATGGTGAAGGAGACTAATGAGTACTCCAAAGAGCAGATTTGACTGTGTTGCGGTCCTTAGCCTTTCTCTCCATCAAGAACAGTCATTCCACTGAATTATTAGTTTTGGTTATACATAAGCTACTTCTACTTGGCATCAGAATATTTATTTTTTTTTCAGTAACTAAAAATTTAACTGATCAAATGAAAACACTAAGACATTTCAATTATTTGAAAAGAATAGCCAAAGATTGCTATAATATCTGGGTTGTACCAATCGAATCATGATGCATGATGACTTCAAAGATATGAACGCATTAGCTTATATAAGAAGAAAATATTTTCAAGCTTAATTACTGATACTTTTTAACAAACTTGGCAGTAAATCCAATTTTAACAATAACTAACTGCACAGTCATTAATCCTGGAACTCAAGCCAAATGTAGTCTTCCATACTGAGGACATCTGTGATTGTCTCCTTTGGAATTTGTTCTCTGTGCATCTTACATAAGTGTAGCAGAAATCTTCCAACTCTGATTCTTTTGTTTTATTTACAGCTCATGAGAAAGCAGGCTTGGAAACCTGTCAACTAAAGTTTAGAGGGAACAGAGAAAGGGAAAAAATAAATTTTAAAAATAGTTCTGATTAATTTTTCTCACTGAAAAAAAAGGAATAGAATAATCATCGCAGTCTTCATTTGCACATGCATAAAAGAGAAGACAGAAATATGGAGAATGTAGACAAGGGTTTCATTATTGTTGGATGCTGAGGTTTGCTCAGAGCAACGGGATCCTCGATTCTCTGTTCCTTGCAGTTAAAAGAAACCCTTTCCCAAAATCCTGCTTTCTCTGAAAATTTACACAAATACTCTTCTACTTCCGAGGAAACCACCCTCAGGTCATGGATCCCTTGAACACAACCCAGATCCTCAGTTAAGTATATCAGCACATATTGATCTATTTGGATATTTTAGTTCCGTTAAAGAAGAGCACCCTCTGATTTCATGCTGGTTCACCTTGCCCTCATCACGCTTGGCTTAATAGTGAAGCAAAGGAATATTTTTAGGTACTGAGGAAATGAATAGTGAAAGAACATGCAAGATTTCCACACTATTCCTTCCTGAGTTAACGCTTAAATGCTTCTCAGAAGCCTGCATAGATCAAGGTTTCCCACTTGCATTTCTGCTTTTACATCTTCTGTTTACTACAGTATATATAGTTACTGCCACTGAAAAAAGTGCAACGCATCTACCTTCAAACGGTACCTTTAAATGGTGCTGACAGTGTACTTTACTTGCAAAAACCACAAAGTGGAACAAATAAAAAGAGCTGTTGTAAGACTAGCTAAAGAGGTACCGGTACTTGCCATAATCATTTTACAGCTGGAGATAAGCCTGAAAGAACATTAAAGTTTCAGAGCAGACATATGATGTGGAGTTGATCATGTCAAAAGGTTAAAAACCTTTTTTTTGCTTATGCTTCTGGAGAGTAGATTGTGAGATATGCATAAATCATTCACATCCTATTAAAATAGAGCTCTGATTCTCTTTTTGAGAATTTCAACAATTACCATACCAAAATACACCTTCCGTCCAGCTTCTACTCTTCAGCTATCCATCTTCTTTACTCTATTTCATCCCCTTCAATATGATCTCCACATCATTTTTGAAAACTCACTACTTTGCAACTCTTATTCTCTGGCACCATCATTTCTTTCTTCTTTTCAAATATCTGTCAAAACATCTTCACTTTTGCAAGTCTTTCCCTTTTTTAGTGATAAAAATTCTACACAAACTATTTTTAATAAAAGTATGCAAAAGCATTGCATAAACCAGTTTCTTTCAATACTTGAATAATTTAAAAAATTCTTCAAGCAAACATACGTTTGATATTCCAGATTACTGCCACGATGAAATTGTAATGTCAAAAACATTCTTGTAATTTATTAATGAAAAATAATAAAATGACATCATGGTAAGCCTTTAAAAATGTCATAATTTGGAATATTAAAAAAAACCCATATTTTAGATTGAATTGGATGGGGAATTCGCAATTTTGAGAAGGTACCATTTTAAAGAAATTCAGGGCATGGTGTTGGGAACTCAGGAACCTGATTCCAATTCTGTTATCTGAGAAACAGTTCTTTAGGAAAAATTGGATCTGGTCAGGCTAATCTTTACATTAAGTTAAGCCTAACTTAAGTCATCTAAGTAAAGACGTCCACATGTTTTATTGCTGTTGGACTTCAAGCACATTCACTTCTAAAGATTTCTGCATGGTCATATTACAGTAATGAAAAATTCTGGTATTGCACATGGGCATAATATGAATGCAGAGAGAAATTCTTTTGTATAAAGTGTCTGTCATTATTCATACTGAACATTGAAGTTATTTCTAGCGTGGGTCAGGCCTACCTTTTTAAATATTTTACTGCATACGTTTGACTAAGTAAAATATTCATGAGCATATTTCAGAATAATCAAATCTAATTTAGATTCTAATTTAGAGCTCTTCTATTCAACAGGTCGCACTCTTCATATTCTGCATCCTTGTGAATTGGAGAACTGTCTCCCACTCTGGAAAAGATTTCTGAATGTTAAACAGATTGTACTGAAGAAGTACTACTCATTATTTTCCTATGAATGTACCTCAGGCATCCAAGCAGGATGCAAGAAACACAGGCCACATGAGCTAACACGTATGATAAATAGTGATTTGAAGTGAACAGATTGAAAAGTTTTCATCAATGGTATTTAGCAAAAGCTTATAAATAACACAGATATTCAGGAAAGTCAGGAAACATTTCTGAATTAAAATGAGACTTAAACACCTGAACGTTTGGGGCTGGTGTCTCCTCCTTAACTGGTTGTACCTCTAACTCTGCTGCATCTCTGTTTCTCAAGAGCATGCTAGGTGTAGCGACTAAATGTAATAAATTCATGCCAAATGTTGAATTTATTTTCATGTACAATATGTGGGAAGTGAGAGTGATCGTACAATGCAGGATACCCCCACAATTGGAATCGAACACCACATTTCTTGTAATGGAAAGCACATAGACTTTCTAAGCCCCAACAAAAGGAAACAAATCAGAGGAAAGACCAGCATGCATTACAGGTTGGTATAGCCTGGCTTTTTTTGGTCTACATGAACTTGGAGGCAATGGCAGGTTCTAGCTACGATAACACTGCTACAAGCAGCAATTCTGGGTATGTACAAGGCTCCTCTCATTTTAGGGGTTGCTCCATTTCCTGAAACAGATCACTGAGACTGAAAAATAGATGAATGAAGGCAAGTAAGACACCGCAGGATGTAAGTGATGTATCTTTTTCGTGTTTAATTCTGCTGCACTCCCATCCAGACCCGGTGCTGAGGAGGCAGGATCAGGCCAATGCACTGACTCTACCATCATGGACATGCTGAGAAGCAATCAGGCACCTTGAAAAAGCTGCAATAAACATCTTGTTTCAGCAGTTTGCCAGCTTGACTTTCATTTCAAGGTGAAAGCAGTGAATTGGGCTGTGTCAGAATTGACTTCAGGTTGGTTTCACAACGATGTGGGGACTGATGTGGCAATTGAAAGAGTAGCAGTAAAACTGGTAAAGCATTCAAGGACCTCTAAGGATGTCAGAGTTTGCATCTAGAACCCAAATTATTTCTTACTGTAAAGCTGATCAGAAAATTTTCTGATTTTTACATAGATTTTGATGGTATCACAAACTGTAAATGTGTACTATCAATTGCGCATACCAAAGCATTCATGATGTTTCTTGGGTGGGGTTTTTTTTTTCCGTCTCAGTTTTTTTAAAGGTCTGATTCACCTTTGAGACTGACACAGTATTTGAGTTGGATGGAATGAAGAAGTTCCCCAGGAAGATATGAATAATCCCCTGCCTTCTCTCATTGTACGAGGTCAGCAACTATTTCTGTTGCTCCTCACTCAAAATGATGCCAAGAAATGTCAATTCAACCACCCATTGTCTGCAACAGGCATTTTGTAGAAATAGAAAATGGGGCTCTCCTCAAACATTACAGTAAAACAAATTGAATTGTCAGTATGTGTATCTGGATTGGGAAGATCATGTCAACCACAACGAAACAGAAGTATTCAGCATTTTAGCCGTCCTAATCTACCTTCCTAAATCTCTGTTACCTATTCACTTGGATAAAATATTTGCTTGTGCAATATCTGCTATGTGAGAAGGAGATCAAAGAGCAAAGTCCCATCTCAAGGTTATTTCTCAAATTCAACCAGCAGGAAAGTTTTTGACCTCACATGTGATGAACAGTACCTTACCACCCACTAATTTCTTCAGAAAGGTAGCAAACCAGCTCTAGAAAATCTTGAAGTTTTAATCAATGCACAGAATTTGCCTAAGGCAACAGGAGGAATCAGTGTCAAAGCTGGGATAAGAGCAAGGAAGCATATCTGTGAATAAATTACTTGAATTTTTTCTAACATAAATTTGCCATAAAAATTCTCCAAGCACTCAACAGGAAACTTTGGGTGGATTCATTTCTCTGCAGTCTGGGGCACAGATGGTACAACAAGGTTGTCATAACAGTGCCTTAATGCATTCTGTAAACCTGGTTGTGGTCATCTCTCTCTGCATGCAAGTATGTTTATTTGCCTCGGGGTTTTTTATATTACTGTTGGCCTCGTGTTCTTGAGGCATCAAATTGTTATTTATGAGACATTCTTCAATTAAAAATGAAAATTTGCAGAGCAAATAATACACTTGATGAATACCACCTGCTTCCAGAAACACCTTCAAAATGTGTGTGTATATATATACATTTCCAGGTGGTAGGAATTAACCTGGCCTCTGCTAAACTGGTTAATTTAAAATGCATAAAAATCACAGGAGCTCAGGAGAGAGCAAGCTAATGAATGTGGTGTTATATGCTCAGCTTCATTCTTCATCAATATTTAATCACTTTCTCTACCCTGCCTTCTATGACTAAAAGACTTTTAAAAGTCTTTATTCATTTTAAAGATGACTCTGAACCAAACTCCCACTCCAAATAACAGTTTATTCCTCGCTTTTCTGCATCTGCCTCCAGAGTGCAAAAGTTTTTCATGTCACTGCCCCTCACTGCATAGAGTCAACTCAGTGAAATGTCTGTTGGAAACCTTCTAGTAATACCAATTTAGTTCAGAGTGGCTGGAACAAATCAAATCTTCATTTATGATGCCAAAGGATCCATCAGGAATTGTTTCTTTAATTTTGTTGCTATGGCAATACCTGAACTTCTCCCTGAATTAGCAGACTTCATACTGCAATCATTTCTTGTATACGTGGAAGCTTCTGATCTTCAACACCAGCAACCTGCCTAGACCTCACCTACCTGGGGGACCGCCACCTCCATCTCTGTGGTTAGAAGTAAGACAACCTTCAGGCTAAGAAGGCTGCATTGATACAACTACAATCAGATGCTGCAAGACTGATGCTGTTTCATGCTAGCTTAAATGAATTTTCCATTTTTGGCATTGCAGGTACCATAGTGTTTTATGTGAGAAGAGGTCCATGCATTTATGATGATGGACCCTGCATGGCAACTTGCAGTTCAATGATAGGCTTATTTTTTCATGTCATTGCCAGTGATTTTGGGGTCCATGGTGAAATCCCTTCTGTGATGGTTTTCCATCAAGACAGTGCAAGCTAGAAGAGCAGTTCTTACATGATCCGTCCCATATGGGTATGGCATTTGTTGGACTGAAGTTTCAGTTACTTACCCCACAAGCAGCTACACAAAGGCTGGTGTATGCCCGCCTCCACTCATGTGCCCAAGACCCACCTATGGCCTTGGGCTTAATGCTTCCCATGGGCTGAATCCAGGCTTTCAGATACATCAAGCTGGTATAAAGCACTAAGCGCAAGGGCTTAAGTAGGATCAAGGCCACCTAAATCAGACCAGTGTCTCCCTAGACACTGAGAGGACAATGTTTCATGTTTCCTGACACAGTTCCCAGGGAGGACCTTAACACCCAGTGCCTCACTCTTCTTCTTGGAGCACACCAGGGAATTCCTAAGCTGAGAAACTTGGAGCATAAGTCATGGCCCAAACATGATACCCACCCAAAGAGATAGATGCTTTTCCAAACAGCAATTAAATAACCCCTTTAGTCCATAAGTTGTTTCCCTTTTATTTTGCTTGTATTACACTCCAGGTTTTTTTGCTGAGCATAGTTTCATAATTGTAAAAATCCCTCTTGCCCTGGAAAAGGCTTCCCTGGCAGAGTGAAATCTTAGACTGAAAACAGTTTTCAGATCTTTCCCCATTCAGTGGTCTGGAGCATTCAGCAATGTGGAATGTTATAGTTTGTCACCATTATCAGAGGATTTATTAATTGACTTTTCTGACAAGGTTACCTAGTGGTTACAGCCACCTTGTAATGAAGGTGTCAGTTCTTACACTATGGAGAGTAATGACAAAACCTTTTGAATGGCTGTTTCTGAATGAAGAAGGACAGTTTGACGGACTTTCACCCCAAGCAGCTTCAGGTTTATGAAAGGAGAGGTCATCCAGAATCTGTCAAGGAACCAGCTGAACACAGAGCTTTGGGATGCTGTCATTGTGAATTAACCAAGTTGTCTCATGCAAAATTACACCATTTCCAGTGATATATATAATGGAGAAGAAAATAGATACATTTCAACCCTGAAATAAACTGCAAAGCTTTCCCTTGTTTCATAGGTAAGCTTTTTGGTTCCAATTTTTCATCCTCTGTCCATCTTCAGAGGCTTAACAAAAAAAACAAAAACAAAAAAAAAAAGTAAGTTTCTCACTAAAAGATAACTTCTTTCCACTGTTAAAATATTAAATACTTAGCTAGTGACTGAAAAAAGACTAATTTCTCCCACAGCGGCTGCTGTACAGCAATCCTTGTAAACAGGTTGAAATGCATCAAGAAAAAAATGAAAGAAAGGAACTTTAAAATACTTTGGAAAAGTCAAATTATTTTTCTTCTAGGAAAGCTCCCTTTTACTCCTCTTACACGCACAGAATTCAGAGGGAAGTCCTTTGTTTAATGAGTCACTTGCTAGCACCAGTAATATCTCTCAAGGCAAGAAAAAAATCAGTCATCTCTGGGATTTTAGGTCAAGATATTTTTATTTTTTTTAAATGATTCCTAGGAGTTCTTTTGATGAAAACAAAAGAGTGAAGGGAAAAAAGTAAAAGAAGCCATGCAAACTTTTGTCTGATCCTCATTTTTTCACTTGTGCTTCAGCTTAGCCTGCTATCTGACTGCCATGCCTTGATGCTAGTACTCCTGCCGGCGCCTGGCTGTTTGGTTCTGCGGAACTCCCCAAGCACATTGTGCCAGGTCTGTCCTTCAATTGGATTACTTTCAAAGCCAGATGAGATGGAGCCTGAAAACTGTCAGACACCTGTGAGCTGAAGCCCTTCTTCATGGATTTTCTTTCAAGCTACTAAGTCTGGTCACACTTAGATGCATTAACTCCTCTGTGTGGCTTGTTTCTTGAGTATGTCCAGAGCCCCTGGGTGATCTCTTTCAAGGAGAAGGAAATGCCTTCTTCTCTCCCAGCTAGGGCTCACAAATGTTCAGGCAATATTTAAAAGCACAAGAATGACAATTTGGGCTGAGTTCCTCCTATGTTTCTTGAAGGTCGCAGTAGCACCTTGCTCTGTCCATGGTGCCAGCAAGAACCCCAGAAAACCCCACCATCTGAGGTATTCACTTTGGGAGGGTTATACAGGAGCAAAAGTCCTCAGAGGGACTGAAAGAGCTGCTGCTCCTGTCCTTGCAATGCCGCAGCTGCAGGAGGAATTCACAAATGCCCTTCCTGACCAAAGCTGCTGTTGCAAGTCAGCATCATCCAAAGAGGGCTTCCCAATCTAGGGTATACATACCTTACCTAGATCCTGGTTGTTTACATCACCATCACTTCACAAGTGGAGAGGAGAGACCAATGGGTCTGAGTGAAGAATCAAAGGGGGACAACCCCACTGTTACTCTCATTCGTTCAGCTGCACCTAGAGCCTGCACTGCCACACTGCCCTTTACCACTGAGGAGTCACTCTCTGTAACTTTCTCAATAACTTATTTCCCCAAGAAAACACCACTGATCATATTCCAAGGCAGGGCATTTCACTGCTGCTTGAACTAGCCCCAGATGTTATTTTTATGATACAGAAGTGGTGTGATGGAGGAAGAACAAAAAAAAGCTGAGCCATTGATAAGACAATTTTCTTCTTCCAAAGATGAAGCCTAGCGAGCATTCCTGTAATCACCAGCAGGAGAGCTTTTCCTCCAGATTTCTGAAAAAGAGGTGAATATGATATACTGGACTCTGCAGCTTTCTTCACTCCACTTTGAATTTCCCTTCCAGCCCTGTAAAACAAGCCATTTATTCTCTAGGATCATCAAATTTTAATTCTTTTAATAATCAAATTACCAGCAAAACTAAATATGACAGGTCCATTTCCAACCCTTTTAATGATCCTCCCATTTTGCCATCCACAGTTGCCTGCCTTTATCGCTTTCTCCCTTGTGCCTTGGCTCTGACACCTACGAGCCCTAAAGGCTTTATTTATGTTAATTAACAAGGAAGTTTCCTTCCAAGTGAATAGCCAGATTATCTGACTCTTGATTTAATGTCAGAGTCAGCTTTATATACTGTGATTTACTGTTGGAAAATACGAACCAAAAGAAAACTGGCCTTCTGGAGTGCTCGAGCAGACAACAGTACCACTCCAAGATGGGGTATTTCAGCTCTGGCTGGTGTCCCACACTTGAAGCAGGTACTACAGTTTTGCAGTCATCCTTTTACTTTTTCCATTTATTTGCAGATTTACTCTGCAGCCCCAGCCCCCTGCACATGCCTGGTGTGATGGATGCTCTCTTTGTGGCATTGCTCATTCTTTACCTCTGGGCAGCGCCTTAAGGTGCAGCTTGTCCCAGGGACACAATGCAAAATTAAGCTGTGCTGTATGTGGGGCCGTGCACTTGGAATAAAGGTGGAAGGAGAAGGGAACTTGACAAAGTCACAGTGGATTTTCTAGAGGGAGATTTTAGAGATTTAGCAAGGCTTGCCTCTTGTGGCCCAGAGTATTTGCTGGAGAAGCGTGCTGGTTGTACGCATGCTTCAGAGTGCTAGAGGTGGGGGAGGATCAGAACAGTCAAGAAGGAGGCTCAGAAGTAGGTTGAAAGCTCAAGGTATATGTTTACGGTCTCCACAAAGACTCAACATGCACAAATCCAGGCACTGCAATTAAGTCAGCATGCACAGTTACTCATCCATTAGTCACTCACTGGCTTCTCCAATTACATCATGGCTGGATATCCCTCCATCTCCCTTATACAGGAAACTACCCATTACTGGTGGACGTGCAAGATTTTTTGGCTGCCTTCTACAGCTCAGCCATATTAAACAGCTCACCGCTGGCACCCTTTTCATTAGGCAGGCCAATGAAGATAGAGGTCTTTATTTGGTTGGACCTGTTATTAGCACATGAGATCCTTCTTATTCTCTGACACATGTAACGCTGACATTACCTTCTCATTCCTCTGTGCCCCTCAGCATAGCCAGCTGCTAGCCCTAAGCAATAGCTCATTGAATCATCTGTAGAAACAGCATCAAGTAAAGGTCTAGTAAATAAGGTAGGAACATTGTGAAGGTCAACATACAATGTGTCTGCATACTTCCCTAATCTTCCACTCCAGGACCAAAGCTGTCTTGCTGGACCTCCAGCACACATGAGAACTTGGTAGCAAGGTTCTCTAGTAGTGAACACTAGTCAGAGATCCAATATGTTCAAGACTGCTTTTCATGATGCTATTACAGACAGATCACTGTTCCTTTTTCCCTTGCTCCACTTGTATTACTTCATACATATAACGGAATTTCTATAAGGGGCAATTTTGGAGCCATCATTCATGGCAGGAAGTACAGGGACTATTATAATGGAGACCATAATAAGTACTTACACAAGGAGAGAAGCAAGAATATAGTGTGTGCCCAGGAAATTCCAGGACATGTCTGCAATACGTATCAGGAATGGGTGGAAAAGATAAAATATCAGAGATATGGTCATTCTGTACATTGCTTGCTTAACTAACAGCCAACATTACCTTCATCCATAACATCTGCCTAGCAACAACTGAGCTTCCTAGTGGTAAATCTCAGCACAAGCTGTGCTTTGCTGAGTATCTCACAGAAAGGTCATTGCCAGTGGACACATAATGGGCATTAACGATTCTGAACATTTTACCAACCTCTCTTAGAAGTGCTGCATAAGTCAAACAATGACCTGTTTAGCTGTGCTGTGCCCCTGAATGAGAAGAGCATCAACAAACTGGAACATCAGTGTCTGGAATAAGAGAATACCTTTTTAATGATTTATGATTCAAGCTAGCAAACTTGCTAGCCAGATGGATCTGCAACTGAACAAAGCAAGGCTGACCCGAGGCTACAGAACCCATGTCAGCACACCGCACGGGTTATACTGGAGAAGGATGGTGTTTCCTCATTGCCACATAATGACGTGGTTAATTTTTAAGACTTTTTTTTTTTTTTTTTTAACTATTATCACTTAATCCAGAATCTGCCTGTTCACTTTCTCACCTGGTGCTGATATATAAGCTTTTGGAGTTTAAATCATCTAGTAACTGGCTGCAAGATATTAAGCTTTATTACGTATTTTTGCTTCTGAGAACAGCAGGAAAGTCGGCAAAGTCATGAGAGACAGATAGTAGACTGAAAAGACAAATCATAGAATCATAGAATCACAGAATTATTTAGGTTGGAAAAGACCTTTAAGATTGTCAAGTCCAAGCATTAACCCAGAACTGCCAAGGCTACCACCAAACCATGCCTCTAAGCACCACATCTACATGTCTTTCAATTATTTCCAGGGTTGGTGATTCAACCATGTCCCTGAGCAGCCTGTTCCAGTGCTTGACAACACTTTTGGTAAAGGAATTTTTCCTAATATCTGATCTAAACCTCCCCTGGTGCATCTTGAGGCCCTTTGCTCTTGTCCTATCACTTGCTACTTGGGACAAGAGATCTACCCCCACCTGTCTACAACCTCCTTGGTTGTAGAGAGTGATAAGGTCCCCCCTGAGCCTTCTTTCCTCCAGTCTAAACAACCCCAGTTCCCTCAGCCACACCTCACAACACTTGTGCTCCAGACCCTTCACCAGATTCATTGCCCTGCTCTGGACATGTTCCAGCACCTCAGTGTTTTTCTTGTAGTGATGAGCCCAAAGAGGAGCAATCTCCCTCTAACCAACTAGAACAGTACTCACAGCTTAGAAGATATATCAAATGATTGCAAAGTTGCTGTACCAAGAGCTAAAGGAGGAAGATAAATTTATTTTTATTTATTCAGAGTAGTTATCTTTTAATAGAATATTAATTGGACTCTCTTACAGAGCATATTTCTAACAAACAACTTGGTGTATAGAAAGAAAGAAACAAACATTAAATTATCCACCTTCCCTTCTTTATTTTAACTTCTGAGACAGTATCTGAAGACAACCAGTTATAAAAGACATTCTCTATCTAAAGAGGTATGTATGGGCTAAAGGGCTAATATCACAGAATTATGGAATCACAGAATGGTCATGGTTAGAAGGCACTTCTGTGGATCATTTAGTCCAATGCCTGTGCTAAAGCAGGTTCACCTAAAGCAGGTTGTATAGGATCACGTCCAGGAGGGGTTTTAATATGTCCAGAGAAGGAGACTCCACAACCTCTCGGGGCAGCCTGTTCCATCGTTCCGTCACCCTCAAAGTTTTCCCTCATATTCAGATGGAACTATCTGTGTTTCAGTTTGTGTCCATTGCCCCTTGTCCTGTCACTGAGCGCCACTGAAAAGAGCCTGGCCCCGTCCTCTCGATACTCCCCCTTAAGATAATCGTAGACACCGATAAGATCCCCTTTCAGTCTTCTCCAGGCTAAACAGCCCCAGCTCTCTCAGCCTTTGCTCACAAGTGTATTATGTGATAAATATGCCGCTTTTTTGCTCATGGCATCCTTCAAATAAATTAATTTATTTCAGCATTACTCTACTCCTACTCCATTTATAAATTATATACTTTCATGTCTATATAATGAAAATTTCAGATGAGCAAGTATCAAATGATGAATGTAATACATTTGTCTTACTTTCTGGGCAAACATCTTTATTCACAAATCCTATTTTTCTTTCATGAATATGGTCATCAAAATGCAGATGCTTTTAATCATTACTCACAAATAATGTGTATTATAAGACCATGGTTTCAGGTAAACTGAGATTTCCTGGGAAATTTGCAATCACTTCGGCTGCCAGATTAAGGATACAGAATCCCAGATAATCCTTCTGTCTGGTGATCAGTGGACCACAAGGTGTCCACATTTTCTGGACTAGACATAGGCTAAGCTGTTTTGTGTCTGGTGAATTGTGACACATTATCAAATTTTCAGGAACTTCAGCACTTTCTCTGACTTCAGATATTCAGTTTTCATCTCTTAAACCACTCCTACTTGGAAATCCTTACCAAGTAGAATTTCCTCCTATTTGCTTTCCATTCCCTAACGTCCATCTAAGCTGTCTTTATCAAGGTCAGTTTTAATTAGTGAACTGAAGATTGAACACTTTCCTTAATGATCTAGAAGAGGGAGCAAACATCATATTAATGCAATGGATTGATGATAATAGAACGGAAGAGGACACACCCAAGGGAGAAGGAGAATTCAATGATAAGGAGGACAAAGAGGTTAATTCTCTTCATCAAAAATATCCCATTTTCCTCTCCTCCAACCTTTCCTGTTTTCTCTGTATCTCAGTTTGACTTCCTAATTTGATAGCTCCTTGTTAGGCACATGCCACACTTTATGTTTTATCCTAAAATACAATATTAAGAGTCCTAAGCACTCAGTATGGATTCAGCATGGGCTTTGTTGAGGACAGTGAAGCCAAAGACATGGTATTCCATGTAAGCAAGTAACCTTTCCTAGAGGGAAGATAAAATGCATATTGGTGCAACATGGTAAAGCCAATTGTCTTATTTTACCCCATCTTTTACGCAGGTACAAGGAGGTATGAGGCCTCGACAAAGAAAAGGGTCCAACCCAAAAGTGCAAGATGAGTTGAAACCAAAGGTTTTGAAGCTCATCTTTGCTTTCCTTATTGTGAACTCATTCATACCAGTTTAAACCAGATGTGTTACCATACTTGCCACATGTAATATCTTACCACATTTGTTTGTAGCTTTTTGCATGGACCTTACAGTGAAGAAGATGATGCCACCACCTGGAGAAAAAAAGAATTAAGTCCAATATATTTTGCATATCACTTGAAGATACAACCAACCTTCCCCATGCACACAGACTTGAAATGAAAAATTATTTTTCATTTTGAAGTTGAATGAATATGAAATGAATACGAAATTGACATTAATATTGCTGCTACTCCTGCCTGTATTGGTGTTTCAACACCAGTTTTCTATACATGATATCACAACTCATTCTTTTCTATCATCAAACCAAACAGAAACAAATAAATTAACTCTTCAAAAGAGGGCATCTTTGAAGACCTGCAATAACAGTGTACAGAGGAGGATGAAAGGAGTGTTTGACACTTACAAATGGATGTGCCAGATCTGGTCAGGATTTTCTTAGTGATATGCTTTGCATGGTTACTATTTAATAAGGTTTCCCAGGTCTCAGCTGTTAGTCAATGAGTCAAAACAAAGGTAGTATCAGGGTACAAGTGAGACAAAAGGGAAACATTACCAGATAACTAATTGCCTGGTGGGTATGAAATTTGCTGTAAATGTGTATGAAGCTGTAATTTACCATGGTATCCAAGCTGATATTCCAAGATGCATCTCTTTCCTATGTTCCTTTGAGAAAAATTTATAAAAGACTAGTTTGCAAAAGACCAAAAACAAAGCCAAGACATCCTTGGCACATTGTAAGGCATGATTTTTATTTTGTAGCCAGGCCTTCATTTTCCTCCTACCCTTCCCTCTTCACAGTACATGAGTTTCAAAGAGGTCTTTGAGATAATGTGTGCTGCAAGACAGGAACATATATGATCACAACCAGTGCTTCAACTGCCTCACTGCAGGTTTACGTTAATAGATGTGAGTTTGGAGATAAGCAGGTTTGCCATTCATCCCTTTGAAAGGCTCCTTTTCACGTCCAAAGCAGAGCATCTGAGTGCTACACTAGTAAGTATTTCACAAATCCATCAAACCACCACAACAGACTTATGACTGATGTTGTCTCATTTTTTCCTCCTGTCCACCCCTGTTTGGTGTAGTTGGAATGGCTTTCTGGTAGTAGTATCACTGACTATTTCTGAGGAGCCCCGGCACTTCCACGAGATCTCCAGAGATCTTCCCTTTTATGCCTAGCTTAGACTCCCCAGCAGCTCCTCCTGGGAATATATCCATGTGTCTTATTTCAGTAAAAATTATCACATAACTTGATAGTTTGAAAGTTCTTTTCATTGATCCCAGATACTCCTTCCTTATCCAGTTTCCTGCTCCATACCATGACCGCGGTGTGTACTCTGTCAGACTTCCTTTAATGAGATGCCTAAAGACTTGTTGGCCCCTTCAGCACCCAGCTGGAGGTAAGTTTGGTCTGCAATGAAAGCCAACTAGCGAAGTGAGTTCCACCCAGCTTTACCATAGGTGGTTGGATAAGGAAAATAAAAATGCTGCTGCAAAAGTGTTTCTAGGTTGTATTTTACTGGTGCATCACCTTAAATTCTTTAAGGGGAAGTAGATTCTCATCTTATTTACACAAAAAATAACTGGTGCAACACCACAGCCACCAGTGGAGTGGCTGATGTGCTGCTCGAGAGAGGAACGGGGCACACAGAATCTGTCCTGCTACAAATGCCTTAGACAGCAATCCAGCAGAAATCCATGAGATGAAGTAACACTGTATTTCTCAGATAAATATTCCAAAAATCATAAAGACAACTTGCCTTCAATGCACAACTATCTAAATGCACTCCCTCCCACCCCATTCTTCTCAACTGTGAGGTTTGGAATAAGCATTTGTTGGGTTGTGGGGTTTTTTTTCCTGTTGGTAGTGGTTTTGTTTTATTTCCATACATCTTTGAAACTCTGGAACCTATGCTTATTTAATAAATATGTCTGGCTGATGCCAGAAATGTGTTAACAGACCTTTCCGGAGAAAGCCCATGGCCATGTGGTACCCTAATAGTACCCTCAAAATGCAAAGGTCAAGATTCACATGTGGCTCCAGGGGCAGAAGCAAATTTCTGTAATGCTCCTCCTGTCTCTGTGTTATAATCACCTCTTATGCCTTGACTTACATTTAATTTTTGAGCTCTTGATGGTACAACCATCCTGGTCAGTGGTTGTACAGCACCCTTCCTAATAGTGCCCTGATACAATTGGAGCACCTAAGGACTAACTCAGCGTAAATATCTGTTCATTTCTTTCCTAAGATAATATACATTTAGCCTTTGTACAGCTACAGCAAAAGGAGGTCTAGACATGATGTTTCAGTGGTATTTTAACCAGATCCAGAGAATAGGTTGCATGCAGTGGACCACTGAGCATACATTTTTGCTGGAGTGAAAACCAGAAAGGAATACGTATCCCAAGCTCACAAGGGACAGAGATGAACATATAACATCAAGTACCAGAGATTCATCCTGGGCTACACATGATATATGGAGAATTTGAATTGACAGTTTTATGGCCTTTTACAAATTATGAAAACCCATATGCCTGAAGATGATATTTTTCTAAGTTACATGCTCTTGAGCATTATGAGATGCAATCAAGTCCTTAAAGCAAGAGTTAGTATTGTAGGAACTTTAGTTTTGCATTGTTATTGTAGTTTAAAATTATAACTCACCATAAATGAAAATAACATCCTCTGTTTGCTAGCTGGCACAGGATCAAAGCTAAACACTTTCTAGCATGAATCTTCAGGCACGCTCTTTTTTTTTCCTGGATGCTAAAAATCTTTATTCCCCTTTAAAATTTTTATTTGCACTGCAAAGATTATGAGTTCTGATGTGCAACTAGGTGATACGGAACCCCAGTATTTTTCGCTATTCTGACATTAAATTGGGCTGCCGTTCATTTCATATTTACTCTATTTAGGAAGCACAACCTGGCAACTGGGGCACAGTCCTGGGTGCCAGGTGGTGACTGGCTCTCATCTCCCTAATGGCAATAGATGGGTGTCAGCTTTCCCTGTTCTACCATCCTTGCCTGTTTCAAACCGTAATGGAAGACTGACACAAAAGTAGATGGAGAAGGATGCTTGTCCACTTCCTGATTGCATTGCCTTCTTCCTCTCATCCTTTGGAAGCACTAGGGTGTTTCAATGATAGAAGAAAACTACTTAGAACAAGATGCCAACACTTTAGAGAGAAGCACAGTCCAGATCAATGCATGAGGATTATCTTTTCATTTTTCATTGGAATGTGAAATGTTGTAAAACTTAAAGCAGTTTCTGTGGGAATAACGTGACTTTGCTGCCAATGACCTCAGTCTTGAAATTGATATATGTGTAGCATTTTAAAGAATTTTCTTTTTTTTACCCCTGTCACATAACAATTTCTGGACCTTCATGCTACAGGACAGGGGAGTTCTGCTTTACTTCTCCCATTTCACAGCATCCAGATGGCCATCTTCTGCACTTTCTTCAGTCAAAAGTCAATGTCTTCAACATACATGCTGTTACATAAATGCATGTGTGTACAAATCACTTAATTGCAATTAATAGTATTTAAAGAAACAGGAAAACTAGGTAATCATAACTGTCCTTTCTAACCTGAAAGATTGTCAAGAAGTTTGTAAACATCCAGTAAAATTCATAGCTGTAGCTACTTTGGGGAGTCACAATACTTTACTTGCAATATTGGAACAAATACTGTATGCCTAATATGTCAAATATTCCTTTTCTTCAGCTCAGCCCTAATCTTTCGCACTTGTAGAGATGGGTAGTAGTTGAACATATTTGTGGGTAATGAGGTCTTCAATCAAGTAGACAAAAGTTACGAACAAGCATCTGTAGTTGGACAACCAAGGTAGGCTGAGATCCACAATTTCAGTACAGAAAGATTGGAACAGCAGTCCAATCCAGTCCAGTCCAATCCAATCCAATCCAAAAGTAATAGCAGAGGATTCTACAGCATTTATAGCCAAATCACGGTGAGCTGGAAACTATATCCTCTTGTTCTAACACAGATAAAATCAGGGAGATCCCCAGGTGTGTACTATAGACTATTTGACTACAGTGGTTCCTTTGGATGCTTTAGTCCTGGACTCTGTAAGCCTGTAGTTGATATTATATCTCCAAGCATAAGTTTAGCTCCTTGCACAGCTACAGTGCATGATTAAAACAGAAATTCCAGTTACGCTACATGCAGCTGTGGTACTGGAAGGGAAGGAAACAGCCTGTGGCATTAGAAGCATGGTAAGAGAAAGATGAGATGTTCTCAGTTACCAGGAATATCAATAACTGGATTTTACTCTGAATCTTTCATTGATTATTTCACAACTTGAATCACTTTTTCCAAGAATACAAATGTGAATGAGGAAAAATTAAGTTAGGAGTCTTCTAGAAGCAGCATATTATCCTGTTCTCTTTCCTTCGTAAATTGATCTGGCTCCAATTTGCAGCTGCATATTTGATATCCCTTTTTGTCCTGAAAGATAAAGCCAACCTGAATTATTGTTTGACTGAATTGCTACAACAGTGGCATGAATTTGTCTTCCACTGAGTATGAGGGACTGAAAAATGATCTGCCATTTACAGGAAGGATGTAACTTTATTTCAAATTCAAGTGATTATAATTGGTTACACTATGATGTTATTACTTCAACAGCAACCCCCTGAATTAGAATTCCTTTTTCATCCAGTTTGATGAATCTGTTGGAAGAGGAACTTCTAGGACACAGACTCATAGAATTAATAACTTTGATGTATCACGTTTAGAAGAACTGTTTTCACTTGCGGTATTCTTCCAAGCATTTCTAGACAGAATTTAACAACATGGCCCCATAAAGGGCACAATATTTCAAGTTGTATCAAGCTTCACCTCCACCCCAGGTACTTGGTCTCTCCAAATTAAAATAATTTCATGAGATAGATGCCAAGGTAGTCTCTACAATTAGATTAAAATCCTCTCAGGCAGGAGAAATAAATGGTTTCTCTAACAAATGTTTCAAAACCACCACGGATGGAACATCTCTGAACAGTGTGCACTGTTGTCCTCTCTAACAGTGAAAATAAGATGATCACCAAAGAACATCTAGATACACTGTGCACTGTGCCTGACAATTTTTGAGGTCATATGGAGTCGGTGGCTCATTAGAAGCTCAGCTATTGGTCATCTTTGACTCTGTTTTTCGATCAGTGCGAAGTCATTTAGAAAGAGGAAAAAAATCTCACTAGTGACAACAACCAAAACAGGACAAGTGACCTTTTTTTCTCTGATTGTTTAAGAGTAGACACTCCAAACAGCTTCCAAGTAGTTTCAAAATATTTGTGAACAAGTAAATATCCAAGAGTTCACTTTTGCAGTCTTTGACTCCATGGAAAAATTAGCTGTATCCTGATTTCATTATCTTTGTAGTTGAAGCCAATGCAGTGCTACAAAATGAAGACTGCTGTCAATTTTGGGGGAACATCCAGATGATATTCTCCAGTGAGTAAGGGGTATCAACAAGTTCCTTTCCAAATGGCACATTTTATGCTCTTTGGTTTCTTAATAGTTATAAAAGGCAGGAAAGAATTTTGTAGAATGAGAAAGATATCTCTATAAAATATTACTGGGTAGCTGATGTGCAAATCATTAAAATAAAAGATTACAGTTATGGGAATGTAAAGCCTTTCAACTAGGATATGAATAATTGCCAGAGAGTAGGATAGAGTTACAGAAAACTTTCCATCATCAAAAAGAAGCTATTATAGGTAAAATGATACAGAATATTGTTTGGAATTATGTTAAATTATACTGAAATCTTTAAATCACTTTCCTTTAACAATTACTCCTTATCTTCTACTTTCAAATATATAATTTTTGAAAGTACAGCTTTTTGGAAAAGAAGAGATTGCGATCTGAACAGGACTAAATTTAAAAGGCCTGATATGTGCAAATATTTCATTTTAACTGGTGGCACCTGTTTAAGGAAGTGAAAGGCTGATCAGCTCCATAATGGAAATAAAGCAGTCATTGAATACACCTCAGTACTGTGGCAGGAGAAGGAGCAAAGCAAAAGCATCTGACTCAAAGCAGTCTGAAGTGGCCCCTCCCGTAAACATGTAGTTAACCAAGCCGTATGAAATGGGGAGCTATTCGCTCCTCTCATAATACCAAGAGTTAAGTGGACCGTAAGTTTGTTTATGTTTACAGAACTGTATCTTTCTCCTCCTGCAGAAATGATTGTTCGGGGACCCCGTTGAGCTGCCCTGCATCAGATCACTGTATTTTTTATTAGGACATTAACCTGCTGGTTTTACTGTACGCACGCACGGCTTGCTTCAGGGGTCAGGAAGGACCTGGTGTGAGCAAACCCTGGGAGCTCTCTTTTTCACACCAAGAGGGGGTGCCTGAAAGGCACCACGTAACCATCTTTCCCCAGCCTCCTTTAACACCAATACACAAACAAAAGTTAGCAAATCTCCAGGCTAGACCCCAGTGTGAAGCTCTCCTACACAATACACTTTATAGATAAAACCTAGACTTTAACGTAGGGGCCAGAACTGAAGTCACTGGTAGCTTCCGTGTGGATCTGAACTCCCTTTCAGTTAGGCCCCAATTGAAACATAAAGTATTTAATTTCAGTTCATTAAATGTCTTTGAACTGATATTTGTCAGGCATTCCAGTTTTCTGAATTTTCCACTTGTCATTTTTTAAAAATTTTCACTTCTTTTTCGCCTGGTTGCCATAGAGAAAGATAATAAATGACTAGCCCTGAAGCAGGATCCCTTAGTAAACTGCACGCTGGGACTTTCACAATAAGTTTCTGCTCCAGGGATCGTGGCAGACACAGTGAGCTGTAGAGCTTATTGATGGCGTGTCTGTGCCTCCCCTCACGCATTCCCTGTATAGGGTTATCGACAGATATTTGGCACCCTCCACCCCAACAGAACACAGCCTTGTTCTGTACTAACAGCCAGGGCTTTCCACCTTCACAAAGATGCTTGTCATGCTTGGCACCAGCTCCATACTGCTGTGGACAAACTGGATTTACTCATTTGGGGATCTAATTAAATCTCTTACTGCTTTATTGGATGAGCCACTTCATTTTTAATGACTTCTCCTAAGTTTCCCACAGCTCCTTTTAACCTGGAGAGAAAAAAACAAACAAAAAAGCATGGAAACCAAAGTCCTGGCATTGGGGCATTTAAGCTCCATTTGAGCAAATGTCTTGCAGTCTGACCCTGGGGACACAGTAAGAAATCTGCTATTGTCTCAGCCTTGTCCCCTGGACTAACAATGGGGGTGACCCCAATTCCATTTTCAATGACTTCGAAGGCATGACCGAAAAATCTGTTGAACTGGTAGGAAGGCTCAGTTCAATATTTCGTTGTTTTAGATATGGCCCAAAGACAGCACGGAACAACAAGATGAGGATTAACTCAGACAAAAAGCCCAAAGATCTGGCTAAGACAAGGTTAAAGTAGTTCCAGTGTAATTCCCACTGAAGTCTTGAATCAGTGTTGCTATGAGAAAAATAAGATGTACACGGAGACATTGGAACAGCCCACATCTCCTTGCAACTGTCATGTATTTTGGCAACGGGCAACTGTGTTGACTTGGTTTGAACCGTGTGCACAGGAAGTTTATAGACAAATTCCATATTAACCGCAATTACTGCGGTGTTTTTAGTGTCTACTCACAGTCTGTAATTTTTAATCCTGTTTCTTTCCCAGCTTTCAGGTCTATAAATCTATCATCAGCTTTTATGCATTCTCCTCAAAATGTAGTCTTTTTTGAGCTTCATATTTTTCTTTCTAATGTCATTGCACCTCTCCATATTGTATCATGAAGACCATCACTGTTCCTCTCTTAGAAAGTTACCTTAGACAATGTTTCTCTAACCTCCCCACAGTATCTTTTCCTGAAACTGGGCATTTCCATCTCAATCACTTCTTTTTAGATTTTGAGATTATTCATCCACTTGGCCCTGCAACCCTTTCTCTCAGAGCCTTTCCTCCTCACTACAGTGTTGACTTCTGGAATATAATAGTTCTTGTCATTGCAGCAATCTCAACTCCCGTTCCATATAGACCTCTTCCATGTGTCCTGTGTGAGCTCTCATTTCAAACTATAGCTACAAATACTTTCCACCAATACTCTAAACTGCCTGATCTTTTACTTCTTTTTTTTTTTTTTTTTTGATATCAGTTGTCTTCTCTTAAACCTGTAAAGCATTATGGGATATCATTTGTATAAAAGGTAATCGTTTCTTTAAAGTTATGGCCAATTTTTCCTTTGTTGAGGATGGGCGTGTTTTATGCCCAGAAGCTCATGATCTGAGGATAGATTTAGTTTAAAGAAGAGAAAGGGAACCAGGCACACAGCCAGTTTTAGCTTACTTTTGAGAGCAGGCAGCAGTACTTTATGCCAAGTTTTTGGACTAACTCCCCATCAAATATGAATAGGATCAGACTTTTCACTCTAGAGAATTTTAATGAGGTATATTTGCTACCAAATAATAAATACTTGCTGCACCTACTATCTCAGTTAGAAAATCATCTACTTTGTCAGCCTTTGTAGCCTCTGCCTGAGCAGAGTACATTCAAATCAATTTGTTTTAATACAGCACTAAGGAGTTTTTAAGATATGGGAGGAAGTTGGGCCATTTATATAGAGGGCTATATGTGGTAGGGTCATGGGCAACAGTGGGACCAGCTGATCAACAACCTGACAAAGCTAGAAGCATTGGCAGAGTGAGAGTGGTCATGGGGGTGAGGAGGACTCCAGAGTCCAACAGTGGGGGAGAAGTAGGGAAGGAAAAGTTTACGCAGAGCTTTGAAGAGAGTGACAAGAAGGTTTCATGTGATGCAGTGTTGAATCAGGAGCCAATAGCCATCTTCTGTTGGACAGGGTTTATTGTACTTTCTCTCTGTTTTCAGCAATGATCATCACAGTTTATCCCTGCCACTGCAGTGCTATAAAAAGTTAAATATTGTTGTCTAAACACAGAGGGAGGGAGGAAAGTTAGACAGGTTTAGAAATCCACTGTCATAAAACCAGAAGAAACTGTGCTGAGGAGAGAGCCTAAAGGGGAGATTGTTTCCAGCTCCCCAAAATTCTCCTCCTGTGTCATCCTGTCCCACCTGGACGCCTTCTCCCCAGCTTAAACAGAGCCATTATAAGGTTATATATCATCCCAGTGCCCGCATCAAAAAGTTCATTTTGCTAGTGCTGCATCATCATCCTCTTGTCATCTGTTTAGTGGCACAGTGTATCAGTCATATACATCATTGGAAGGGAGACAATTTGAGGATATTGTATGTAACAGGGAATACAATTGCAAAGCTGTTGGGGCTTAATTATGGGATGCAAGTAACCACTGCATCTGCACCACAACCACCTGGGAACACAGAGAAATGAATTATTTTCCATGTGCATGTCATATTGATGACTCTTTTCTATTGACACTCGTGATACTGGCAGTAAATTAGATTTTTCCCATTTCAGTCCATGCTAACTGAAAGGTAATTTTAAGTCTCTGCATATTTACTGAGTAAACTTCAATCTGGCAGCTTCGAACAAAGGAGAGAGAGGAAAGGAATGAAGGGTTTTTTTAAATGCCACTGGCTTCCTTGTGCAACAGACTGTTAAATCCTATTAGCAAAGTTTCCCCACGAGTAGCTACAATAAGTGAGAGAAGTGGTATTCTCGATTGCTGTGATGCTTAAATATCCAAACATTTGGTTTGAGGACAATGTTTCAAATTTTTTGGATAAAATCTGTGGGAAGATAAACTGTACTGCCTCTGGGGCCTCCGAATCCACCAAGTCAGCCAAAACCCTTCAGGAGTGTTTGGATGCTCTGGTGGTCTCAGGGCCTGATCCAAACATCAGAGATGTCAATAAACACTGTCACTTGAGCAGGCTTTCAGAAAGGCTGTCCGCACTTGAGTTGCCTCATTACTTAACTTGCAGAGAGGTGGCAAGTCACTGACACAGGGATGGCAGGTAAAGGGAGACTCTCTTTGCACAAGAAATTATGATTCTAGCATTGGTGCATGAGAAAAAAAAATCCTGCCTCATTTCTGATTGTTTTTGCAGAGCTGGCATACACCTGTATTTTCCAGGACTTTGTGTTTTGGAGGTCACTTTAGTTGTAAACAAGGAATCACACAAGGAATTGTTTTTATTCAGCTCTTATCTTGTTTCAAGTGTGACCTAAGCTGTTCTGTTTTAGTAGAGATTTAAATTCAACATTTTTCAAAGTAACACTTTGGGTTTAGCTCCATTTCAAGGGGAAAAGGGAAAATAAAAAAGAAAAAAGGAAACCAGTTTCAAAAAAGATTTCATACTGACCAATTCAGTACAACTTCAGCTCAAGGAAAAGTATGTCTTTAAACCAGGTTTCGTTTGGGTTCAAGCTGAAGTCAACTCTCTGCTTGTAAATTCCATTTATCTTAGGACTCAGGCATTCATAAGCAATAAAGAAGAGATAGTGCATAACAGTCACTCTAGACATAAAAATCCACTTCAGCATCATAGGGACAGTAACAGCTAACATTCTCATTGAACTGGGGGTACCGAAGCAGCTCTTAATCCTCCTGCATCTAAAACCTTTCTAAAAATGAACACAAAAGAAAGACAAAAAGGAATTAAACATTATTATTTTTTAATATTTATTCATTCAAAAAAAAAGTGTAACATCTAATGGCATTGTTTTGGAAGAGCTGAAGTAAATTGTTTGAAAAGATGAAGTGCTGCTTACCGGGTCAGGTTTTATTTGGTGGTCTCTCATCTTGGTACTGATTTAGCTTGACCTTGCTTAATTTAGAATAGCTGCCAAAACTCGCAGTTTGGCAGTGACATTACTGCAAGAGTTTGATAAATTCTGCTTCTTTTACCTTAGGCCTTCTGATTTCCGATAACTGATTGATCATTTTTACCACTGTGGCTAGCTTAATGATTAAGTATTTTCCAGTAGTGGATGTGAAGGGAAAGAAAAGATCAAATACAGATTACTTGCAAATACAAAATAAACAGTAGTCAGTCAAGGGCCTGAGGCAGAAGAGAGAGAGCAACTGTTCTGCTATATTAGAATAAACCTACATAATTTAGTGAAACTGTGTTTCATAGAATTGTAGAGTGGTTTGGGTTGGAAAGGGCCTTTAAAGATCATATAGTCCAATTCCTTTGGCATGGACAGGGACATCTTTCACTAGATCAGGATGCTCAAAGCTCTATCCAAACTGACTTTGAGCACTTCCAGTGATAAGGCATCTACAACTCTGGGCAACCACTTCCAGTATCTCACCACACTCATTGTGAAAAGTATCTTCTTTATTCCTAATGTAAATCTACCCCTTGTCCTGCCACTACAGGCCTTGGCAAAAAAGTCTCTGTTCATCTTTTTATAAGTTCCCTTCATGTAACGAAAGGCCACAGTCAGGTCTCCCAGTGCCTTCTCTTCTCCAGGTTGAACAACCCCAACTCTCTCAACCTTTCTTCATAGGAGAGGTGCTCCAGCCCTCTGATCATCATTTCTGTGGCCCTCCTCTGGACCCATTCTGACAAGTCCATGTATTTCTTGTGCTGGGGGATTCAGAGCTCGATGGAATACTCCAGGTGGGGTCTCACAAGAGTGGAGTCTCCCTTGAACTGCTGGCCACATTTCTTGCGATGCAGCCCAGGGTAACGTTGGCTCTTGGGGCTGTGACTGCATGTTGTCAGCTCATGTCCAATTCTTCATCCACAAGTACCCCAAGTCCTTCTCTGCAAGGCTGCTCTCAATCCATTCTCAATCCCCCAGTCTGTATTGATATTGGGGACTGACCCAGCCCAGGTGCAGGACCTTGCACTTGGTCTTGTTGAACGTTATGAAGTTCTCATAGGCCCACTCCTCAAGCCTGTCCAGGTCCCTCTGAATGGCACCTCTTCCCTCCAGTGTTTCAACTGTACTGCTCAGCTTGATGTCATCTGCAAACTTGCTGAGGGTGCACTCAGTCCCACTCTTTGTCATTAATGAAAATGCTAAATAGTATCAGCCCCAATATGGACCCCTAAGGAATGCCACTCATCACTGGTTTCCACTTGGCCATTGAGCCATTGACTATAACCTTTTGGATGCTGCCATACAGCCAGTTCCTTATCCATCTATCAATCCATCCGTAAAACTCATATGTCTCCAATGAAGAGTTAAGAAAGATTTATTTTAATTCAACCTGTTTGGTTCCCGCATCACTGATTCTCACACCCTCGTTTGATTTTTGGTTCTCAGGCTGGCAAATGACACAAATCAAGGATGGTTTTCCCATTTTGTGCTCCCTGCCTGCTGCATTCTGTTTCCTCATTTAATGTAACAGGTTTTAATATATGTTCTGGTGTTGGTTTCTTCTCCTTGCATCCTTACATCTCTGTGGTTTGTCATGGCTCAAAACCCCAGAGTGCATCAAGTCACCAAACAATAAAAATGAAACTGTGACAATATTTCCATATCCTGTTTGTTTTGAGAAAACATAGATCAAGGTTCAGCCTTTATCCTAACATAGCCACTGATCCTATGTGGCACGTCCACCTTGTATCTTTCAAAGATGGGTTGATGGGTTATTTATCTCAAGTCTACTATGATCAAAATTATACTTTGCTTCTGTAGTCTATAGTCACAATCAAAATAACCACTTGCAGACATTGTTTTCCTATGTATGCTTTCCTAAGTATAGTTCTCAACTGATGTTTTAATGTATGACGGTTTTCAGTATTTTAGAGAGCCTAGTAGTGTGTTGGAATCCCATTGCCTGTTCAGTTTCCTTCACATAGTATATTACTGTTAGCTGAAATTAGTAAATTTTGTTTGCAGTCTGACAGGAGGTCCATCTAGTTGGCCGTCTATACTCAAAAGACACCAGCATCTCTGGAGATAGGCATATGCAGGAAAGAACCTTCAGAAGAAAAGTGAATATGTAGTATCTCCATTATGTATCAGTTTTATGAGTGATAGAAAGTGCTCAAAGGGCAAGGTTTGAACCTGGGCAGAATCCCAAGCACAAAATGAGTCCCTAGGGAAATGTTTATCTCCAAAGGCAAACAAGATCAAGACCCCAATCAATGAAAGCAATTCCAAGGACTATAGCCTTGCTGAAGGATTTCATCACAGCTGGGAGAGCTGAGCAAGTGGGATGAAACAGAGTGAATCCCTTCAAGATGAATAAATATACATAATCATAGAAGGACACCTTCATTTCCTACATTGTTGCTGTGTAAATTATGAATTGCATCAGTACCTACATCCTCCACTTTTACAATAATAGCTGTCTGGGTTTGAGTGCTTGCAAGAACCAAGCTAGCCAGCAAGCGTGTTCCAAAGGGATCTGCAAAAACAGAATCTGGAGTGAATCACTCACCCCATACCAGATCAAGGGAAATCCAGAAGTCAGAAGTATGCTCCTCCACTAGGCTGCATAGGCTGGGTCCCAAATTTGGTGAGACACTATTAGCCAGGGCATGGGACAACCAGTGCCAGAACCCTTGTGAATGATGTGGCAGTCCCTGTATTTAAACAGGTATGATTCAAATGTGTCTTGTAAAGTCTTCAGCAGAGCCTGGAGATGTTGCTTATTTTTTGTGTATGCCTCAGCTGAGTTCTCAGACTAGAGGACATCATTAGTGAGAAAGCAAAATGTCTGCGCTGTAACCTGGCTGACAGCCCTCTGCCTTGTTACAGCCCTCAGGAGTTTCCGATCATTGCAAAATCATCTTCTGATGATTTTGTAACAGTGGTAAATGCCCAACAGATCATCTTCTGGTGGTTTTGTAACCATGGTAAGTGCCCATCAAGGACAAGCTTCAGACCATGAAGGTCTAGTAAATTAAGGCAAATTTGAAACACGTTCTCTAGAGATCATAGGTTAGTGCTTTTTATTTTAAAAATACTATATGCTTCATCATAGTCTTGCAATAACACACATAAAAAAAAAAATCAGGCAAATTAATCCCTGATGTGCTGGAATCATGCCATTAATTAATCTGTTTAACTACTGGGACTGAAAGAACAGATGGGAAATTGCATCTCTTTTCACCTGAAATAGCAGTGTCGTATCTTGAGTTCACAAGTCTCTAATGGCTCTGTAATATTATTTTACAATTTAGTCATGACAGCTGTAATTCTAGTTACTGTAACTGACCTCCTCCATAACATGAGATGATTCATTATGCTTAAGTCCTTTTGATATCTGAATTCAAAAAGGAGAGAAAACAGAAAGGAGAAAGGAGAAGTGGAGACAGCTGCGACTGTTTAACCTGCAGAAGAGAAGGCTTCTAATTGATGTATATTAATACCTGAATGGATAATGCAAAGGGGATGGGGCCAAGCTCTTTTCATTGGTGCCCAGTACCAAACCCAGGGGCAATGGGCACAAACTGAAACACAGGAGGTTCCCTCTGATCAGGAAACACTTTTTTACCGTGAGGGTGACCAAGCACTGGCACAGGTTGCCCAGGGAGGTTTGCAGAGCCTCCATCCTTGGATATACTCAAAAGCAGTTTGGACTTTTGCCATCCTGGTCAACTAGTTCTTGGTGGCCCTGCTTGAGCTGGGGAGTTGGACTAGATGACAACTGGAGATCCCTTCCAACATTAGTGATTCTGTGACTCTGTAAGAAAAGAGAGAAAGTAGAAAGTAGAAAGTAGAAAGTAGAAAGTAGAAAGTAGAAAGTAGAAAGTAGAAAGGAAAAAGAGGAGGGGTGGAGGGAAAAAAGAGGAAATAAGGAGGGAAGGAAGGAAGGAAGGAAGGAAGGAAGGAAGGAAGGAAGCAAGGAAGGAAGGAAGGAAGGAAGGAAGCAAGGAAGGAAGGAAGGAAGGAAGGAAGGAGGAAATAAAAAACAAACTACAAAAGGTGCAATCAAGGACAAATGCCCAGTTGGTCTAAATCAGTCAGAGGAACTTGCCTAATGGTGCCTATTTATTTTCTCTTCAGCAAACACATTCCCTGTCATATCATGTGGGAACTCCCACGCAGTTTCACATTTCTTCTATTCTGATCAAGGATGTATCTGTCTTTGCTTATACAAGGCAATGACTGTCCTTAAGGTACTAAGCAACTGAAGAGAAAACAAATGATTGAACACATCTTCTGAAGTAAAAAACAAATATTACAGTTAGGAGCATCTGACCCCCATCTCATAGCAAGTAGTACATACAAACCATTAAAAACTTGGGCCAGTGCCTAGACCAGCTGACCTCTATTTCCCTTGTTCTCTCAGGAATTAAAGCTTACATCATACAAACTAGACATCCACCACCTACCATTTAAAACCTTGTTACTTTATTCTGATTCATACTTGATCAATAAAATAAAAAGTACATTAACAATGGAAAAACACAGAAATAACTAATAACTTCCTATTAACCACAGCTCCTTTATACCATCGCTACTGATGAATGGACATCAAATTGTAACCTACTCCTGATGAGCAAAGTATTAGGAACACAAGACAAATAGAACAGAACACCTGATCATTAAACCATGACCATTAAGAACTATTAATGCCATAATGAACTATCCTCCATGGCATTAATGAATTATACATATGTTAATTCAACTATCCAAAGTCATTATACTAAAAAGCTATGCATGGTAGAGTTCTTTATATAAATAAAAAGAAAAGCTGCTATTGGTTTTGGTGGATTTTGGAATGATGGCTACAAAATAAGGACATTTTTAATCCATTGGTCCACATTTGTTGCCTCCAAGCTTCTTAAAAGGGAAGATGTTTGATCAGGTGGTGTTCTATTAATTTTCAAAATATTTTAGAATACTAGGAAAATTCTAAAGAACTGGAGTAAAATGCACATGACCCAATATTCTAAAAGAAAAATCAGGGGTAATTTTAAAAGAAAAATGGGCAATTACAGGACTACATTTCTGCCTGATATCTATCCTGGGCAAAAATAGCCTGCCTAATATGAGAATGCATTAATAAGGAATTTAAGATGGCAATATGTAAATCAGAATTCAAGTGTAAGAACACATCCTGCTAAAATGATAAAGTGTATTTTTTCCTGAGATTGCAGGCTTGGATAAAAAGACAATAATGTCAAAACAGTAGAAATCACTATGGTATTTGACTTTACACCAGAAACAACTGGTACAAAACCCAGAAGGATATGAAATTAATATGTAGATGTTGAACTTTTTACAACTGGTTGACTGATAGTCTTTGACATGTAATTGCAAACAGAGTGTATATTTAGTTGGGTTTCTAAGCAGACAACACTAAAAAGAGAGGTCACTGAGACACAGCTATCTAATAAAGCAGTCCCACAAAAAGTATGCTTTTATCAACTTTCACGCTGTTATATAATGTATTTGCCCTTTCACTCTTGGTAATTTGTGATGACTTTGGAAAAAATCATGACTTCTGAGTGTATAGTAGTCAGAAGGGCTTATATGACTCCTGGATACATAAATTTGAGGATTTCTGTGTGTATGAACAGAAATTATACAGCCTCTCAATTTGATAACATGTCACAGCTGTAGGATTACCCCTTGTCATTCCGGTCTCTACACTTCAGGGTGGGTGTCAAAATATTAGGAAGATTACATGGGTAACTAAAGCTGCCAACCAGTTATCACACACAGAACAGAAAATGAATTAAACATTCCTTTATCTCACAGGCAATCACACAGAAAGATCTAGCCTAGTCTAGACAAACTGAGACAAGAAATAAGTCATGAACTTTCAGTAGGCAAGGTAATGAACCATCAGAACAACTTACCAACAGCTATGATGGATTTTCTATCACTGGAAAATTTTAAATCAATATTGGATGTTTTCTGAAATTTACATCACAACTCAAGGAGAGATAATGGGCTTGAAAAAGGAATCAGTTAAAGCATATCCTATGGCTTGGTCTATGCATTTCACACTGGATAATTACTATAACTCCTTCTGCCTTTAAAAGCTGCTACACTACGAAAATTGCAACACATCTGAGAGTCGTAACTGCGATTTGAGGACTAGCATGCAGAATTTTCCTGCTTAACACTTGGGTGGATGACTTGGGTGTCCTTTTGTGGTCAGAGTACTTGATGAGACAGTGACTTGTAAATTCTGTCATATTTACTGTTTTCACTATGTGTACATATATAGATGTATCACTGGGCCTATTTTACATTAGCAACCTGATGTTGAAACTTTTGGAAAGGTTGGAGGATAGAAACCTTAGTTTCACACAGAATCTTGAATATAATGTGAGGTCATGGTACTTCAGCTTCTCACTGAAAGTTCTCGAAATGAGCTCAGGAAAGCTTAACCACCTGTTCAAGCTTTCTCTGTCATAGATACTGACATTTGCCAAAGGCAACTCTGCTTTTCCAGAACAGCTCCCTTCTGTCCAGTCATTACAGCTCCAAGCCAACCAAACCTTCCAAAACCCAGTTCCTTAACCAATCTTTACCACCTCACTTGGATCTCTTTTCCCAAGTATCCACTTCTGGTTTCCACAAACATCCTCCAAGACCTTGAGCAAAAGGTCATTGAATATCTTCTGCTACAAATATGACCTCTTTATCTGAACTCATTTCATGCATCTTTTACCTGCTTATCTTCTCTCTTGAAGTGGTAAGGTCTTGGCTATAAAGATCAATTAATCAATAAACCAATGCAGAGTATTTTATCCTAAGGACCCTGATTTAATTGTTACTACAGTGCCATGCATCAGTAAGTTAACAAAGAACTCATGAAGTTCACAGAACTCACACTGTGAGAGATAATGCACAGCACATTAAAATATTTTTTCTTCATATTTTCATATTAAAATAATTTTCTTCATATATTCATTTAAATCATATAAATCCACTCTGAAGCTTAATTTTTGCTCTGTCAGGAGTCTTTTATTCTGTTATTATGATCACATGTAGCAGCAAGAAAATAGTGATGGAAATCTATCCCAAACACATGCTAGTTAATGGTTTTCTAAGTGCTTTGAAAACTCAGTCTGCTTCCACAAGTTTATGGTGCCTCCACACTTAAGTCTTTGTTGAAGTAACCTACCCATGGACACTTTCATGATGACAGGTCAGGCTCAGTCGCACTTTACTGTACATCTGCTCTACAGTGCTTAATATATTCTAAAAAGCCAAGAATATGACAAACAGTAATTCTTAAACACCAGCCTAGGTGGAAAAAAAAGCTTTACAAAGATTAACAAAACTACAAGGGTACTAAAGCAAGCCCTTTCAACTCACAGAAAAAAAAAAAAAAAACTAATCCCTTTTATAAGATTTCTGATATTTACGGTTATTGAGGCTGGAATGACTTTTTCTTCGTTATTGATTTCCAAGTCTACATGATTATCGCTCTTTAAACATTGCAGACTCACACTGTGCTTTGCTGCAAACTCTAAACCAACAAGCAGTAGAAAGGCCACTTGAGTCCCAAAGTCAAGAAGCATCATGAGGTCTTTTTATCATCTTCAGCTGACACATGAAACTTCTCTTTAGACCTCTTTCTTTGTAAAAAGTAAAATTATATCCCACCTACCTCCCTTCCTCCCTCTAGCTTGTTATTCACTGATTAGCAGCAGTCTTTGTAGAAAATTATTTCTTCCTTTCTACTAACCAGTATAAGCAGAGTGACTCACTCTACCACAGAACATCAAAGTCCTGCTAGGTCATCTGCCCTTCCCTCCACTGGAGCAGGAGATACAAGCTGATGCTTAATGCAGTCAATGGTCATATATCTCTACCTACTCTTTTTTCAGCCTAACAGGTAACTTATCAGGGAAGTTTCTCCTCAACCAGTGATTTGGAAGTTTTTATTTTCATTTCACAAGTGTGTAGATGAGGAAAGAATCTGCCCTGTAAACATTTCAGCGAACTGTGATTGCAAGCAGATGAAAATGACACTGTTTAAAGATGCTTCTATACTGCCAGAGAAGCCTAAAGGCAACTTTGGTCTATCTTCTTTAGCATAATGAGAGTCAGGCTCAGAAATCTGAAAACATAATATTGCCTGATAGCACCTGCTCCTCAGAAAGCCAAAGGCCCCAGTCCAGCATGCAGTGTAGCATGAGATAGATGCATACCATGATGCCCATTGGGAACAAGGAGCTACACCAACATCCTACGCACACATGCACACACACACATAGACACAGAGAGAACCTGTCACACAGTGTGAAAGCTGCACACTATCATCAGTCACTTGCTTTTGTACAGCAAGCGTTTGCCATCTCCAAGACAAGACTGCATGAAATTCCATCTGCGCTGTGCTCTGCACATTAACTCTCCGTATTGCCCTTCAAACTCCAGAAGAAATGAGCTTTTTTTTTGCTCTCCTTCGAGGGCTATTGTCTTGCTTAAACAGCTCCTGCACCCTCCCTTGAATGAGGCTGCACTTGGACACCAGGCAAAGGGAGATTGATTTTACAAGGATGCCTGTGAAAGGGAGACCCTTGGGCCATAAGGGGCATAGAAAGAGTGTAATAATTATTACGGGGTTTTCAGTGGTCATTACACAAATCCAGAGAAGAGAGGAAACTGTGTGGGATATCTAATGTGGTTGGAAAAAACCCTAAGCCATTACTGATATCTTAATATCTGTGCAGTATTTAGCAGAAGAGTTTTACCATGCTTCACCCTCTCAGTCGGGAGAAATTACAATGCCATATGAATAATAGATGAAGTGCTATTTTGATGATGTAAATTAGTATTAATGCAGAAGATTATTTTAATAGTGTGCATAAATGGAATTTTCAGTGCTGAAAGGAACCCTAATTAAATCTGATTCTTTCAACCATTTGCTGCTATGCCACTCAGCATTTTGGCAGGGGGGAGGCTGTTTGTTTTCTCTAACACTTATTTCTGTCTCCTCTTTAAATCATTTATTGTTATATTTAGTCACTACAATCAAAAGTAAAATAAAAACCTAATGATGAGGTCAAACAAGAAGCCTTTTAATAATGCAGAGCACGCTGCACCAGAAGGAAAACATGCCAGCACCTAGGGAGAGTCATACTGGGGACAGGCATTCTTTAGTGCTAGCAAGCAGGAGAAACTACTTCCCATTCCTCTTGCTTGCTTTCCTGTAACAAAACCTTGGAATTTCAGCAGCATGGAACAGCAAAGAACACTATCCTGAAGAAAGTAGTACAAGGGATTTTGCTGCCTTGACCTTAGCTTTGCCTGTTGCATACAAGGTCACATTTGCGCAGCGATATGCGTTAACCACTACCATATAATTGGAGCACTGTGTTAGAACTGACTCAGGAAAAACAGGCAGTCATGTAACAACTTTCAACAGCCTTTGTCGCACAGCAATTTCCCACCCAGCACAGATCTGCCTGACAGAAGACTGACCAGCCTATATGGACTGACCTTCTGCAAGCTCAAGTGCTTCTAAATTGCATTTTCTAATCCACATGCAGGAAAAAAAATATATCCATGAGGTCGTCCAGGAATGCTTAGGATGGTGATGAGCATGGCCAGCCTGTTTGCATTGCAGAAAGTGCAAAGCCAGGAAGATGCTATGATAATTTGATAACTCTTCTCAAGCTCCACTTCTCCTTCGTAAGGGGTGTGGCATCAGGACAGATCAATAAAAGGTGTTTATTTACCTTAAAAGCAGTTGTATTTTGTTGGTTTTCTTTTCCCCTAGAATAGATGAGTGTGGGTCAATACTTCACCAGCTTCCAGGACAGCCCAGACAGCTCTTGCTGTGAAAAGACCACATCAGTTATTGATAATGACAACAGCAGTAATGTTGTATGTAGGTTGTTTTCACTGCAATTCTTTTGAGGCAGTGGCTATATTTTAGTACCTACTTTATGAAACAGCTAATACATACTGAGCTGCTGTACAGTACTAGATTACATAGAACCTCACCTTCCAACAATTGTTGCTTGCTCTCCCCTGGAGAGAGAGTATTCAAATAAGAGCATAATCTCCCACGTTATGTTCTCAATGCTCAATTCTTCCAGACACTGCATGATAAAAAAAATAACCATCATTATATGTTCACCTTCTACCGTGTGTCTTTCTGCTATACTGTGAAGAAAATACACTTGACCAATCCTGACCAAGAGCAGCTAGCTGGCTCCACTCTCCCAGAAAATTAGAATTGTAGCCAATGCTCCTACTCTATCCCTTTGAGAAATATCACAAGACATGTTTTACCAGAGCTAGGATTAATATTTTGGTTCTCTGGTGAGATACTGATGTATTGCGGACAAGAGTAGCCCCATCAAAAACAAAGGAAGGAAAAAGGAGGCGGGAGCAGGGGTGGGGTGGGGATTAGGATCTAGAAGAAGAAATCCAGGATCTAGAATAAACATGCAAAAATCCAGGATAGTGATAAAAATAAGAGTCCCTGTAGATGCAAGAACAGTAGAGATCCTTGAAATACATGAGTCTTTTCAGCTCTACACATACAGGCGGCAGAGCGCAGTGTCTGGAGGCTGCCCTACCCTATAGCAGGGGCCAGCCACCATCCTCCACAGACCCTCCTCAAAGGTGGTTTCAAAGTATGATTGCATCTACACCCGCACAGAGGTAAGGTACAGTGTTACTGCACAGCCTGTCATGTGCTACTCATTTGAGCAATATTTATGACCATGTCTTGTGCTATGAAGCATAATAAACAATGACAAAATATTGATGGCATATTCCTCTGAAGAATCATCATTTATGTATTTTATGATGGGGCTATTTCATAATTTATTGCAAAGTTGCTTTGTGCTATAAAATGCATTATCTGATAGTTTCTAATGTATGCTCACAATACATTATCGCAGCACTGAGATTAAGCTCAGGTGTTTATTACTGAGGCATTTTTACCCTGTTAGAGCTCATAAATGAGAAGTCAGGAGTGACTAACCCTTTTTGGTAGAAATTTGAGTTAATGGAATACCTACAGGAGAACAATAGGTACTGTCAGACTGGAGGGGCCATTGACAACACACTGTGGAGGCTTTGCATTCAGGAGACAGAATGAGGCTTATTTCAAGACGCATTGTTTTTGTTCTGGTGATGTTGATACAGATATAATGCCTCTTCATGGGGAAAATGAGATTTTTTTAGTCACTCCCATGGGTAAAGAAGGTCAGAGGGAGTTTAGGTTTTTGCTGTCCTCCTGGGGCCTTCAATAACATCCTCTCTTAGATACAGGCAGAGATTACCACCTCTGCATGCCCAGGTTTACCACTCCACAGAATCTATTGGTTCCTCAGAGCTGTCAGCAGAGCAGATGGTGTAAATGCACCTCAACCCACCTCAACAAGGAGCTGGGTTAACAAAAACCTACTGTTCTGAAGAATTTAGAGTGCTACACCCTTAGGTAATGGAAAAAAGCCACTTTGATCAAGCTATAGATACCTGTACTGTATACATCTACCTGCCAATCAGATCACATCTGTTTCTCCTTCTAAACTGCATTTTTCTGCTAAGAGAACATCAACTTGAAGTGTGCAGTCACCACTTCTGTCTCCTCCAGATCCCTCCCTCAAGCCTCACCTTTTCAAGGATGTCCACAAAATGCACCACCTGACTGCTGATGGCCAGCTCTAATAGCTTGCTCCAGGGATACCGCATTACTCAGTTGACTGACGCATTAGCCACTCTCCATATCACAAGTTTTTGTGGAGTTGTGGGGTGTTTCCCCCCCCCCCACTGATGATGCCCAACCATAGAACTAGACTAGGAAGATAAAACCTTATTGACCAAGTGCCACCTACACATTTCAGACCTAAGTGCAACAACAATACACAGCAAAGTGCAGAAAAAAGATCCTCAAGCAAGCCAGTAAGTTCACAAAACCCAGCATGGGTATACGGAAACGTCAGTTCAGGTCCAGCACCAATAAATCTATTTCAACACTGATACCTGTGGATACCTCTAAATTTATTCTATGGTTTGCATTGTGTGGCTGGCACATGCCTCCACTGTGCTTTCCTTCAGGGCCAATGCCAGGGTGAGATTTTTCACTAATACCTGCACTTTGCAGAAAAAAGGGAGGTTAAAATAATATGTAGCTAATAATTTGCTTATTTTTACATAATTTTAAATTTCGTATAACACTACATTAAAACATACACTGTAGTCATAGACCTAAAGGTATATTATTGCCATCAGTGTCATAAAAATTGCTCTCAGAGAAGCAATAAGGAGAACTCCAGCATTTCATATTCTCAGCCAACTTTCAGAATGTGTAATGTGTCACTGCTACTTGTCTGCAGGCATTAAGGAGGTCATCTGACAAGACAGACCTGAACTTGGACTTCAATATTTTCATCATGGAAATTTCAGCCTCACTCAGATGTGTTGACCTGAAACATGCGCTTAATCAAAAGGAAATTCCACTCAGAAAGACAAAGCTGAGTTTTTTTCCTGTAATGGCTAAAAATATGGTTGACATGGCTGTGCATTTAATTGCACATGTGTTTGCAAGGTTATAATTTCCATTCCAGGTCACTGACATTTACTTTCAAGACATTTCCAATCTGATTAGAAATTCTGCATATAAGCCCAGCAAAAAAAGAAGCTAGCAAAGTGAGTGTGTTGCAGCTGAAGACAGAAAGTCACATCTCAAAACGCTCCTTAGTGTTTTCCGAATACTCTGACTACATCATCTCTAGGAAAGTTTATTTCTTCTTTGACTTTCTTCTGAAATGTAGAGAAAAGAAATCTGTGTTGAACTAAGTTATCTAAGCTCAAGCTTCATTCTGAAAGCACTTACTGATGAAATTTGTGTCAGTTTTCCTTTCACCTTGAATTACAAGATTAAGGTCTTTAAGTTTGGATGTCAGCTCAACAGCAAAAGCCAAATCAGACAGCTGTGGAGGACCACCGAGTTCTTCATACTACTTACCTCTCATCCAAGAAATGGTGTATTTCTGGAAGATTTTGAAATCTTTTCAGTGTTTTCCCTTTTCTGTTGCACTATTGTATGGAGAAGGCAGTCAGCTGTAATGTGCACTATTAAAAGATCTTTTAAAAAATATAAGTAATGAAATATGACAGGGATGAAATTTGCTGTCCTCAGGACAGTCTGTGCTACCAAAGGACTGCTGTTAACCTTAGCAGGGACTTACGAGCCCTGGAAAGTTAACTCTTTCCTGTGGTAGATCCATATCATCACTGAGGCAAGGGAAAACCACCAGATGCTGCTATTGAAACAAGCTGTGGAATAAGCACTTCCATGTCTCCCATCTACCTTATGAATAGCAGGAAAATGTTTCCCCCCAGTGTTCTCTTCTGTCAGAGTTTTAAAGAGTTCTCCTTTGAAACCATGCTCTATGGGTATCATTGAAATGAGTAGTGGGCAGTGTTAACAGCTTCTGACTTGTTTAAGTGGAAGACAGTGAGTGTGCATGCTTCCAACTTTTTTTCAATTTTTCCACAGATTTTCCTGTTACAACCTCAGTTTTCCTTGCTGCCATAGTCCCAGAAATCTGGATACCATACATAACATTCAAAATACATATTTATAGTTATCAGAAAATAATTTTGCACTTGCACAGTGACCCTCTTCTACCAGCTTGACATCTTCGTTGCATTTCTTTTTGGTGCAGATTTCTGGTGCAAGACATAACTGTTGCAGCCTCAGGTTTAATTCCTAAACACGTGAGTAGTTCCAATGCCAAACTCAGACCTGGGGGTATATTAGCTCTTCCACATCAGCTGGCCTCCTGTTGGGTGCACTGTTTGGAAAACTCAGCTGTGTTAAAAGGAAGGTTGTCTCCAGCTCTCCCTCTGCACATGACCCATTAGCGAATCTTTGATTGGAAGTATGTAAACAGAGGTAGGACTAGGACCTCTTTGTTCAGTTTCTATTCCAACATCTCTCGTATCATTGACTGAACAGTAAATTAGCTTCAGTAAAATATATTATTTTAATTTCAGTGACATGCTATTCAAAAATGGGGGAGGCCTAGAGGCAACATGGACAGTGCTCTGGATGAGGTTCTGACCACTAGTTCATTACATACACATTCATCATAGTGTCACCTTCAAAGAGAGAAAAATCCCCTCGCACTGCAACCTTTCCCTCAGCCAGAGACCTCAAGGGGATGGAGGCATCTAAGCTACATGCTTGATTCAGATCTATGCGCTCTACAGAGAGCACTTGAACACACTTCTCTGCTCAAACACTACTTGTTTATTTAATGCCAGGCTGCCTGTGACTATTTGCCCCATGGCATGGTCATCTCTCCCCATTGAATTTGCAGGCAAGCTAGATGCCATTCTTCCTTTTTCTCAGTACACAGAGTGGCAGGGCAGGGGTGCACAGATAACCAGGTTTTCATCCTCTGACACCTAAATTGGAAGAGCTTATGGTGTTTTTCCAGATCTTTTCCTTTGGCTTAACTTGCGCACCTACTGTCAGCCAAATGCTGAACAAGCCTCTGGAAAACCAAAAGCTAGGTATCCTGAACTAAGCACTTTGATGGATACTTCAGAGATTACTTAGCCTAAGCTTTCTGCATTTCTAAAATTCAAATAATGATTGTTATTTACCTTGAGGGCATAGTGGGAAGCTTAATTCATTAACTGTGTTCATAAAGCAGAGCAGTACCTTTTTGGCTCCTAATTTAAATTCAGTGGCCAATGTTAAGTTCCTAAATCAATATGTAGAGATGTGAACAAAAAAGATTTGTCTTTCAAAAGAGTTGGGTCCATTCATCTCTCAGCAAGAACTCTCCTGCTCTCTCTGCTTTTAATTGACTCAGTTGAGAATTGGGAACCAAACATCTGACCATTATGATCTAAATTGGTGTTTGTCAGAGCAAAAATCCAGCCTAAATAATGTGTCTGTTACACTCCCCACAACAGCAGCTATCTATGATTAAAGTGTTATTCTCACTAACTTGATTATAATCCACTGCAATCAGAAGATACTTCACTGACAGGAACTTTCTGAGACTGTCTCTGCCCTGACTAAATGTCTTTGGTGCATATTTGCAATTACATCTGAGAGAACATACATACATATATGTGAACATTTCAAATGTCCATGCCATACTTGTATCTCTGCAGGAGTAGTTTTATCCCCTCATAAGCCAAAGAGTATGTTGTCTTTTTCTTTCATTTATCTCCTCCCTATTTCATGGAGTATCTGTCCATAGTATATTCATCTTACAGAAGAACTGGAAATTATCTGGACCTAGATGCCAAATGTAGCTTTCCCCACGCCCCACCCCTCTTATCCTCTAATTTCTTTTTAGAAGCCAACTTAATTCCTTTCAACTTCCTTTGAAGCAGCTGATGCTTTCAGGTGCCGCCATTGGTTAGACGAGGAAGCCTAAATCATTTAATATAATATCATTATTATTCTTTAGGGTTTCTGCCAGCTGCCTAGAGGGATGATGGAGGAACTGTTTCCTTCCTAGGTATAATTTGTCTCCTGGGATGCATTACAGGAAGATTTTACCTCTCTCTGGATCACTGCAGATTGCTACAGACAGGCATATAATGCCTCTTTGCTGGTGAGTCTCACTGATACACTCGCATCCTTGGGGGAGGGTATATGCCCCTTGGATCAGTGTGGTGTAGAGTGCTGGAGTTGGATTTTTGCCTTTGCAACATTCTGCACTGCCTGCCTCCTATGAGTAATGGAAAAGCCCTTGGTCATCTTTGCATGCCATGCTTTAGTGGTAGCATTTGATTTTTGTATTGGCCTGTGAAGGCAGGTGGAATAACTGTATATAATTGTAAGGAATTGAACTTGTTGAACCAAGTAGTCCAGTCCAGTGTTTGTATGTTCGCTTTGGTATGACCAGTTCTTTAATCAGCCAAATTCTTTCAATGGATTTTTCAAATCTCCTTATGCAATTGATTTGTAATTATTGCTGCACTCCTTTGTGTGTAAAAACTACAACAATCGAGACTAGACCAAGTTTTAACCACTTGCTGATATGGTGAACTCGCAGTACCATCTGCATTTAGATAAGCCTGTTAAGCCCCGTGGAGAAAACAATGACATTTCAGGGAAGCATTTAAACACATACTCAAGAATAATTGCTTGAGATGATTGGGATTACAATGGCTGGATTTGTAAGGATTTCCAAGACAAACAGGGCACTGGGATAATGCAGATAAGGCCTCCCCATGTTTAGTTAACAGAGCACAAGGGAACGATGTGACTGGCACTTTGATCAGTTACACCAAAATGTAGGATACTAATCAAGTGACCAGGCTTAGATTTACTGGACAGGCAGGAGAAATGGCTGCCTTAGAAAGCATCCATAGTCCTGACTGTGGTGCAACTCTAGCTGCTCATCTGACTTGCTGAATTTGCAGTGCAGTTTTATCTGGCCTGACCCAGTGGTCACTTCCACTTGCTTTGGTGTTTTCAGTTTAATTCTGAGAGAAGATCTCTGTCTGAATTTCCATGGGTTCCCTCACGCTAAATGTCCAACAGTTTGGAGAATGGCCTTACTTTACTCCATGTGTGATACCACCACGACAAGTCTCAGTCTCATTTGTGCTTTTCTCCATTGCAAAATAGCCCATAACTCTACCCACCACCAAGCTGTGGTAAAAACATAAGTTTGTAAAAGCCACTTCTGTTTCTACGTACTCCTGACGCTTTCTAGATTGTGGAGGCGAAATGGTAACAAATACAACAGGATTCACCCTTGTTTCCTGTTAGGACTTTTATGCTTGTTTTGATCCTTTGTGTTAAGATACTGTGTTAATACCTGGGCACTGCCTGGAGTCTCCAACGGGAGGCCTGAGTCCACAGCATTATTAAAATGAGCTGTAGTTCACTTTACCAGAAAACAGAAATTATTAAGGAGCAGACAGGGCATAAGGTTACACAAGCCAGCCTAATCTTTCTTATGTTCCTTTAGTGCCAAAACCTTACTCTCAGGAACATCTTTCTCATGCTCCTTTCTTGTCTTTGTCTTGGGTAGTCAGCGGCAGAAGCCCAGAGTGCATGTCAGGTGGTAAGATTTCTCAGCAGGGTTTGAAGTCAATGGAGACCCAGAATCACTGGAACCAAAGCTGTGCAAACCTGCCAAATCTGCTCTTAGTCTAGCTCCGCTAAACGAAGTTATTACCTAGCCTTAGTCTCTGCTTTCCATCTTGCTTTCCTTTGTCTCCCAAAGCAGAACTGTACAACCGTAAAAGTGAGATGTCAGTGTCACTTTGAGCATTATACTGTATTAAGTACTCCATGCACTCAACAAAATATCTGAGAGAAAAGATCTTGAAAGGCTTTGTATTAAACAAGTGAAGACAAAAGTAACACAACACACTAGAGACACTGATAAACAAACAAAGGCCTTATCCAAACATATGTCTTTAACCATTTCCAAATTATTAAGGAATCACAATTTTTTCACTTTGGAAGAATGGAGATATAAGCAGTGTTTAATTCTTTAAACAGTAAGACCTGTGGTCTCAGCCTTTATTGATTCAAGTACTATTTATCTCCTTGTATATTTCACTGCAACTAAACAAAAATGGTTCCTATTATATTCTACTCCTTTTAGAAAAAAAATAAAATAATTAAACATATCCTGCCTGGGAGGAAAGCCAAAATGTTGAAAAGTTATGATGAATGAGAGTAGACATTAGCTGAAGCAGGAACACTGAACAAAAAATTCAAGGCACCGGCATGGTACGGCTTTTATTGTCACTAGAGAATCTGAAGGCTGCCACTTACTAAGGAATAAGCACTTTTTTTTTTTTTTTTTCCAACTTAATAGCTAACTCCATATAAACTGAATGGTGGCTATTTTTAATTAGATGTCCAGCACTGCCACAACTAGTCCCCAAACAGACAGGCTGGAAACTACAAAAGGTATCCGCAGAAGCTGTTGTTGGTTTGTTCCTGAGATGGACGAGTGAATTGCTCCATAGTGGCCCCCATAGCGGGAAGCCAGCATTTTCTTCTTCCCCATGCAAGCAGTAATCTGCAGTCAAGACATGGTTGTAGAAACCTTTTCATCAGTAGAGAATTTTCCTGGGTCACAAATCCCCCAGTCATTTGAAAGTCAGCTCCAAAACACAGTAAAATTTTTTTGTTAATGTTTCCACAGACCTTAAAGTTTCATATAGTTCTGCAAACATTATGAAATGCCTTACCATGTCTAGACATCCACAGATATGACATGGGTCCCCTGGAAGATTCATGACCCAATACAGACCAGGTGTGATGTGCCAAAGGTCTAAGATGGTGCTAAATTCTTATGTTTATGCAGGGGGCACTAAGTGAATTATGAGAACAGCCTTGTCACCATCTCTTCACAGTCTCCTAAAACTTAACACAGATGATTTGCCAATCCAAATGAAACAGTCAGTCCCTTTCAGCATGCACCAGTAAACTGAATTTGTTCTGTCCTGCTTACAGTTATCTTGGCATGAATCAGTCCCCAGGTGAAGATACAGATCTCTGCTGGTGCAGTGCCACACCCAGGGCAGGAAAATCAGCCTCTCAAGAAACCCATCAGTGTGCTCATAGATCCTGGATCTGGCACAGGTGGCCAGTTCAATGCCCAGGCAATGTGAGCTTGGGCCCTCTCTGTATGTTACTCCCTGGTATTAACATCAGCCATTTCCTGTAAGAGATGCACACCTGGAACTGGGATTAAATCTCTGCTCACCTTTAAACTCAGACCTTCAAGTCTGAGTTTGGGTGATATCTGTTACTATCAAGACTTCTGGAAGGACTTATGGGTTTCTGTAGGCACCCAAATCTCTCAAGCTTGTCAAACTCAGCAACCTCTGTACCTCCATGTCAACTACAACTGTGCTGGTAGTAGCCTGGATACATTTCCTTGCTCTTGCATTCTGTCCCAGCTCCTTCAAGGAGCCACTCATTTCTATAATTCATCTACCACCTTGGTGCAGCTAAGACATGTCTTTTCCACCTTGTGGGTGCTGGAAGGGTGAAATGTTTTCCCTTTTTGAAAAATGCCTTAACAGCACTATGCTTAGGAGAGATTTCTGCAGGCAGGATGTCCCCCTGAGGAAGTCTGTGGGGGAGCCCTTTCTTCAGAGCACAGAGAAACAGAAGAGCTAATGAGACTAAACTACTGTTTCTTTTAAGCATGAGGCTTTGCTCAGAATGAAAGATCCATATGGATTATAGCTATAACCAAAGCTCTTCATGAGCTTCTCTGCATCTTAGGGCAGCTCTGCCACCTCTAATACAGTTCCCTCAAAAAAAAAGTGGCAGCAGATCTATCTGCCTAAAGTGTCCTGCTCAACCAGAAAGTTGGCAAATCCCAGCACTGACCGGAGAAATTATGCTTGTGGGGCATATGAAGGCACAGGTCCCAAGTGAGATCCTTTATTGCACCCATAGGTGCTGGTTATATACAATTGCTTATCCACCCAATTTCTGCCCTGGAATATGCCTACACGCAGCAAAGCACCTCTGCAGCCAGTTCACACTCCACCAAGCTGTCTACTCCCTTCAAGCTCATCTGAGAAGGCTTCTTCTTCCCTGATACTTAAGACGTTGGAGGCTTTGGGCACCCCTCATTGCAGACAGGTGTGCACAGAATTGATTTACAGGTGAGCTCAGAGAGCCAGATTTAGCGTGAGTTCTTTCCTCACTACATTTTAAGGCATAATCTGCAACCTGGCACCCAGATGACAAACAAAACCTTTTCTCAGAAAGAGTCCTTACAATTCCCCCTTTTTTGTTTGTTAAATTGGATGTGTGAATTTGAACTGTCATAGCTTGATGGATAGCCCTCTGCACCATGGCTCACATCAGGTTCATCACCACTGCAGGATGGTGGGTGAGCAGTTGGGAACCATGGGACAGTCATTAAAATGGGAATAGAAAAATTGGGAACAGAAAAATCATATGGATGTTTTGGACCAAAACAGCCAAAATTGCCCCCACCCACAGATTCTGCATTTTGGACAAAACTAAGTTGTCACGTTGTGGCGAGCTGTCTGGGATTATAGTCTTTTGAGACAAACATTCCCTTGGTGATTATGTTTATCTTCTTGCAACAGTAGGATATCATGTCCAGTAGAGGCTGCATGGATTTCATTCATGTATTTGCAGCAAGGAGCAAGGGAAACACCTGAATCTGTTCTGTGCTGTTTTGCAAGTGTGACTAGATCTGTAGATTTAAATTGTACTATGCATCTTATTGACAAAGACCTGAAGAGGGACTTGAGCTGAAGCAGTTCTGAAAGCAAGAGAAGGAGAGTGTACTAGGGTGCCTTAGATCAGTGCAGAAAGGAGGCTATGCGAAATGGATACATGGAATTATTCAGTGCATTCCCTGTCCAGTACCAGGTAGGGTGACCAGCTGTGTGGGAGCAACTCGCATATGAAGCTGTAAAAGAACTCAGATGCTCAGTTAAAGATTTTTGGACTCAGATCAGCATTTACCATGAATTACCACCATGTTTTTTCTATTTCCTCAAGTCCCTGTTCAGGCACTATTTGTGGCATACAAAGGCATGGATCCCAAGTGAGATCCTTTCTTGCATGCATAAGTGCTTGTTATATACAATCCCTTACCCACCCAAGTTCTGCCCTAAACTGGGCCTACATACAGCAAGGCACCTTTGCAGACAGTTCACACCCCACCAGGCTGTTTACTCCCTCCATGCTCATCTGAGATCTCTTCTTCCCTGGTACTTAACACATGGGAAGCTTTGGGCACACCCCTCATTGCAAACAGATGTGGCATAATCACTCTGCAACCCGGCAGCCAGACAATGAACAAAGCCTTTTCTCAGAAAGGGCCCTTACACTCTTGTATCAATCTGAAGTCTGATTTTATTAGCACTGTATCTAAAAACCACCTGGTGCAGAGCTTTTCTTAAGATCTGAGCTACCAACCGATTTTTCTGAGCACAAGCCAGCAAGAAACAATGAAGAGGCTTTAAGTTCCCTGGCTTCATGGAAAGCCCAGGAGTTGTTCCTGCGTAACTGTGCAGGATTTATTAATAAGGCCAACATTTCTGAGAGCTGTTCTGGCTGATGCATGAACTGCAGAATCACTGCCTGTCAGATCTGTGACCAATGTGGCCTGCGATAGCAGACTCAGCCCAGGCACACTTAACTCACTGTCTGGGATGCATTTAAAGCTCTTTGTTTTCATTATGAGATGAGGGTTTGCCAACCCTAGTACTTCTATATACTGACAGCTTAACTACTGATGTCAGATTTTGCTGAAAAATGAGTTAATTTATGATTGCATGAAATGTTTGTCAAAAAGACAAAACACTTGGATCTGTTGGCAGTATATAAAACTATAAATACTAGAGAACATAGTGACAGAAGCCAACATTTATTAAAATTATGGCCTGTAATGTTTTCAATAACCTCTTTCATTTGTTTATTATTATTTTGCATCAGGACGTTGCTAAAATCCTCCATTCCAGGCAGCCAGAGCACGCCTAGAATACAGGTGGACAGCAAGCTTCAGCATGAAGGACTTGGGAAAGGGAGCAAGTGGAGATGGAAGAGAAGTCTGTCATCATGTTTATTTATCCTTAGACTTCTCCATAGGTAAGTCCTACCACTCCTGCCAGAATTGTTGCCCTTTGTTCAGTGACTGTATGATGTCTTTACAACAGCTACTTGGATAGGAATCATGGAAGAGTAACACCAGGAAAGTAAAAAGCATACTCTGTTTCCCTCCTGAAACTGTCTCCCTCCTGAATTTCTGAAGTACTCTGGAGAAACAAACCCTTTTGACTTATTGCCAAGGGTCAGAGTTGCATTTGGAGGCCCCAGATGACTCCTGATCCGTGCGTGACCTCATCAGGGATCTTGGTGCACGGAACAAGGTGGGCACCCTCTATAACCCACTGTTCTTGTTCAGTCCCACCCACCTGCTGCTTGCTTTGGATCCCAGATCCCTCCAAGGGGTAGGCTTCTGTTCAGCTGTACTCTGTTCTTGCTATTTATGTCACTGATCAGGACTCTTCTGTGCCAGTCCTCATACAGCTACAGAAGAGAGGCCTTGCTGTAGTGAGCCTTACATCTAAAGGCTGCGAGATAAACAACAGAAAGGGAATTAGATGTCCAGAGAAAGCAAGTAATTCACCTGAGAGTAAATCATGACTGAACCGGTGAGAGACCTTAGGTTTCCTGACACAAAGTTTAGCTCATGTCCACTAATCCTGCCCCTTCATGATTTTCTCCCTGCCCTAACCTGTCTTTCATATTCATTGCTATTGTATTCTCATGCATACTATTCCTCTTGGACCTAGACCTTCCTCTCACTCTTTGAGGAATTTCCTGGACTTCAGGCTCTTCTGCCTTGCTCTCTGTTTCACTAATGCTTTTTTCCTGCTACTGGCCCCCAGTGAAAATAACATTGTGACTTTCATTTCCTCACATTTTCTTTAGTGTTTGCATGTCTCAAGTTGCTCTTAGCCATGCTGGTCCAGAAAGCGACCAAGGGAAGAACCATTAGTATGAGACCAGGAGAATTCCAGACAGACAGGATGACAGGGTCACTCTACTGTCAATGCATGAACCGTCCCATAGTATTTGTTCCAATTTTCCATATATCTTGGTTTTAAATAGATTGTCCAATCATTCCTTTAGGGGACTATAGTGTATAGTAATACTAAACTACTCTAGTAATCTGAACACTGGGAAAAGTTTCAACTGTTATTTCTCTTTTATACTAAAATCTGGAGGTAGAAGCATGAGTGCTGGGGAAAGCCTCAGTGGAAGATATATGCTTCTTTGCCATTTTGGTTCTTTGGGTTTAATTCAGTTGCCCAAAAATAAGTGTGTAGTGACTTTTGAGGTGCCAGCAGCATCCAAGATGGCTTCACAGGTATGCCACAGGACCTACAGGAAAGATAGTTTCAGGCAGGATGCTTTAGTGACTCTGAAGTGATCCTAGATGCCTTTAATCAGGCAACTAGATGGGCCTCCTTTCCTCCTAAGTCAAAAACAGGAGTATAATGGGGCACAATTTCAAGCTTAGCTTATCACATTTCCCAGGCTATTATCTACGGCATAGCTAGCAAGGAACAACCTGGCACGACTGAGAACCCACCGGTCCTCCGATTCCCATTTGCCCTTAACTTCTGCTGCTGAAGAGAAGGAGTAACAACTAGGTCTTTCAGAACACCTTGTCTATGTGTAGCCAGATGGGGTGAGATCTGAGCAAAGAAAACCCTGTATTCCGACAGATTGTCTTCCAGGTTTTTCAGGAGAAACTTTGGCCATCACAGATCCTTTTTTGGCTTGTAGGGGAAAACTGGCCAACAGAAGGATGTGGTCCTTTGATCTTGAAAGTAGGAGCAGTCAGGCAAAAAAAAAGTATAGCAGAAAACAAAGAGAGGTGCAGCAGTTAACCTATTCCCATACATAGGAGGGTCACAGTAAAGCTAAATATGCTTTCCTGCTGGGACTATTGCCATGAAAGGGCACTCAGAAGACCTGGTATTTGCCAGTGCTGCTCCTGATAGGCCCTCAGTGGTGTGTCAGTCACTCATGTTTACAAAGGCACTTGCGATGCTAAACATTTCTCATTAAGTCTAAATGTCTCTCTCTATAGGCTGCTTTACCACCGAACTATCACTTTTCCTGGTGCCTTTACATCAATACAGCAAAGATCTTTAGTCTTAACGTCTTACAACAGTGAAGAGACTGGTTTTTACTGTCAACAGAAGAGTTGACATCTAGGAACTTTACTGGACTTTTGCACATGCAATCGTAAGGAAAGATATTGCCCAATAAATAAAGAAAATTAATGGATGCTTTTAATTACATAACTGATCTGTCATTATATGGCAGGTTAGCCTTGGCTAAGGACCAGAATTCCACCCAGCTGCTCCCTCACCTTCAGCAGGACAGGGGAAGAAAATAGGATAAGAAACCTCATGACTAGAGATAAGGACATGGAGATCACTCACCAGTTACCACTGCGGGCAAGGGAGGATCAAACTAGGGAAAATTAATTTAAATTCTTGCCAATTAAAGTAAATCCAGAGAAACAATGACAACAATTGAAAAAACTTCCCCCTCAAATTCTTCCCAGTCCCAGCTGCCCCCCGGGCTCCCGGCCCCTGTCCCCCGGGCTGGGGCGGGTCTGGGCCGTGTGCCGGCCCGTGTGAGCCCCTCAGCCCCGCTCCTGCCTCCTGCCCCGTCTCCCTGCTCCAGCGCGGGCCCTGCCCCGGGCTGCAGCCCTTCAGGGACCCCCTGCTCCCGCCGGGGCTCTCCAGGGCCGCAGCTCCTGCAGGAAAGAGCCCCCAGCTGCGGCCTGGGGCCCTCCCCGGGCTGCAGGCTGGGGCTCTGCCCCGGCGGGGGCTCGCCAGGGCTGCAGGGGAGCCCTGCTCCGGGCCTGCGGCACCTCCTGCCCTCCTCCTGCTGCGGCCTGGGGCTGCCTCTGCTGCTGCTCCCCCCTCGGCTGCCTCCTCCTCTGCCTGGGCCGCCTGTGGCCCTTGCGGAAACCTGTTGCCCCCCTCCCCGGCGCCCCCGGCTTGGCTGAGGGGCTCAGCTGTGCCCTGCGGGGGGGCGCTGGGGCCGGCTGGGACCGGCTGGGGCCGGACCGGGGCAGCCCCGGCCTCGCCTCACACAGGCCCCCAGACCTGCTGCCAGCGCCTGGGCACGGACGCCCGCTACACATGAGAAGAAACGTCTTAAACTAGGACTATGGCATTTCAAGCGTAAGGAGCATTGTATATCTGTTTTAGCTCATAAATCAATCACAAGAATATGATACTAGCTGAATAAATTGAAGGAAGATTACATAATTGGAGGAAATGTATATTTTGTGGATCTTACTGGAGATTCATAACTTGGGATATTTGAAGACATGTCTGCAGGGCAGGTTTAGCCTCACCTCTTCAAACTGTGGGCTCAGCTAGGTAACTGTAGCGGTTCCTTATTGAGTAGGCAGGTCAGAGTTGCAGAGCTCTGATGATCTTCAGCAGTTTAAGGACAGCAAAAGCTGTTATGAGCCTAAAGCAAACATGAATAAGTACAAGTTCGCTTCGTAGCCAGGAAATAAGCCTGCCACTGTTCACTAACCCCACAAAGCCCATCACACGGGTATGGCAATGAAGCAAGGTGGGCAACTAGCACACAGCAGCTCCTGCTCTTCTGCATGTGGACAAAGGCTGCTTGAAGAAAGCAGCAAGGATCAGTCGTAACAGCTCAACTTGCTCCTCAGAGCAACTGTGAGTCAGATCTTTGATTTGTTTTACCCACTGTTTGTTTCCTGCTGTACCACTGGGGTTCCGTTGAGTTCAATGCATGACAAGTTGCTAAAGTAGTTCTCAAGTAGAGAAAAAGCAAGTTTAACACACTGTGAGAACAGTTTTCTGGTCCTCCTTATATCTGGAAGCCTTGTTTGAAGAGAGGTAATAGATTGGCAGAACACTTGAATACCATAGTTAGACAGGCTGGACATCATCAAGAAAGATAACAGATGCCGAATTCCCAAGGGAAAAAAAGGTAGCAATGAAGTAAATAACCCAGCAATGCCTCTTTCCTCCCTCACAGTTCTGACAACAAGGAGATTAGCTTTGATGGTTTTCAATTCCACAACACAACTGAAACACAAAGGAAACAACTCTCCTTCTCTGAAATTTATCACAGTACTCGCAAATTCTGCATCCTAGAAAGGGCAGGCTTCATCTGCCTGCTCTTTTATCTGTCTCCTGTGCAGCTATAGATGTAAATTCTGCTTTAAAAAAAAAAGTTCAAGATCTTGGATCTTGTACCTCAGCCAAGATTCGATGTACTTTTCAACATCAGCAAATTGGAAAATCTCAGCCTAAGTTGGAAGTTGAAATAAATGAGCTCAGAGACCTCTACCTCGGTGGGAGGATTTGTTTTGTCTTTTCTTCTTCTTGGCTGGTTGTGAGTATTATTTTTTTTCTGGGCTTTCTTGCCTCTTGCCTTACTCTGTCACAAACAAAATAAAAAAGCATTTCATGGTGCAGTCTGTTAAGAGACTGAGAAGAGGGCAAATTGACTGCCCAGTTGAAGGTATCACAAGTGGATACTTTCTAGTGAAAAAGGTGGGAAATATCCAATTGCCTCTGCAGATGCCAGATCCAAAGACCCATTTCCAGACAGAGAAGCCTGCTTGCGAACAGCTGCACTGTGAAGTCAAGAGCAGGCATTAAATTATACAAGACAGCCCATATTCCTATGGCTCCTCCCACGCTGTGCATTGACCTTCTCTGTTCAGTCAAGACCTCATAAAGGTTCAGTCAGCCACTGTGAGGTTCAGGATGGCAAATCCTATTTTGGTTTGTAGTTTTATAGTAGAAACCTTGCATCTGGGAAAAGAGCTCAGGGTCCTGGCAGAGGGGAAGGATTTTTCTGAAAAGTACCTATAAAAGCCAGGCATGAAAGCCAAGAGCACCCATGCTAGGAAATCAGAAGTACTGAAGAGAGATTAATCCTTCTCTTCTTCAGGATCTAAGTGTCTTAGCGCAACATGCATCTAAACCCTCAAGATAGGAGCTGCCTTTCAAAGAGACCACTGGAAGTGTAAGGATCTGCCCAGGATGTAGATGTGGTATGAAACCTCTAGCAATGCAAGCTGGGCCAGATCGTGATCACTTCATTTCCCTATCACCCAGTTTTTCTCAGTAAGATCTTGTCCCCATAACTGTTCCTCTCTTATGCAAGGTGAGGAACCCTGCCTGGAAGAGCAGCCAGGATTATGGAATTAATGCCAAGCTGGTCAATGTCAAAATCTTATCAACTGTTTCAGCAGTAAGAGGATATTTTTTGAAACTGGGGAAAAACACACATGAAAAACAAGCCATGGTAATGAATTTTAAGAAGTAATTTAATGCTACTCATAACAGGGGTGCATAATCTCTCACACTGATGAACAGTCTAATTAAGACTAATTTATGAATAATAATTCAATCTAAATAGGCTTTTGTGTGTATGCATGTGCATGTGTGTCTGTGCAAATGGTGAGACTGCCTCAGCACTTGGTAATCCTGTGAGTGTTTTGGCAAGGGTGCTAATGAACCATAAAGTACAGAGATCTAGTTGTCTGACAATGCTTCATAATAAGAACAGGAAATGAACTGTAAAAAAAGGACTGGATATGAATGCATTAAATGTTACTGGTTTTTTACACTACTATGAAAAGAGTGAGCCACCAGTGAATGGAATTGTACCAGGCAGCACTGGAGGTGTTTCAGATGCACTCTTTGATCAGTCATGCTCCTGAAGCAGAGAAGGTTTTGTTTGTTTTGCCTTAGTTCTAAGAATCAAACACCAAATTCCTTGTTGCAAGACTATTAAAAATATTTTTATCTGTCATAAAGCAAAAGCTATGAATTCCCTGAGAGGAGAAATACACAAAAATAAATCCCTCCTATCATTTGTTGTAAAGCAATGGTTGCAGACCCATCATCAAGTTTTTATATGTTTTGGTCTCTAGTTCTTATCTCTTAAACAAGTGTTTCTAAGCAGGATTAGATTTATATTGTTGATAATTTGTAAAGAAAGGAGGAACCAAAAGAAGAAAACATGTTTTCCATTTCTTTGTTTCTTTTCAAGGAACACTCATTAAGAACTTTGCTGAGAGATTACATTGGTGTGATCAGTGTCCTTTTTTTCCACTTAGGCATAAGATGTATAAGCAGAATAACATATATAGCAGTAGGAGAGAAGAATTTCCTACTTTTTTCATAGAACACTGGAGAAACCACTAGTACAGTGCTGTGTGCAGTTTTCATGTCGACACTTAGAAAAAAATAATTCAAAAAAGCAGATGGTGCTTAGTGGAGAGCTGAAAGTTTTCTTTGGAGTCTGGCAAACATGCCATGTGTATAAGCAATTGGATGGACAGTTGCACTAAAAGAGTTGCAGTCAACAGCTTGATGTCCAAGTGGAGACCAGTGACAAGTGACGTTCCTCAGGGGTTGGTATTGGGACCGGCACTTTTTAACACCTTTGTCAGTGACATGGGCAGTGGGATTGAGTGTGCCCTCAGCAATTTTGCCAAGGACGCGAGCTGTGTGGTGTGGTTGACAAACTGGAGGGATGGGATGCCATCCAGAGGGACCTTGACAGCCTTGAGAGGTGGGACTGTGTGAACCTCATGAACTTCAACAGGGCCAAGTACAAGGTCCTAGACGTGGGTCAGGACAATCCCAAACACAAATACAGGCTGGGTGGACAATGGATTGAGAGCAGCACTGAGGAGAAAGACTTCAGCGTATTGGTTGAGGTGGAGTTCAGCATGACCTGGCAATGTCCGCTTGCAGTCCAGAAAGCTAAGTGTATCCTCAGCTGCATCAAAAAAAGTGTGGCCAGCAGGTCGAAGGAGGTCATTCTCCCCTACTACTCTATTTTGGTGAGGCCCTACCAGCAGTACTGTGTCCAGCTCTGGGGCCCCCCACATCAGAAGGACATGGAACATGTTGGAGTGGGTCCAGGGGAGAGTCATGAAGATGATCAGAGGGCTGGAGCACCTCTCCTATGAAGACAGGCTGAAAGAGTTGGGGTTGTTCAGCCTGGAGAAGAGAAGGCTCTGGGGAGACCTTATTAGAGCCTTCCAATATGTAAAGGGGTCTTAAAATAAAGATGTAGAGAGACTTTTTGCCAAAGCCTGTAGTGACAGGACAGAGGGTAACAGTTTTGAACTGAAAGAGGATAGATTTAGATTAGCTATTAGGAATAAATTCTTCACTATGAGCATGGTGAGACACTAAAGGAGGTTGCCCAGAGCAGCTGTGGATGCCCCATCCCTGGCAGTATTCAAGGCCAGGCTGGACGGGACTTGGAACAACCTGGTCTAGTGGAAGGTGTCCCTGCCCATAGATGAACTTAAGGTCCCTTCCAACCCAAACCATTCTATGATTCTATGCCAGGGATGTTTGATGGGAAGGTTAAGAGGCTACGAAATAATTCTCTATAGGGTCATCTAACCTGACCTCTGGTGAACAGTCTGGTCCCAAAGTCAGCTGGCTCAGGAATCAGGCTAGAGAATGCTGTGAAAACAAGTAATAAGGATTACCATTTGGAGCTGTGGTCTCCATCCTTATTCGTGAAGAAACTGCAACTGAAGAATTTCCTGCAGACTTTGAGAGTGGGAAATCTGGCCTTAATGCAGGGATAGAGGATGCTAATTGCTCACTACAGGGTCATATTTAGAAGTCACTGGTTTAGTGCAGCTTTGGTAAAACACAACAGGGATATTCTAAACCCAATGTGATGAGACAATACCAAGAAGTGCTAATAGCATGGTCCTTTTTTGTTCTTTTGTCCTCTGCTCAGGTGGGACCAAACCCCTATTGAGAAAGACATGTCTACAGCTATGGTAGAGGTCCACACTCTCCTTATAATCTAGTTCAATCTAGTCAGTACAGTGAATGGACTCAAAAGAGCAATTTGGCTGACCAATAAGTAAGTGGTTACTTTAGGACGAACTGATTTTCTCTTTTTGACTAAGTGAGCAATTCAGTTGCCAAAAAGTGTGTAGAGCCACTTGAAGCATTCTAGGATAACCGCACAAGACTGACAGATATGACATGGAGAAACACTGCAAGAGAACGTCTAGGGTGGTGGTGGTAGTCAGGAGAGGCTTCCATGCAGTTTAGACAGGAGTCACCATCCTTTCAACCCTGCTTCATATCAAAATCTCCCACCTTCTTTTTATAGTAACTTGGGACCATCCAGTCCTACCTTCTTCCACACAAACAACTTAGACCCTCTGGTCATGCCAGACTTCCTGTCCTTCAGCCATCAGTCTTCTAGCAATGTAAGTTGTCTATTTCCTCAAAAAACCCCCACGTTTCATCCCACCTTCTTGCAAAGTGGCTTCTGGTCATACTCAGTGCAAACATGCTCAAGACCCAGTCCAAAATCCAGCAAGGATTCCCTTGGCCCTTCACTCTTCCGACATCTGTCCAACCTCTCCTCACTTCATACTTTCACAGCCATCACAGAACTGCCAAGCTGAGCTTGCTCATACCTGCAGAGGGGTAAAAACAGGTGGGAACGGGGAGCTTGTTGTGGGTTAACTGCTGTAAGCAGCTAAGCTCCACGCAGTCCTCACTCCCCTCCAGTGGGAGATAGGAGAAAGAATGAAAGGGTGAAAGTGAGAAAATTTGTGGGTTGAGATAAAGACAGCTCAATAGACAAACAGACAAAAGCTGTCTGCACAAGCAAAGCAATATAAGGAAATCATTCACTAATTCCCATCAGCAGGCAGATTTTCAGCTGTTTCCAGGAAAGCAGGGCTTCATCATGCATGATGGTGACTTAGGAAGATAAATGCTGTAACTCCAAATGTCACCCCTTCCTCCTTCTTCCCTCCAGCTTTTATGGCTGAGCATGACATCGTATGGTGTGGGATATCCCTTTGGTCAGTTGGGTTCAGCTGTGCTGGCAGTGTAACAGCTAAAACATTGGTGTGTCACCAGCACTGTTATCATCAGAACTCCAAAGCATAATGACATACGAGCTACTATGAAGAAAATTAACTCCATCCCAGCCAAAACCAGTACAAAGTAGAATAGGGAGGTTTCAGCCTATCTCCCCAAGTAAGTGTCACAGCTGTTTGATAGGTGTGGAAGAGGAAGAAGTTTTGAGAGAGGTAAACAGGAAAAAGGGGCAGTGCAAATACAAAAAACACATGGAATTCCATTAGTGAGGGCTCCTGCCAAAGGCTTCTACACATTTCTCAGAGCATGAGAAGGACCAAGCCCTTTGCTTGTAACTTAATGCTTGGGAGTCATTAGGCTAAAGAAACATCTATTAAGCTTTTGCTTGTTTCAAAAGGGTGATTAGGTAGCTTCTTAAAACCTTTTTTTAGCATTGTTTTCTATTATTTTACTTGGGGTTTTTTTTTTGCAGTGTCTGAGACTCAGGCAGCTCTATAAAGAGACTCAGACAAATACAATACTCTTATAAAACTGACTTCTCTCTACTTAGTCCTGTAGCTAGCGAGTTACTTTCTTATATAAAATCAATTACAACTTTTTTGAAAAACTGATTGACTCTTCCAAGTAATCATAAAGCAAGTTACTCAGATTTACTTCATTTCAAGCCACATTCTTCTTCACAGTTGCAGTAGAAGATGAGAAACAAGGGAAAGGCAATATATATCAACTGGTAATGCATTGTTCATACACAGTAGCTCATGATACTCAGAAGTAGCACCTAAAAATAGGCCACAGAATGGGGAGAGAGATAAATATATACATATACAGATATCCCTTTAAAGTTTCAGCAAAAATTATATTGCCATTTCAGACAATTAAGGGGCGGGGGGAGATGCACATACATAATTTCTGGACTCAGACTTACCAAAAGTAAAGAACAGCTGGATGCTGACGTGCTCATTTTTTGAGGGAAGCAAGAAAGAGACATGGGATGATGAGAAGATGTCGCAGTAAGAGACTGCAATGGCTGGTGAATGAATACCAGGTTGGAGTTACGTTGGATAAAGTGACAACCAGCTCATACCGTACCAACTCCAGTACAACACAAATACAGGGAATGGCCTGGTGCTCTGCTTTTCCTAAAGGGCTGCTGTTATTACTGGGAGGATAAAACAGTTTATAGGAAAGAAATTATTCTAGGGAGATGCTGACTGAAAGCATCTGCTCTTCTCATAAGGTATTGCTGCAAGTAACTGCCTGCTTTATAACCAAGCAAAGGAATTTGGTGAATATAGGTTTACATAAGGTTTACAAAAGCACATTAAGATGTGAGATAGGAACTTAGTATGATCTACAAAAGAGCCTAAGAAGGGAATTTTAGAAGATTAGACACACACCCTACTTAGGTCCTTTTGCAAGTGCTGTGCAGCACCCTTTTCCATCTCTGTATGTAGAAATCCCTTAGGAATCTCCCCAGGCCTTAATCATACCCCTTTAAGTGAAGTTTGAACCTTGAATTTCGAGTTCCAAGCACAGAAATGAATCATGAGTGGAATTTTCCCTTCACTTTTCAGCTCCTCTCTAAGCCTTCCCTTCCCCCTCTCAGCATCTTCGGTGAAAGACTGTACTTGCAGAACAAAAAAAAGGCACCTTTTTTTTTTTTTTTTTTCTGGAGGAAAACAAGCAAAAGTGAGCTGTCGAGGCAGGACTGCATGTGTTCACTGATCTGACACATTTTGACTGATCTTCCCTCTTTGTCCCTTGTGTTTCTGTCTCAGCCTTCTTTCTTTGTCCTCATCTTCCATTAAGATCAACAGAAAATTTCTTATCACACCCTAACTGTTACTTGCAAACAGCAAGCTTGGAAGGCTTAAACATTTTCCCTTAAATGCATGCATTGATTGTGGAAAAAGCAGGGTCCTTAGAAAGTGTCAGCAAAATTTCTGCTGTTTGAAGGAACGAGGTAGAGGGAAGAAGCAGATTTGAAGTAATTTAAAGTAAAACTAGGGAAGTAAATCTTCCATAGCTTTAAAGTAATTATTTCACTGTTTTCATGATGATTCTCTAGCACATTCACGCTCACCTCCATGCTTCACTTATCAGTAGTGTCCTGTCCACTTTCCTTGTGCTTGATGAGCTGCAATTTCAGCAGAATATTTTGCACAGATCGTCTAGGTCCATCTAAAACACTCAGTCTAGCAGGCATGCTCCATTCCAGGTTTTGGGCCAAATTTTTCCTGAGGTTGCTTCTTTTGGCTGGTAGTGACAGTTATGAGACTGAAAGCAGGAAAGCTGACACCCAGGCAGCCAAGAGGAGCAGAATGAACAAGAACCAGGCTATGAGTGGAAATGTGATGAGGCTCCTGAGGACTGTAAGGTAGGGGAAGGAAAGAGCACTGAGATGAGCAGCAGACAATGTTGGGGCAGTGCCACAGTCCCCAGAACAGCAAATACAATTCCCTGAGCTGTACCATTCCCCTCGCATCCTGCAGTTTGCTGTCTCCATCCCACTGCAAGTGGGACACAAGGGAAAGCATGCAGCCTACCTATCGCCACATCACAAGCCCCCACTGAACCTGCACAGGGGGATGCATGCTGGTCCTTGGCCATCCTACACTCCTAAAGGTGAATCTACCACTCCTCCTGTGAGACAGAGGAGTATTGCAAGAAATATGGCCTGAGGGCTCCTGGCAAATTACAAATGAAGTTCTCAGATTGACAAGTTTAGCTAAGTCTGTAAGAGACCCAGACACAATCTTGTGCTGGGAGAGAATGGCAATAAAAAGCAATCTTGCTTTTATATTGCTGAGCAGAGGCAGCAAGCATTTAAAGAAATGCTCAGCCAGCAAACTGAAACAGCAACAGCAAAACACTATATTTTTTGTCAAAATTCAAACCACCTCAAGGAGTAAATTAACACTAACCATTTCTGAGCTCCTCACCCCATCAGAAATGACAGTGTTGCCATATTTATTGTTTCAGTAAGCTTCAATTGCTGGAACAAGGAGCCCTTAAAAGAAGCCAGGCAATTTCAAGATGTGGTGGTTGCAAGTGCGTTAGTTGTGCAGATTTGTAGTTCTTTGCCTGAACTATTTTTAGAGACCATAAGGATTACTCATCTATGTTTAACACTGCTAGAAAAAGTATCAGTCCAGTATATTTCAGACGTCAAGTCAGCAAAGGAAACTGGAAGCCATGAAGGAAGTACTGGGGACTGTTTCATACTCAGCTCAGTATTCCAGTCTAGTATTTGATCCCACTTAGTTCAGTGATCAGTGAGAATATTTCTTAGCTACACTTTGAAAGTTATTTTTATGTTATAATCTCTTTAGGAAAGTCTCAGCAGGTAAGACAGGTAAGTTATGATTGCATTCATGGTGGAGAAGGGTAAAACAAAGCCCTGAGGAACCACATCTTCAATGGCAGAATTGAGAATAAGGACTGATGTCCAAGTCTTCTGTCTGCAGGTGAACTTCACTAACTCCGCCTTCAAATTGCACTGTGGCCAAAATTGCTGGCTTGCCTGCCTGAGTGCAAGTTTCATGAAAGAAGGTCATTACATTATGGGGAAAGCTAATCCTGACAAATAGCCAGAGTTACTGCAGGAAGAGCAAGTGTCTGTCTGGGCTCCCTTTTCACCTTCACCTGAATGGAGGATCCTGCTTCCTTCCAAGAAGCACATCAACTTAGTGTTTCTGATTTTCTTACCTATTATGGTTCATTACTATGGCTACCAGTAACAAAAGTGGTCTGGGACACTTTTTAATCAACACACATATTATTTGAGTTCCTCAGTGAGTGTACTGATTTTGGCTAGGATAGAGTTAATTTTTCTTCATAGTGGTTCACATGGTGACATGTTTTGTATTTCTGATGAAAACAGCGTTGATAACCCAGGGATATTTTAGATATTGCTGAGCAGTGTTTACACAGCATCAAGGCTTTTTCTGCTCCTCATGCTGCCCTACCAGCGAGCAGGCTGGGGGTACACAAGATGTTGGGAGGGGACACAGCTGGGACAGCCGACCCTAACTGACCAATATTCCATATCATATGACATCATGCTCAGCAATGAAATTGCAGAGAAAAAGAAGGAAGGGAGGACATTGGGAGTTAAGGTGGTTTTCTTCCCAGGTAACTGTCACACATGATGAAGCCCAGCTTTCCTGGAAATGGCCAAAAATCTGTGTGCCAATGGGAAGCAGTGAATAAACTCCTTATATCGTTTCACTTGTGTGCGCAGCTGTTGCTTTACCTAATAAGCTGTTTTTATGTCAACCCACAAGTTTTCCCACTTTGGCCCTTCTACTTCTCTTCCCCATCGCACCCGAGGGGAGCTAGCAAATGACTGTGTGGTGCTCAACTGCCTACCATAGTTAACCCACCAGAGTGATCAAGAAATCTTGCAAAATATTGGTTGGGTGTGAAAAGTAAAAAAAAAACTCAGTGAGATGCAGCACACCATCCAGAACCTGATCTAGGTGGCCAAATATTTCATACCTCTGACTAAAATAGTACAGCCACTCCTTTGAACATGTTATGGTAAGAAGATACAGCTTTTGAAACACTGCAGCTCACTGGTTTTTTTTTTAATGAATGAAATATTCATTCATAATATGAACGTATGATTCCTTGTGTGTATGACTATGATAATAAATAATTTATCATTTATTTATTTTCAATTTATAAATTTTTATTTTATATAGTTTATTTAAATTAAAAATAAATTTATTTTTAATTTATATATTCTATAATATATAATTTCATATAAATTATTCATATAATAACATATAATACTTATATATAATATTTTATATAGCAGTTATATAAATGTATACAATTTTATATATATATATATGTATAAACACTATGAAAAAAAATTTTTTTTCAAACAAATCCTTCCACTTATCCCCAACATCCTTTTTGGTGTCTGGGATCCTACCCTCTGCCACCTCATTTAGAAACTAGTAGGCCCTTGACCGGGAAGCCAATGGGTGTAGGTCCCATGTCCTCAAGTTACATTCCTGTGTGAATTCTCCTAGCTCTAGTAGAAGTTATGCCAATGACCTTTCTGTCAGGGTATTACTAGTGTCCTTTATACTATACACATGGAAAATTGAGATCTGACATCTCAAAATCTGTTTATGGTTGGCTATCAGGTTAAAGTTTATAAGGCATTAGGGGATACTGACTACAAACAGCCAGCGTCTCCACACAACTACATATCCTACTGATTTCAGTATGAACTCAGACTAAAAATAAATGTGTCATGATTTCTACCCATTTCTACCCATTCTCTTCGTTCTAATTTAGAGAAACTATTTTTGTCAGGACACAGTTAGGACCTCACTAATATCCAAGATCCTCAGGGTATTATTTAGAGAAGGGTGACTACAAACATCTATATTCAGCTTCCCTGGAGGTCCAGACTCCCATGTAAGTCAATACACAGCTCTCAACTTATGTGATCATATTAATTAGTAGCAGTTAACCAAAAAGCCAATCCATGGGCCTAATGAGCCATGACTATTGTTCCGGATTGTGTGGAGACATGGACATGGGACAGGCACTTCTATTTCTGTTTCCAAACTTCGTCCAGCTTAGGTGCATTTTCCCTTAAAAAAAAAAAACAAAAAAACAACAAACAAAACCAAAAACAAAACAACAAAAAAAGCAAATTTGTTTTACTGTGAATGCATAGTGCACTTTAATGAAGAAAGTATTAGGAGTCAGAGGCAGCTAACCAGCTGGCAATACTTCTCACAGAGAAATGAGTCTGTTCTCAGAAGGTTATGAGCTTGGCTTGAAATAACAGCTTTTGTGAAATGCTGACCTCTGTGCCCACAGGGGGACCTCCATTCACGCAAATTTTTCTTCACGACATTGTGTGCTAAAATTATTTGATTTAATCTTCTCTCTTGTCTTTTCAGATGAAAGTTGAGAGTATCAAGTCTCTGCTGTTGCTTCTGGCAGCTGGGACTCTCTCTAAGAAAAATGTCAACTATTATGTGACTCACAACTATGTCACAAAAGTCCACAGGAATACCAGTGCCACCATTCCAGCCTGCTTTTTTAAGTAGCCATATCATTTTTGAAGATATTCAGAAGTTCTGTTTTCTCCCTGTGCCTCCATTTACACTAAATCAGGCTAAAACATGGACAAGATCATGCCATCCTGCAGCCAGTCTTTATGGTTTAGTCATCAGGTTCCCCCATAGCATGATTATGGTCCATGCTAACTAACATGGGCAGTGCCTGTGCCTGCTTCCCAGAACACTGCAGCCTAACCACTAAGGTCAGGATGCACCATAGACTAGACTGGTTCCAATACACAATTTGGACAAGAGGACTGGGAAGATTATTTAATCATATGCATTTAAGTTGTGCCATGCCATCTGCTCTCACAATGAGATGCCGAAGCACATTTTATTATCAGGGAAGACACAGCTCTCCAGCCCAAATACAGAAGGTGTTCAAGAAGGGACTAATTATTAGCTTTCCTAAAGCTTTTGATTGGGCAATATTCAGATTAATGATTTTCTTAATAAAGAGGCCCCTAAGTGTGTTCACTATCTTGTCAGAGAGCTGCCAATCTGAATCTTTGCTTTCATAGTCATCTTGTATCGTGCAGTTCTTGAAAGCTTCTTGTCGTATCGCATTACAATTCACAAGATCTTTTGAGATTTCAAAACTGTATTAGTACTAATCTCTCTCTCTCCCTCTCGCTCTCTTTCTCCCCTCACCTGTGCAGTTAGCCAGATGGTAACTAAGGCAACCTGGATTTATAGCGGGATGTGCAGACCATAAAATGTTTTATAACTCTCAAACTCATAATATTTCTGTAAGAAACTGTGGCATAAACAAACCAGGAGTATAAGAGCCACTCATGAATAATACAGCTGTCCTAAGCTTCACCATGAAAACTTTAATGGCTTTAACAGAATCTCCAAATCTCTCTCCAGATACAGACCTCACATCTCCCATCTCTAGAGACTGCCTATACTACAGTTTTTGGTAATGGCACCTCACTTTGCCTTCAAACCATGAGTTAATCTCCAGCTAGTTTATTTCCAAAATTCTAATTTAATAATGTCAAGCAAATGTCCTTGGAGGAATCAAATCTTCTTGCCATAAATATTAAAACCCATAAAATTTAGGATTTCATCCCACTCTTACCTAGTTATTGGACAAGACTTTTCCCAACAGTTTGATGTCTTGCATGGCAGTAACACTAAAAAATTGAGGTGGGATGTGTGGAAGGTGAGGAAGCCATCCCTGCAGGTATTCATACAGTGGTGGAAAATCTGGGTGAAACAGGTCTTACAAGCAGACTATGTCATTCCCATATCCTAAGGCGGTGGAGTATATACCCTGTTAACGCTACAAGGGCAGCGCCCAAGGTAAAGGAAGACAAATTAAATTCAGGAGCCACTTGAGGCAAAAAACCTCATTCTGTTCCTCTCCTCCTTACTGCAGCTTTTTTGAGACTTGTTTCAATATGGTTTATGTGCCGCAACCAGAGGAGCAGAAACAAAGCACGTTGTTTCCATTATGGGTCTGGACAATGTCAGCCGTAGAAATGCTTGTCTTCCTTTCAGATTGCAAAAGAAAAGACGCAAAAGCAGTCAGGGAGCTGCCTGGGAAAGGTTATTCAAGGTTGTCCAGATTTGGAGAAAGGTATTGCTTTATAGCAAAATATTGCAATATAATCACAAGCTAATCCAGTGTCTGTCTGAAACCTAGGCACTCACTGAGCTAAACTCAGCAGTGTCTGCAGGGGACTGCACTCAATAATGTGATGAGACCCTGATCTCCCGCTGAGCAGGTCCTCACACAGTCTGAGGCTGCCTGGATACAGCAAGGCACAAATTCAACCCCAGTCTCCAGAACTACCTCAGTCATTCTTCATCTGTCTGCTCCTGCCTCATATTGCTCTCCCTCTGCTTTATATTTACAGGGTCTTTATAGCCAAACATATTTGGTGTTGCCTTCCAATGTTAAACATTACTTTCTTTTCACAATACAGTTTTTGCATTTTTTTTTGCCCTGAAGCAAATTCTTTTGAGAACTGCAGTTGGAGCAGTGCTAGGGCATGGCTGTTTAGAGAGACTTAGCCACAATTTGTCTACTGCCCTTCCAGATTCTTCCAAGGGTCACTGTTGTTATCACAGGAGCTTGTACACCAGCAAGGGCCAGTTACCAGCAACATTTCCTCTCCCAGGATATGTTCCATCACGGAAATCATCCATCTGGTGACAGCAAGACCTGGTGCAGAGCATCAGGACACCATCACACTGAAGCCATCTTCCAAATGCTTGTCCACTGTAGCAGCAACAGCACATATATGCAGGTCTGCATGACTCCCATTAATGGATGAGAACATCATTTTGCAGAAAATACTAAAAAAAGCCTGTAATAAAGAAGCCTCCTGTTTTGATGAGCGTGACATATCCTTCCTATTCAAAAAACTCTTGGCTGAAGTTTGTTTGCAGAAACACCTGAGCTGAATAAGGCTTTGAGCTTTGAGACAACGATGTCACCAATGGTTTGATGACGAAGACTGCTGCTGTGATGCTCTGTGAACCAGGGAAATAAATCTCCTGGGATCAGGCACAGAAGTGAAGCCATAGAAGTCGCTTGAGAAATGGAGCAGTCAGTGGTGTAATGACTTGAAAGCTAGAGGATCATGCAAGCGATGATGTCTGTGCTACACACAAGGAATTCAATCCCTTCTCTCAAATTAAGGGCCCCTGACAGATTGTAACACTACATTCTGGACAGAGAGATATTGTGTGTCTGATGCCTAGACTTTTATTGAAGTCCAGGATTATGAACTGTAAGTCATTTAGCCCACTTTAGATAAGTATCACTTTCAAATCGGATTATAATTTGCAAAGGCACAACATGTTCAGGGCAAAACTGTGTCAGACACCAAGATAAGGATTCCAGGAGGCTCTGCTGCATGGTAGCTTTGCAGACAAGGAACCAGAGCATTGGGAACATCGTAGTAACACATGCACTGACAAAAGAGGCATTTTTTAATTCAGCTGGAGACAAAGGTGATTTATCAGACATCCCAAGGTTATCACTACAGAGAACTGGGGAAAACTGTGCCACATGCAGCTGTTTCTGGTTGCTTGTGGTGCTTTGGCACACATATGCATTATTAATGCTGCTATTGCTAAATCTTATTTTCCTTTGTGTTGTGTGAAAAGCTATGGCATTCACTGCTGTGCCAGTGACCATCCTTTGAACATATTTTCATTTCCCATTTTCCCACATGATGCATTTGTCTATGTCCAGTGAAACAAACAAACAGAAGAGCCGCCAGCTCTGACTCAGAGGGGTGCTGGGTGCCACAGGCAGCTTCCCAGAGGAAGCGAGTGTAAAAGTTTCTCTACCACGGTCTCAGGCATGCTTTGCCAGCTTCACAGAAAATCTGGAATTTAAATGAAGGAAATGCCGGTCTCCCTCCTGCCCCTGCTTCTCTCAGAGATGTCGATGGAGTGAGTCAGTGATGAGTTGCTGTTGCTGTGTCATCACTGCAATCATTTGGGAGAAGCCCGAGTCACAGGGAGAAGCTTAAGCCATCGAGTTACTCCTCACCAGAGTGCTAAGGCGGGCAGGGGGGGATGACATTCAGCAGTGGGCTCAGAAGTAATTCCCTAGTAGGATTAAGCTACTTTGAAGAGGAGGCTTCCCCTTCCCCTGGAGTTACTTCCCCGCCAAGCTTTGCATTGACCTGCAAGAGCTTAAAGTCATCCACAGCCTGCTAAGGAAGGAGAGTTTTGGCTACAGAGTTTTAGCCTTTGATGCCATTGAAGAAAAGGATAAAAGTGCACAGACCCACAACTGTGGTTCAGTTTTAGGTCCAGCTACGTGTGCGGACACAGGAAGATATTAGAAGATTTGGATCTAGTTATTGGTTCTGCCAGAGCTTTGAGTGAACTGGTTAAACCACTGACACCCAGTTTTTTCCTGTCCATGCAGGCACTTCAAGCTATTGCTTAGGCTTTAAGAGCGTACTGAAAACCACTAATCAGGCCTCACCTAACCTATGTACCTGTCACAGATGAGTGGTTTACATTAAGTCACTTAAAGAGTCACCATCAAATGTATGAACAAAATAGTTTTTATAGGAATTTGTGGGAGTTTGACATCGCGAGGTTTGATGGCAATGTTCACTCTATTACTTAGTACACAGATAAATCCAATTAAAATTAAGCTGGAGTGATTTACAGAGACTAAAAATGTAAAAGGGAAGGGGAGACCCTCCTGCTGGGTCACAAGGTTCAGAGTGGACCCCCTTGCTTTCTAAACTCTTGATAGAGATTAGTTGTGGCTAGATCCAATCCTAATCACAGACCTGGTGAACGGTTTGTGTCTAAAGCATATAAGGAATATTCACAGTTTAAGGTTCATAGAATTTTAGCAGCACTCAATCATTGACTAATTTATAAAAGTGGCTTCACTATGGATTCAAAATAGTAAAATATTTATAATGAGGTACCTAAATCAATTCACACACACATGCACACAGACACAAAGGAATAGATATATAGAGGTAAATGTGCAAAGATATACCTGTTAGAATTTGCAAGTTCATGAGCTCTGAGAGGTGTCCTGCTAGAGGGAGATGCTGTTCACAGCCTGCTGTGGTCCAGAGAAGCTCAGAGGCCCTCACTTAGGACCACTGTTTATAGGTTTGGAGATGGTTTGCTTTAGTCATCAGTAATCTTCCATCCTGGCCACAATCTGAGTTGGTAATTAATGGAAAATTTTTAAAATTCCATTGACAGTGCTATTGTACCCCTCAGAGTCATAATGAAGAGTGTTCCCAGGCTTGTTGAGGGATGTCTGAGGCTGTCAGGTGGTGATGTTGTTCAAAAAAGGAATTTTTCTGGTACAGTCAGTACAGTTTCCCACCTCAGCCATGCAAGAGTTGATAGTACAGTCAAGTGACGCGTAACTGTCCAACTCATTGCACAGAGGCTAAGGCCTAATGGGGATTCCTGAGATTGTAAAGCATCCCAGGGGAGAGGGTGAGATACACCACCACAGTACCTTGGGGACATAAGTTCCTTCAGAGACATGCTCAAAAAACCCCAGTATTTGTCCGCTAGCTTCTGCTGATGAGCCATTCCTAGAGCTAGCCCAAAGCAAGAGACAGGTGCCTGAGACCACATCTGTCGTGCTTACCTTATTGGTAGGTCTGAATTCTGGGTATGGCACTTATGCTTTAGAAGTTTTATGGTACAGGAACACTGGTGAATATTTAGGGGCTTGCGGTGTGTGAGAAAGGGCAGAAGAGAGGAAGATATTGTTGGCATTAACTGTATCTTTCTAAACTCTACATAGTTACGTTGTGGAGCAGGAGACTCCAGGTTGTCTCTTGGATTCCTAAGAGGAAATGCTCAAGGGATTGTTACCTGATTGAAGTTTTTTTCTTGGATTGTTTCTTCTTGACCCAAGTTCTATATTCTGGCACCTGCACTTAACTATTGAATTTTTCAAGGATCAAGCATTTCTCTTGATTTATGAGATGACAGAGAGTGACAAGCCTGACTAATCGCTATGTATCTCAGTCTATGACATCAAACTTTCAAAAAGGTCAAGGAGGAGCTGCAATGAGAGTCACTGTCCCTTAATAATTTTTACATGGAAGCTGAATTTATATTAGCCATCCCCACTCACGGCAGCATGAATTCCTGCCTATATCTGAAAAGCACAGGTATCATGGCCTTCTGCTGCACCAGTAAAAAGATCAGGGTCCAGAAGCACAGATCCACTGTATTCAGTATTTCTTCCTACTGTCCCGGAGTAAAACCCCCTCCTGTTTCAGTTTGTTGTCTAAAGCCTTTTCCTTACATAGGGGTCACAGTCCTGAAGTTTCCTGAGCCATTGTAATTGGAGAAGAAGACACAACAGGGCTTACTGTGGTCCAGTCTCCCACTTCATGTAAGGGAAGTGCTAATCCTTAGCCTTGGGGTAGCATGAGGAGTCATTAACTCATGTTTACATAGTGCTAAGTATTAATTATTAAGTCAAGCTGCCACTGAAGGGAACAAAAGCCCTTGGCTTTCTGAATAATAGGGCAAGCACTTCTTGGAAGACTCCCACAGCCTATTTGACAGATGCGCAGTGTGACATGGCATGTGGGAAACTGCAACCATGTTTTCCTTTAAGTCACATAACTAATTAAACTCATGAGTTGGTTCAAGCTTCACTGAATGGGATGGTGCTTTGGGAGGAAAGTTTTGTGAATAGCTGAAGCTCTGAAGATGGGGATTTACTGATGAAAACTACCAAGACAATATCACTACTAATCAAATGGTGAGTATTTTTCTTTTGACAGATAAATATATTTTTGTGCTAAAAGAAGGAGATGCACGAAGAAGTGAACATTTCCTTTTTATGAATGCTTATTGTATCAACAATACAGCAGCATGCAAACCCCAGATAAAATCAGGACTCCACTGAAAAAGTTATTAAGCAGTAACGTAAAAGACAGCCCCTCTTCAGTGAGACAGGTCAATGTCTTCTACTCTGTAGCTGAGGAGACCAGGGAGCACAGACCGTGGTTGTGGGTTTCCATTTGCTTCACAGATACTTGGTAACTTCATTGGTGGGTGCACCCCTGTCATGACCGAGAATATGCCATTAGACTAAAAGTTTATTTTCTAAAGACTATCCTAAGTAACAGAAATGACTGGGACTGTGCCATACCTGTAGCCACTCTTTCTGCCCAGTTCTGGGTCCTTTAAACTGAAACCAGTAAGTGTCAGGGGCCAGACAAGATCCTGACCTGGCTATTCTATGTATACACCACGTCTCAGCACAACAATTGGCCCAGAATACTGTAAGGGTCAATGTTTTACAAAACAAGAGTGTTTTTCAACTTGGAAACACAGGGAGCAGCCAGGTACCTGGCTGTATGGGCATCATTTCTGCTCTGAAAATTGTAAATGACCTTCAGAGACATATCACTCATCCAGGTGAACATGGCCATGGTCACAATTTTATTAAACAACACTAGCTCCAAAGCAACACCCCAGGAAACCCCCACATGGATAAACCACAGCTGTCCAAGGTCAGATGCTGCTGGGGAGTCAGTGCTGTTCTTTTTATTCTTGCCATGGAAGTTTTAGTGCTCAGGAAGAATGAGGGATATGTCATTATTATTATTCCTTGTTGCTTTTATCATTAGCACTACTAGGTATTCTCTATCACCTGTATTAGAAATAGTACTAGTAGTAGCAGCAGGAATAACAATAGTAACAAGAGCATTAGTCCTAGGAGCCATAGTCATGACTTCAGCTTTACTCTTACCTGAAAAATAAATCTGCTAAAGCATCTCTGTTTAGTTGCTCTGGCAAAAGCAGGCAAGTCTGGGGAGGTGGGCTTGCTGGCGATGCATGTCTACTTGAAACTAGTATGGCACCTGTAGCACGTTTCCCAAAGGTACCAAGGCACTATTGAATGGCAACAGCACTTCGTCAGAGCTAACCTGGGCGGTACCAGAGCTGGAAAACAAAATGCACTCAAACAAGAGAGAAGCACAAGGAGATCCTCATTGAAAGCATACAGGCTCTGCTCAGATTTACTGTCACCAGTTAACTGGTTTTGTAAGGCAACCACTTATGTGTAACTGATAGGTAGTAAAAAGAATTATTTGATGATTATCCCATTGCCTTTCCATTACTGGCCTGACCTGATAAGAAGCAGCTCCCCGATCCATCACGGCTGTGACTGGGCTAACTGAACTCATTTTTCAGACCGCTATCAGCCAGCATTGGCTATTTTTACTCCTAGATTTATGGGGCAAATTCATCCCCTAAATTCAATTTTCTTTGATGAAAGAGATTTTTTTTTCATCCTTTCTCCATTGTCTGTGAGTAATGCTTTACCTTCTCTGTCCCAGGTGTAAGTCCCAGAGGGTTATCTGCACCTGTAGGGAGATTGCATTACCTTTCTATATTTCTTTTTAACTACTTAAGTTATTATTTTTAGACATAATGTTTTTCATTCAAATCTCACTGTAAGCTTCAGGAAATCCTAAAACAAGCTAGAATCTGTATTTATATATTGAGATGGGGGGGTTTCCTCCTCCCCAATAGACCAAATAGATCAGCTGGTGATCTGTGAGTTTCTGTAGATGTAAAGACATTGGTCAGTCACACGCTGGAGGATGCTCACCATTCACTTGCATTACTGCTTCAGTTATCCATTAATACCTACAGCAGACTTGGATACTGCTATCTGTGTCAGGCACGTTGCATCAGTTTGAATAGCAGACTAAGAGTGCAAGTGCAAAAAGAACTCCTACAGAAAGGAAGGGAGTCCTCAGGAAAAAAATAATTAGATTTCCCAATAACTCAGGCACATACTTGATTGGAAACGTCCTGTTCCCCTCTGTCAGCCCGTAGGGTTGTTGCTGCAAGCCCATTGCCCAGAGCTGAGTTTGGCTCTTTGGTAGAAATGTAGACACCTCCTAGTGCAACAGCTCAGTATCTATCTTGCAGAAGGGAGATAAACAAGTTGCAAATGCACAAGTCTGAGTGAGAGACATGGTACTGAGGACTCCTTGGACAATCTGTACTGCATTTTAGAGAACTAGGCCATGTCCTGGATATGTAAAAAATATTTTTTTGAGGCAGAAAGCCCAGCCCTGCCCAGAAAACACTCACTGAGGGAGCAAAATCCAACAAAGTCCAGACTTCTGCACCCCCAGACACCCAAAATCTGGCTTTGGATGTAACGTCTTGGCTTTTACTCATCCTTGCTTACATTGCTGCTTGAATTATTAAAGTAAACAGCTTTACCAATTTTGAGTTTCACATTTCACTCCTGTCAGGCAGCGAAACCTCAGCTGCTTCGGTAAGTTGGCAAGGCAAGCACTGAAGGTCAAACATCTCTTCAAGCCCTCTTGGCACCACATAACAAGGCAGGGAAACTGAGAAGGGATGGTATCCAATACTGCCAACCCTGACATTCAAAAACCTGGAGCCAGACTCGACCCCAGGGAACAGACAGCCAAATCTCCTCTGCCATTGGCATGGGTGCAGGTCAGTTGAAACAAAGGGCCAGATCAGAAGGTCCTTCTAGAGACTTACAAAAACCGTGTCTGACCTAGAATTTGTGACTTGGAAGTTTCCTGACATCAAGGTATGCCTCTTTCCATTGAATCTGCAGCTAGTATTTAGGATCGATGGAGATCCTTTGCTCAGCACTGCTGGGTTAGATACAAGGGAACACAAGCATTGCCAAAGCCCTAGGAGATCTCCATTTGTCTCCTGCCTTTGGCACAGTATAGACATTCAAAACCAAAAGCCCAGGATTCCATGTAGTTTCAGGGGATGCCTGCAAGGGAGAGATTTAGTCCCTCAATTCTGAGTTTTCAACTGGTTGATTTTGCCTAGCCTTTTCCAACAAAGCAGTAGCTTTTGTCTTGATTTCAGATATCACAGCTGCTTTTAAGAGAACAAATCTCAAGACACACCCCCCCCCCCCCAAGCAATAATTTCCTGCAATAACCAGGTCACTCCTACTTTCATAGCAGTTCTCAATTCCTGTTTATAAACCATGGACTTCATCCCTGAGTGGTGACCACCTGGCACAAAAGAGCTGTAATGCACTGACCCACCACCCCAGGCAACCACCCGTTATACCATGGCATTATAACTTCCTGCTGTACTGAAACATCCTAATTCCCGACCTTCAAATCCTACCCATACCAAGATCTGGCCACAAGATAGCCCTGATTTAAAACATCTACAGAAGTTATGTGTAATGTGCTGATTACCCTCCTGCACTCAGCACCAATTCGGTGGGGAAAGCGATGACTTTGAAAGCAGCTTGCAAGCAGCTTGCTTGCAGGAGCGAGGAGAAGAGCAGAACAATCTTGCTACAGAGCACAGGTAATTGTTAACTGATACCACACACTAAAATAAAAGCTTGAGATAAAGGCTTTGCAGTGATAAATGGTGCCTCCTTTTCCCTCACAAGGTGCCCCCAGCTCCTTGCTTGATGCCAGTCCCCCTCGGCCATCCTGCTGTATCTTCCCACCCAGCTTCTTCTCACTGTTCCTTCTGGCATCATTCTATACCGTACCTTTCTCTGTGTTTGTGTGTCTGTCTTGTGACAGCCACTGGGAACTTCACTAGATGTTACTCTTTAGGAAGCAGCAGCTGGATTTCCACCTTGGGTTTGTGTTTGTAGAACCAGTATACTCCTGTGGCAGCAGCTGCATGAAGAGCTCCTCTCCCTTGTTCCTTCTCCATCCTGGCAGTGCACAGCAAGGCTGTGTCATCCACCAAGGAGCTCCCCGACAGTGTCTCCCCGACAGTGTCTCCCCGTGGGAAGGGTCCCCCTCAGCTGCACTGGCACTGACCTTCCCCCTCCCTTGGCAGACAGGTCTCCCAATAAGGGAATGCTTTCTGGGCCCTGGTACATCCCTCCCTTGTCTAACACTCCCACACCCCCAACCCCCCACCTCAGCTCATCACCTTATGTGCTCTCACCCACCACTCCCTGCATAAGAGATGGTGCCCCAGCCAGTCCTCAGCATCTCAGGTGCTCTGTTTCCCTGGGAGCTATTGTTCAACTGCATTAATCTCTCTGGCAGAACGTTTCTCTCACTACATGGATAGTCAGCTGCACAACCCCTGAGGACCATGGGAATTGATTTTACTATTCTGCAGGTGTGGACCTTTGCTAGGACTAATCCTCTGCATTACACTGATCTGTTTCTCACTGAATAGGCTTTGATTGATTAAGGATGTAACTGTTTCTCACACTACCACTAACCTTCTTAACCTTGGCATCAAGAAAAGTACCGATACACTCAGGGAAAGAGCTAAAAACCCAACAGCATATACCTCCATAATCGGGCCTGATAAGCCCAGCTGCTTTTGGTTTACTGGTAGCAATAGCTGCTACAAAACTGCACTATGAAAGAAGCAGGACTGTCTCTGTGGCAGGTGCTGCACTCACTGATGCTGGTTCTCAGGAAAATTGAAGTAAATTAACTGTAGCCTCCCCAAACCCAAACTATTCATGGGCTTGTAGCCCAAGCACCTGGGCTCTGGGCCAAGCAATTCTTCCAAGGGAAAGGACCATCTTCTCAGGACACAGCCTTAGTGGAATGAGTCTGTTCCTGCCACATCTGCCTGTTGCCTGTGTCTCTGCAGTGTTACCTTGGAGCTGTTGCAAACTCAGTGGTCTCAGCACAAAGCTCCTGGGTCTGCTGCACGTCAGACCTTCTGGCTTACCAGTGGCCATGAGAAAGATTCTCCTTGCTCCCAAGTACCATGCTGCCAGGCAGCCTGTGGGGTGTGATGGGATTCTCTTGGGATTTTCTGGGAACTGAGTGCTTTTGGAGTATCTCAGCAACTTTGTTTTAAGGACTGGAATGCCAAAAGGATTAAAAGACTTGGTATTAGCCCATTATCTCTAAACCACTTTAATTCAAGCTGGGCTAAGGTAACAGCAAATTGTAGTAATACAAGATAGAGTACGAACTGTAAGTATAGATAATACAGTTCACAGAGATGTTGCTATAAATATGCTACTTTCTAGTCTAGCAGGTTCCAAAGTTTCTTTCACACTCTGTGATTCAGCTAATAAGCTGAAAGATGCTCCTCAGCCTTCTCATTCAAGGACTCACACAACCCATTCACCATCTGGCTGCCTCACAAAAGGCAACCTATGCATAGAGCCCTTCGCTCTTTTAAATTCACAGTTTCTTCAGATCCAAAGATTTCCTTATCAGTCAAGAAAAGTGTTGCAGCATCCTATCCCCACACCATGGCCTGACCCTCCTAGCATTTGAAAGAGTAACGCCTTTTGGATATAGGCTAGTGCAATTTCTATTTGCCCAGATGGTTAATAATGATGTTTAATGAATATTCCTGTGGTCAGAGGATAAATTATTAAGTCACTGTATAAGAAAACTATCTTCCTCCCTGCAACAGCTGTAGTTAAATGCCACAGTGAAGCCTTGTTATTCATTTTCCACAGAGCCATATAAACCGACAACCACTTTTTATCTAGCTAAATAAATGGTACTGATGCATGTGGCCTACTGCTGAATTTTGATCAAGACTATACTGGGCTGTTAAGGAATTTGTGATTAAATGATCCATGAATTCTGGTTTTGAGGGAAACCAGCAGAACCGTGTTAGTCCCACTCTACCCCAATCACACTGTATCCCAGTTGGTGAGGTTCTTTATGACAAACATGAGAATACCATTAGAAAAAATTGGGTCTGAAGAGAGACTCGGCCATGGAGTCTAACTGGCCAGAGACAGTTCTGTGAACGCTGCGTGCAGGGCAGACCGTTACCAGCCTTGTGGGCATTACTCCTTCTTCAGCACATAATTTGCCAATGGATACCTTCTTATCTCTCACTTCTTTTAAAGATTCTTTTTTCTCTGAAGTCTTGGACTTTACTGCCCTTTCCCATTTTCAGAAGCTCGTTTGTTTAATTTGTCAATAGGACTGTGCATCAGCTAGAAGAGTTTGCTCAGGGCTATGTCCATTCATGTTTTGAATACCTCCAGGGATGGAGACTTCACAAACTCTCTGAGCGACCTGTTCCAGAGTCTGTCTCCCGCCCTGCCCCCAGTCTCCCCCCTTCCAATAGAAATGTTTTCTTATATGTTTAAATGAAATTTCCTCTATTTAAATTTCTGTAATTTCCTTTTGTCCTATCACTGGGCACCACCGAGGACATCTTGGACATCACAGGATGGCTCCATCTTCTTTACTTCATTCCATCAGATATTAATACACATGGATAATATTCCCCTGAACTTTCTGTTCTCGAGTCCCAGGTCTCTCAGCCTCTCCCTGTATATCACATATTCCAGTACCTGAACCATCTTTGTGGCCCTTCACTGGACTCACTCCAGTATGCCCATGTCTCTCTTGTACTGAGGAGCCCAGCACCAGACGAGCACTCCTGATGGGTCTCACCGGCACTGGATAGCAGTGAAGGATCACCTCCCTTGATCTGCTGGCCCAGGAGGTTGTTGGCCTTTTTTCCTACAAGGGTGCATTGACAGCTCATGTGCAACTTGTCCACCAGGACACCTATGTATTTTTCTGCAAAGCTTCTTTCCAGCCACTTGCTCCCCCTCCTTTACTGGTGCCTGGGGTTATTCCTCCCCAGGGGTAGCACCTGGCATTTCACTTTCTTGAACTTCATTAAGTCCTGGCAGCCCATTTCTCCAGCCTGTTGAGGTCCCTCTGAAAGGCAGCACCACCCTCTGGTGTCTCAAATATGCTTCCCAATTTTGTATTGTGTACATAATATAGGACACCCAGAAATCTCATACAGGACATTTCAGTTCTACTCTTAGAGCTAGAAGAGTGAAAATCAGATATCACAGATAGTAACTTCAGGGGTCTAAGTTCCTTATTAGTTCTGGATCTGAGAACCGCTCTCCCTGTCATATCTTGTTATGCTCCACTGCCCACTGAGAAGACCATATTTAAATAGCCCTGGTGCATGCACTTTATTCCAGCCTCCCTGTGTGTTAATATTATTAATATTGATTTTCTGAGGTTTTTCAGCAGAGGTGGCACAGGGGTCTCTCTGTCTCATGCTTTCTGCACAGTACTCCACTCACACGTCATTGCTTTCGCAAATATGAAAGCTCCATCCCAGTTCTCCACATGCCACAAAAATTTACTAACAATGAATCTTGAAAACAAGCCACCTTACAGCCCATGGTTTGGGTTTGTTTTTTTTTTTTTTGTTTCTGTGTGGGTTTTTTTTTTTTTAAATTATCTGTTTGGTTTTGCATTTGTCTCATTGGACTGACTTTACTGACTTAGGTTAATCTCTGCAAGGAGGCAGTGAGATTCTGCTTCTTCCCTTACAGCTGATCAGAGGACAGCACGAGTGCAGATGAGCACTTCTGTGAATCTAGGGCACATTTCTCTCCCTCCTCTGCCCTTTGCAGGAGCTCCACTAGAAGGACTTCATTAAGAATTCTTACTCACAGCAGCTTCAAGCCATCTGTTGCTACAGAAGAAAGTGTTTGTTGAAAGCATTTCTTTTCCTAAATGGTTACTGAACAGTTGGTGCTGTCTGGTGTTTGGGGTACTCCTGGAGGGTGGTCAGTGTTCAAATGGGACCTGTCTAGCCAAACACATTTAGTCGTGCTTTTTGCTAAAACATAGCCAGCCTCAGGATCTGGCCAGATCCCAGTGGATGGCAGTTGAATCTACAAATGCCTTTCCTGGAGTCAGAACAAGACTAATGCTCTTTCTGAATTTCTTCTCAACAACTAAAGTGGTCTCAACCAAATGATTTGCAGGTCATTGTCTGCCTCACAAACAGTGGTTTCTTTTGCAGCACAGGAGGCAGCATTGTTGCTGTATTAGAAGATGGGGCTGTGCCAAGAGGGTTTCTGTCTCACTTTTCTGATGGGTTATTCTGCAGGCCAAGAATCTCTATTACACTCCCTGAGCTTTAGACCCATGGGGATCCTTTAGCCCTTCCTGTGATGGGTTAAAAGGCTAGTAGGACTTGAGAGCCCAGCTAGTGACTCCCTTTCTGGGAAGGCAGGCACAGATTTTACTTAAACTATTTACTAAAATCAATGCCATTGTTTGTTTTAGGATCCACTTTCAACAGAGAGCATTCACAGCTCTTTGTGTAAACCCTTACACAGAACCACTCAGAAGGCGGTGAGCATCACAACCACCTTTCCTTCAGGATTACCTAAAGAAGCAAACAAGCTCAGTGATCACAGTCACTGTTCAAAGCACAAACCAGTGGCTATTTCACAAGAGACTGATGGGAAAGCCACTGTACTGGACCTCTGTTAACAGAAGCAGTCACAGGGTGGCAGATGGAAAGGCTGGAAAAGAAGGGGAAGCAAGAGAAATACTGATGGTATGATCCTGAGAGAAACAAGGAGAAATGTGGTGTTGCACTGGTTGCAAAGAGGTTATGAACTGAGCAGAGACACTAATAACTGCTGTGTTTGGAGAAGTGGTAATCTATACATTCATGAGAAAAATTCAGAGATGCATATTTAGTCTAGAACCACTGTGTGTTACAGAAGCATACTTAGTCTATAATCAATCACTAATAAATATAGCAATAAAATAAGACTGAGTATAATAATAATAACAATGAAAATAATAAATTAAGTGCAGTAAGAACAAGAACAAAGGGTTAGGAGTACAGCAGACTTCTTGGGCCCCATATCAGGACAGTCTTTGACTTGCAGAACTCAGAAACTCAGCTACTCTTCCTTTTGGTAGCCAGCTCAGAGTTATTACAGAAGCTGACCTATCACTAAAGATGAATTTTTAGGGGTTGAGTAAGGTCTGATCCACTGACTTTACAGTGAGGAAAGAGCTACAGATGCCTTTACACAGTGCTGTGGAGATTTTCATTCACTCATTTGCCTTCACATTAACAGCAGAGACAGTGTTCCTGAAATCTTGCCCACTTGAAATCTCGGCCCAACTTAGAAACGGGAAAAAACAGATGGGTATGACCCATTTAAAGAATAAGCTTCAGGTTTACTGCATGTAGACTGGGGAAAAAAGAAAAGACATCTCTATTTCTTTCCCAAGCCACAGGCAACATCCTCTTCTTATCCTCGTCATTGTTAAAGATTCCTGAGCTTTCATGAACGCTGCTGGGGCAAACATGCACCTTAGAGGATAAAAACTACCATTAGAGGGAAGGGTGGTCTTACCTATAGGAACTGGTCTGGGATTGAGGAGGTTGTGAGTGTGTTTTCCAACTGTGTTCAACATGCATCCTTCAGAAATGTCATGTAATTTGTCGATTTGTAAAATAATTAATATACTTTTTTTTTTAGTCTTCATTTTGTCTTTTTTCCCCATCTAGATTTTAGTAAGGAGATACTTTTTCACTTAAGGGGTTAGGACTTCAATGCATGCTACTAATAACAACAACAACAACAGATTACTATGTATATTTCCACTGTTATTAGAGAAGGTAATCCAATGCCTGTTAAATCTCAGGTCCCCTGACTCTTTTAAGATACTCCACACCTTTCCCTGAATCAATAAGGCTGTACAAATTGATTTCCATCACATCCTGTTTCAGGCTTGAGGCTGCACTAGATTATCTCCTGAGGTCCCTTCCAAAGTGAACTATCATATGATCCTGTTATATTATTGTAATTGGTTAATGATGCTTGGGCTACACATTTTATTTGAAAAGGTAACTCATGGTCTGGCTGTGGTAGCATCAAAGTTCTCCAATTACTGAAGTAAATAGTAAATACAGAGCTCAGTCAAGTGCACTGTATTGTGTCAGTCAAGGGCAATACTAAAACTGAGGAGAAAGGAGCACTGGGGAAATTTGACTTACCTATTCGGTATAAGCAAAATCTATGAAATTGAAGAATGATCTGCAAAAGGATGCAACAAAAGGAGCATCATTTCAGTTTCTTTAAATACAGACTAGGCTGAACATACAGTGCAATAGGGAAAAGGCTTCTTGAAGTGCCTGTGACAGGCAATCATAAAATAAAAAAATAATTTATGCTGAAAGCAGAACTTGATCATCTAACCTCTGAATAAAGCAGAGGCACCTTCAAAGTTAGATCAAGCTGCTAAAGATCTTTGCCAAGCTGCAAAGCCTTTTCCAGCCAGGCTTTGATTATTTCAAGGTTAGTAGTGGGGCAACCTGTTCCAGGGTTTGACCATTGTCATTGTAATTCATTTTTCCCTGGTATTTAATAGGAATTTAACTTGCTGCAGCTTGTGTCTGTTGCTGCTCATCCTATTACTGCACAGCTCCAGCTAGAGTCTGGCTCCATCTTCTCCATCACCACCTACACAATGTGGGAATGGTCCCATCTTTTTAATGGTACAGCTCTACTGAAAATCAATGGAGTTGCACTGGGCTAAAACAAAGGGACAAATCTAGCTTATCCTTCTGTGGATTCAGAGTGTTGAAATGTTCTCATCCTCAGTGTGATAATTCTTCAGTGTCCTGCGTCATTTCCTGTCTTGCTTTTCTTTACGTGTGGATCTCAGCATTGCCTTTCATGATGCAGAGAAAAAGAACTATTTAATACCTCATATCCCAGCATCTACTCTTGGTACCTCACTGGGATATTGCCATGGAAACAGGGAAAGTTTGAAATAAAAGTGAATACTCTCGCTTTTCTTATTTTTCAGTAGGGACTTCAAAATTTACTGCAGTATAAAACAAGCCGTCTACCATCTGCTTATTGAAAATTGAATGCAAATGTTTCTTTTCTTTCTTTTGGAGCTATAAATCACTGCCACAGCATATCCCCTCAGAAGCATCCTTAGAGGTGCTGCATGAGTTCATGCAGCTTCCTGTCCAGAAGTTAAGTAGATGAGAAATATCTTTGTCCTTCAGCCATGGATGGCACAGATAAAGAACAGACTGAACCAAAATGGAAGGCAGCATGTACTGGAGATGAGCAGAGCCATAAAATCAGCTTCTGGAAGAGACTCTAGGCTGCATAAGTCACACTGCCTCCCAGCTATGTTTTGGGAAAGGTAATTTTTTACATATGATAGGGAAGTGTAGGAGAGTCTCCACAAATATACCAGCACCATTTTTTCCCTCTGTGGTCACTTTCTCTGTGAATCAATTGAGTCAGGCGCCACTGAACTGGAGAGTCAAGTCCTCTGTTTGCAAAAGCAGCAGCACGAGCCCTGCAGCTGATGTGACTGTGAATTACTCGGACTACCTTCTAATAAGGGGCACCAGAGCATGGTTTTCAATAAAGTCGATGGAGATAAGTAGTTACAACATCTAAGTCAGCTAACTGGTGGAGGCAAGGGTTCTGTGTATGGCACCATTCCTCTCCACTGCCTGCTGAGAGCTGTAAAGGATCTCAGTCTCTCTTCAAGTTAAATGCCACAGCAGAGGCTTAAGTCCATATTAGGAGGTGGCTAGAAGGAAGCTCATTTCTTTTCACATCCTTGATCTCTCTCATTGTATTGACATTTCTGCTAAGGAAAACTTTTGGCATCATTTTGAATGCTGCTTTTATAACCCAGACCCTTGCCCATTAATGACCTGTGTCTTTGAGGTGGTGCATTGCTCTCTGCACTAGAATCGCTGTTGTACACAGGGAAATTCCCCCTGACTTGAGGAGATCGTCCAGACCCACCACTAAGCCTCTGGCAGCTTCCCAGGGGACAGGCAAGATGCAGCAACACTGATGAGTGCAATGGTTCCTTTGCTCCTCAGTCCGTTCCCAAGTCAGTGGTCAAAGACCTTACATCTCTTTATGAATCTCCATGGAGCAGAGGAGAGGCTGACTTGCAAATGTCCTTATGTACAGGGTCACCTCTTTTTCTAGAAGCAGAGGGAAAAACCCAGCTCCCTCTTGCAGTCTGCTCAGCATATAATGCTGCTTTGTAGGCAACTCACGGGGCTACAACCATTGCAGGGCCATCCATCTCCTGCATGACTTCGCCTTTCCCTGAGCTGTTACAGGGGAGAGCTGTTTGGGTAGCAGTTGCAACCAGATTGTGTTTTCTGTTGCTGTTGCTCTGGTAATCAGACAGCTACACTAATAATCTTGTCCTTACAACCCTGGCTCCTGCTTATCACAGCCTTCTTTGAGAATGAAAGCACTCTGTGCCCTGTTCACTCAGCCATCCGTCACTTCACCATCCTGAATGATTAATGTCTGCCTACCAGAGCCTGCAGGTCTCCCTAGAAGGCAGCGCAGTAACATGTATGATGTTTTGGGCCCATAGAAGGTGGGTATGAATGTGTGATCATTACCAGGGAAGTCCAGGGTGCTACAAAAATGTCCATGAGAGGCTGTGCTTTGCAGGAGATTTATTGTAAGTGTGCTTAGATTATACTTCATTTAAGCTTCCTTCTAATTCATGAACCTCAGGTCAAATCTTCCACCATGTCCATTTGGAGTGACAGATCTACTGTCTCTGGAGAAGTGTTGCTGATGTTGAGACTATGTTTAAGTAGCCATTGTGTCACTGCTGTTATATCTAAGGGACAAATCTTGATTCCAGGTGTCTCCTTCATGTTACGCTGATTCAAACATAGTCACACTCTTATTCAGGCCGGCCGGGGGGGCGGGTGCACCTCAGGAGGTCTCTGCTTCAAGTTCAAGTTGGGCCAACGCTAAAGTCAGACCAAGTTGTTTAGGGCTTTTTCCACCACCACTCAGGTGCTGTCTTGGGTTAACCATGGCTTAAAGGGACAAACTCTCACTCAGCTGCTCCCTCACTGCCACTCCTCAGCAGGGCAGAGTAGAAAAATAAGAACGTAAATCTTGTGGGTCAAGATTCAGGCAGGGAGATCACTTACCAGTTACTGTCGTGGGAAAAACAGGCTCAAACTGGCGAAAATTAATGTCTTGCCAATTAAATTTGAATGGTAAGAAACAAAAACACCTTTCCCCTCAAATTCTTCCACACCCCCACCCCTACCCCGGCTCCCGGCCCCTGTCCCCCGGGCCGGGGCTGGGGCGGGTCTGGGCCGTGTGCCGGCCCGTGTGAGCCCCTCAGCCCCGCTCCTGCCTCCTGCCCCGTCTCCCTGCTCCAGCGCGGGCCCTGCCCCGGGCTGCAGCCCTTCAGGGACCCCCTGCTCCCGCCGGGGCTCTCCAGGGCCGCAGCTCCTGCAGGAAAGAGCCCCCAGCTGCGGCCTGGGGCCCTCCCCGGGCTGCAGGCTGGGGCTCTGCCCCGGCGGGGGCTCGCCAGGGCTGCAGGGGAGCCCTGCTCCGGGCCTGCGGCACCCCCTGCCCTCCTCTGGGCACAGATACATAATACAGGTGCTGACTCTGACCTTCTGCACTGGACAGTTGCTCTCCTACCCTTTTCATTCCTGTGGTGCCTTCATTCCATGTGCCTTGCTTTTGTGGAGTAGGTTTTGAATGATGATCTTCACCACAGACAGCCCTAGGGTGGTGTTCCCTCACTCTCTGACACAGCAGCAGTAGGATATGGGTGGGTTTTTGCCCCATTAGTTCACGGTAACACTCCCAGAGGAATGGTGCATATTAGCATATTAGATTATGAACACTCACAAGGAGCAATTTGTCTCAGTGTTGTCTGTGTACAACACCAAATTGAATGGCTCCACTTTTGCTTGGCATTAAGCACAACTGCAGTCAAAATGACATGTAATCATTACAATAAGACCAAAGTAAGAATAGGAGGCATTTTCCCTAGTCTATCTGGGTCTGCCTTGAAAAGCTGTGTGTTTAAAATAACCTTAAAATCATAGAATATCTCAAGTTTGAAGGGACACATAAGGATCATCAGGTCCCACTCCCTGCCCCTTGCAGGACTACCTAAAACTAAACCATATGACTACGAGCATCATCCAGATGCTCCTTGCACTCTGACAGGTTTGGTGCCATGACCACTTCCCTGAGGAGCCTGTTTCAGTGACGGACCAGCCTCTCAGAACCTTTTCCTAATGTCCAATCTGAACTTACACCGAGGCAACTTCATCCCATTCCCTCGTGTCCTGTTACTGGTCACCAGAGAGAGGAAATCAGCATCTCTTCCTCTGCTGCCCTTAACTCTGCTGGTTAATCGGGTGGTCTTGTTAACTATCTTTGGGCATCCCAAACTTGTTATGATCTAGTAGCATTTGAAATGGAAAGAGTGTTTCTGATCCTGACCAGAATGGGGTTTGAGCTGGCTTCCATGTGTCTTTGGATATAGGAGTATAGCAGTATCCTACAGAGACTTAACCAGAGTGGTGCAGGCCAGATGGCTCCTCAATAAATATGAGGTAGAAAAAAATGTTTATTTGTCCAGAAACACACACTCCATCACAAATGACTGGAAAACTGCACACAGTATGACCATGGGCTGAGGAGAGGTCCAAGGGCAGGTTTTTCAGCTCACCTGTTACATGACAGCTTGTTAAGGCACTAACTTCATGATAGATTTGCACCCTTGTGCTATCTCTGTGGCGATGTGAAATCTGGAGAGCTCAGGAACACCTCCAGACCATTGCTTCTTTCAGCCGTTCCACTAAAGGCCCAGACACAAAAAAGGTGATGCTTTTTTTACTGCAGCTCAGGACTACAGAATCCTTCTGTCTCTGCAACTCCTACAGCCCTGGACCCTATCAGATTACCTCAAGGAGCACAGGGATGTAATGGCAAATTTGAAAACTCATCTGCTACAAGAAACTAGATGGTTTCTCAGTGGTGAGGACTTTTCTCCTGATACCAACAAAGCATGAATTTAAATGATGAAAGGCAGGCAAAAATCATCTTGAAATTACCCAACTGCCATCGCCACAGACTGTGTTTGACATTCCACTTACCAGGTGGGCTCTCAGAGCTCTCCCTTTCACTAAAACAGCATCTGGTCAGCTATTGTTTTTGTTAGTGCATCTGCCAGACTTGATTGACTTGTCTGCATTTGGGAATCCTGACAAGACCATGTCTTGCGAAGCTGTGTTGGCTACAAGCTGTTGCAAGGAGGTGGAGAATGTCCGCAGGACAACAAACACAGCGTGATTTGTGTTCTAGATTTCTCTCTCTCTCTCCACCCCTCTCCCCTGGGAGAGAAGACACTAATCATTGCCTGTAACAGCACCGGGTGATTAATTTCAGTGATTTAGCACCTGGGGATTCACTTTCACACAGAGATCGATGGTTTGGATGTTTCCTACATTATTACCCTTAGAGCAATTACCTCCCACAGATACTTGCTCTTGTGCTAATGAGCCAGAGAAGCTATTAGCAACCACATCCACCATCTACATGTTTTATAGTGGCAGGAAGGCTCTTCCTTGGTGACCACATCTTCTGAGCAGGCAAATTTACATAAACGAAAAAGCCTTTTCTGCAGACATTTTGGGAAGGAAAATAAAAAAAAAAAGACAAATTGTATTAACACTAGGAAAAGAAGTATCATGAGAGTGAAATCAGAGCAAAGGAGTCAGTGGTGAGAACAGTGCTGAGGTTTACCTGCTCAGTGCGAGTAGCCCAGGCAGGAAGACAATACAGGTAGAACTAGCAAGGTGTTATAACTTTCTGGGTTGACTCAAATAAGAAAAGTTCAGTTCCAGTGTAGGCTATGCCTAGATTAAACTGCTTAGTGCAATGCTGAAAAATTGAGGTAAGTTCTCTTATTAAGTCTGTCTAGTTAAATAATTCAGATTCTATTAATTGCTCTTCTACCCTCTCCTTTCTTTTTCACCACACCTGTGTCCAGCCAAGTTCTATCGCAGTGATGCTGGCTTTTACACTACCACCCAACAGTTTGGTTCATATCCCACAGGCTCTTGCACCAAAATACAGATTAATTTAACCCATCAATACAAATATTCCTCTTGTTTGCCGCATATCAGATTTATTCTGAAATGCATATCAGAGTGAGCCAATATCAGATTTATTCTGAAATGCAGAAAATCATAGTCAGAGCCCATGGAGTGTGGGGAGGTCCAGACTAACAGGGAAATACAAGCTGGGATCACTTGTACTGTGCAGTGTTTCACAACAGCAGCATGAGTCTAGAAAGGAAGAAGGTTGCCTTCTTGCTCCACCTCTGCTCCTTGTTTCCTTTTGCCTCTTGGGAAAATTATTTCAGTTCATACCTTCAGAGACAGACAGGGACACCATTCCCAAAGAAATCTTAGAGGAGCAGGGTGATTGTATGTCTTAGCAGCCCCTTTTTCATACATGAAATTTCTTACATTTTATGAAGCAGAAATAACAAAAGAAAAACACAGCAATAGCACTAAAGGTAAGCATCATCAAGACACATAACTCATAGTTTGAGATCAAGGTCCCTCGCATTGCAAGTTGGCCTCTTTTCCCCTCACTTCTGTGTACAACACAGCAAACCTCTGTCCTAAAACTCCACAGATGTGTCAGCACCTTGCAGTTTGTCTCTGCATCCCACTATTCAAAATGCAGCTTGTAGCACTCATCATACACTACAACAGTGAAACGCAAGATAAAAGCTGTTGCTCATGATGTGCTGTGCGGTGCAGGACACCAGAGGATGGTGCAAACTGTTCTTCCTTGCGTAAAAAACTGCCGGGTTTTGTCTGGAGGACACCAGATTAAGCTGACTATGGTATGACATATTGAGGAGATGCTCTTCCTGCCCTATGGCACCATCAGTCTAGTATTTCCTTTTTCACAGGTTCTCTCCAGCACGTAAGTGCAAAGTGGAAACGTGTCAAAGGTCAGGTCTGAAATTCTCTGTGATTAAGACGTACCCTGTGCTCCTTTATTCAAACCTAAGTCTAATGTCACAGCTGTGGGTTGTTCCTTTTGGAAATACCAAGTTCATTCATATGACCTGAACTTCCCATGTGAAAATGGAGTCTGTTGTGACACAAGACCATTAGTGTATAAGGTCTGTAGAAGCAATGTGGCTATCAAAGGGGTTTTTTTCTTCCCCTCAACCCTGTCTAGGAGGTAGAAGGGAAAGATTAACCTCTAGGTAGAGCCCATATTTTCTGAGGTGGTATAGGTCAGTAATTTCTACCTCTAGCATTTCCATCCTCTTAGAAACCAAGCAACACACTTCCACCTCAGCCAGACCTGGAACAAATAAATATAGTGCGAAGACAGGACAGCTCATCTGAATCCGTATCAAGTGTTAAAGCCAAGAGTTTCCATTAATAGCCATCATGGAAGGGGCACAGTACATTTCCTTCATCTATAGGAACATTTTCTTCCTTTCCTTCAGCCGTCAAAATTTCCCAGCAACAAAATGCTAGAGCCAAGGGTAGTCTGAATATAAGCAGCAACAACTCTTTTATACCTCCTCCAGTGGCTGAACTTGGGCTGGTACAGACTGCAGGTCTTCCAGAGCTTTTGTTTTCTGCCTTTTAATCAAGTAACAGTTTCTTCCTGGCTCTGAACATCCTAGAAATATCCCTTTCTTTTTTTCCTAAAAAAAAAACCACCTTCTCTTTCTTTAATAATGGAAATAAAAATATTTCCTTCTCTCAGTTCTAAATGTTTTGGTTTCTGTTTAATTGGGTATTGCTTTGTCCTGGGAGAGTGAGAAAGCACAACAGGGAAGAGCTCATTTACCTTTTCTGTACTGTTCATTATTTTATACACTTCCCGTACAATTCCCTCATTTGTCCCCTCTCAAAAGTCACTGTTTTTACAACAGCCATGCTGAACTGAAGACATTGCCTTAGGTGAGAAAGATGCAGAGATTTGGTCACAGCATGATTACAGACACAAACCCATTCTCAGTGACTGAAATATTTTGTTTGCTGTCATCCAAGCAGTTGATGTGTAATGAGCAGGCTCTTGCATTTTGCTGCAGGATGCTTAATTTCTTTCATCCTCTGAGACAGGATCCAGGCACATGGCAGGAGCCAAACCTGGAAGAAACAAGCATCCTTGACTTTGATTCAGATTCATAAAGATACATATATACCTATAGAGGAAAGGTTGGAGGCTTTTCCTGCATTCCCCATCCCACTCCCCACCCACCCACCCCCCGCCCCCATCGAAATCTAACATTCCTGTGGTTGCTAAGGAAAGTTCAGCACACAAAGTCTTCTTCAGATTCTCCTGGGCATGCTGCTGCACTACCTGGAGCCCTTTACAATGTGGTCTTCTAGTCTGTATGATCGGCTGCTTAATTAATTACTCTAAAAGGGGTTTTTTTTGTTTGCAAAATGGGTGGATGGGGTTCAACAACACTTCACTTGTCTGTGCGTGCTGGGCAAATTGAGATGATAGATTATGCTGGCAAATACCACTCCAAAAAAAGAAAGAAATTGTTGATCTTAATTGCTAACAGAGATATTATCCGCTGCAAAACAGAAAATGCATGTGAGATTGTTGGATATATTTATCTCTGTTGTTAAAGCTGTTTTTCTCCTGTCTATGCCATAAGAACTCCTGTCTTCACTGTCAGAAAATGAAGTTTTTACAAGCATTTTTGTTGTTGTTTTAATGGAGGCCAAGGGCTGCATATAGGGTGTATGTAACACCAGTTGTGTCCCAACACACGGGATATGTTGGCTCTTCACTCACTGGTGAGTCTCGTACACAGTATATTGGGTCTGGCTGAGCCCCTTGGCAGCCCTCACGGTGCTGTGCTTGTACCGGGAGCTAGAAAGGTGGTGATAACACACCAGGGGTTTGGGTACTGCTGGGCAGGGCTCGTACAGCATCCAGGCTGGCTCTCAACATTCCCCACGTCCCCGCCCCAGTGGGCTGGGGATGGGCAAGTTCTTGGGAGGGGACATAGCCAGGACAGCTCACCCAAAGTGCCCGAGGGAATGTTCCATACCATATGATGTCTGCTCAGGTATGAAAGCTAAGAGAAAGGACGAGGAAGGGAGGGCATTTGTTATTTACAACTTCTGTCTTCTGGAGCAGCGGCTACATGCACTGAAGCCCGGCATCATCACCTGCTGATGCGAAGTAGAGAGTAACATCTTTTGTTTTCCTTTGCATCTGCATATGCGCTTTTTGCTATTGATTCATTATACTGCCTTTATCTTAACCCACAATTTTTTTTTTTTCATTTTATTTTCCCCTCACTAGTTCTGCTGAGGAGGGGAGTGATAGAGCGGCTTGGTGGTCACCTGGCATCCAGCCAAGGTCAGCCCAGCACACACCGCAAGAACAGATGAAGTTTATGACAACATGCTAATCTTACTCTCGTTAGAATACAGAACACTGACTTCTACCGAGTACTTTCTGCGTTAAGGCAACGGTTTCTTCCTGTAAGAGCACACAAGGTAGTTAGTCTCTGTTTTATCACTGTGTATCATGGCAAATTTTCTGCAACCTGTTTTTTATTATAATGGTTAACTATTCTCACTGTTCATGTAGACATTTTCTTTCATCAGCATTGCTGGAAGGGAATATAAAAACTCTCATTCTCTGTCAGCACGCTGCTGGGATCAGCTTCTGGCCACAGCATCATCAGGAGGAAAAGAAGAAAAAGAAAAAAAGAGGATTCTTCCTATTGGTAAGATGTTTCTCAAATATGAAATAATAGCTTTGGAAATTTTTGGAGTTCTTCAATGAGCAACAGTGTGTAGAAATCACATCGTAAGAACAAAGTAAGTTCCTGACTTCACTTGTGACTTACCTGGATGGTAACAACAGTACAACTTGCCCAACGCTCCATCCCAAATGAGAAATCATGCTTGTGCCTGACAGCACCACCTGCCAGCTACAATTGGCACTGAGACCCACTTCCCCTCTTTTGCTAGGAAGCACTAGATTAATAATTTTGTGAGCAAAACACTGATCCCAAGTCAGGAGAAGTGACATTGTTCACATTGGTATCCTAAGATCTTGCCCTTTAGCTCCACAAAGTTAAGGTGGGGGGAGTCTCAATAGCTAAGTCCAGTCCACCACACACTGACTCTGCTCTTATGCACCCCCTGAGCACTTTCCTTTTGCTTATTCTGTACTGTCATCTTATGGGAACAGCATGGTTTGGTGTTTGATTAAGGTTCATACTTCACTCTGCACGTACTTTTGTCAAAAAAGCTTTTATTGCAATGCAAAATATCTTCTGTATATGACATCTTTCTCCCCACCCCACCCCACCCCCAGCCCCCTTAAATGTAATGAGTAATCCTTTCTGGGTTTGTACATTGTGATTCTTGTGTGTATGTATGAATATATATACATATCTATATATCTATCAATCTATAGGTATTATATTAATACAATCATATATAAATCTGGACCTATATAATTTTATATATACACACATATCACTAGATATATGTGTGTATGTGCATATACATATATATACATTACATATACACTATATACACATATATGCACACACATACATATTGTATAATCATAAACATCTGTTGGTTGTCAAGGGACTTTTTTTTAACAAAATAAGTTCCATCAGTGGATTTTACTTCTGTAGTGCAATTTTACAGGAAGTTAACATTTCCACATTCAATATAAAAGAAACAATATACATTTGAAAACGTGCCATAGGATTTTTAATGAAAAAATTAGAAAAGTGCATTATTTTACAACACTACAGTAAATGATTCTTTTTTTTTTTTTCTCTGTAAAGACATTGTAAAATATATACAGGGTTGCTTAGTGCATTCATTACAAAAGAAAGATGCAATCCCTTGCATAAATTACATATTGTACAGGGGTTCGCTGTCTACTTGGACTTGTAAACATTTGTGTGATACAGTTTTCATTCTTTATGTAAGCTGCAATACATCTTATTTTCATTTGACTGTTGTTGCATTCTGACTCCAGTACGGCATTCTAAGGCCATGTGTGAAGGCATCCCCTCCCATTACGGAGAAGGCCAGAAAAAGAAATGAAAACACAAAAGAGTCTTTAATTTGGTTCTTTGTAATCAAGTTATCACTGTTTTAACAAATCACATCTTGATGCTTATGACCTGCTCTTTCTCCTTTGCTAGGACCAGCTCAACAACTATGTTGAAGTTAGAGGTCTGAAATGAGCAGAGCAAACAGCTTCCAGGAGGTAAATTCCCAGTGCAGTTTCCACAGCCAAGCAGCTCCTCTTTCTAGATGACTGTGCTCCTAACGCTCTGTGGGCTGCACAGAAAATGTATCAGCCAGGGTAGAAATTTAGAGAGTTTTGCTCTATCTCAGGCTGTTGAGGGCCTTTAGAATGCCGTCAATACACCATCGGTAAGTCCACATATGCACATTCAAAGAAGTACAAAAATGCACCAAAAAGTGTCAAGAGATCCAAAAGAGACATAGCATCAACACACACTCACAAACACACACATACACACACGCTTCTGTCTGAGCAGGAAGGCTCAGTCTCCAAAGTAGGAATCACAATTGAATTTCAACATGTATGTGTGTTTGGAAGAAATCCAAGAATTTCCATATAAACTCCTTAGGTCCCAAATTGAACACTTTTATCCCTGTTTCTCATAGATGAACAGTTTGTTGAAGTAAGAAATTGCACCTTGAAGAGACAGTATCCACATTCTTTTGGCCTACTGGAAACAACTTTTAAGCCCTCCTCCCATTTCCCATTGACCTATCCAGCTCCAAATAATTTCCTTTGCCATCATATCACTAGTATCAAAAGTTTTAGTCAATGCTTCTCAATGGCAACAAACAGCCACACAAATCTTAACAAGTCAAGGGAAGAGGAAAAAGAACACTTTTTTTTTTTTTCCTTCTTCTTCCACAGTTCACTCCTGACCTTGCCAAAGCCAAAAAAGAACAGATGGCTTACTGGTTGTATAGCATACTATAGGAAATTGATATTCTGTAAAAGAAAGATTAGGTTTGCATTCTAAAGAATAAGCCAGCCTCTTATAATTGCTGCTTATTAGTTAGTTGTTTGTAGTAGACAGGAGTCTTTCTGAAGCATATACTAGTCATTTTTTCATACAGGGCCAACCCACTAGTACTTACACTCAAACTAACTTTGTATGGATTAACCTAGAAGAGTGGTGCCCAGTGTGGTACCCAGGAAATTACTTAATAAAGCCAACTTCTAGGTTAACAGCCTTAAACCTGTTGTAACCTGGACACTGAGATCCCTCTCTTGTTATGCAGGTACCATACTTGTCCTCCAGTATCTAAATAATATCCCAACTTATACAGGAAGTATCTGCCACAATGTAAATGCAGCTGAGCAGTCGAAAAGAAGGTAAACTGGCATGAGAGGATCACTAAGTCGTGTTGAGCGTACCAGTTGTGTTGGTCCATGGTGACCACACCAGACTCTGCTGCACTAATCTTCCCAGGAGAATAAAAATGGCACAATATAAGCAATGAAGAGGAATTTCCTATTGCTGCCTCTCATGGCAGTATCTCTCCATGTTGGGATTTGAAAAGACACGCTAAAAAACAGCAATATGGGCTCCATCTTTTCTAGAAGACATGTGTGACAGTAAGAAATTCTTAAAGAAAAAGAGAAGTCACATGGAAAGACAAGTCACCATAGCTATGCAACTGGGGTTTAGATGCTGAAAAACATGGAAGGAATGTACAGTGAGGATAAAAACCCCCCACAACAAGTGACTGTGTAATGCTGAAAGGATCTCACATGTAGGTCTTCGGTCCTGTGTTGCACTTGGCCAATCTTTGGGCAAAATGACCACTGCCAGAGCAACCAGAAGAATTTGCCCAGGTTCTGGTGGCCACAACCACGATGAATAGTTATGAGCTGCCCCACAGATCCATTTGGACGACTGACACAAAGACAATAATGAGATTTGCTCACTGCTGCATGCTTAACAAAAAGCTCCAACTCGGCCACATCACCATTCAGAAGGGGCTCTCAGAAGAGCTTCAAGTCAGAGAGATCAGAGAAATGTGCTAAGTACTTCAAAGGAAACATTACAAGAAATGGCTATGGAGCTATCTGAAGGATCTGTCACCAAAGTTCTATGTTTTGGTTCCTAAGGAGAATGCTGCCCTGAGCTCTTGCCCACTGTGCAAGATAGATATCAGCCCTGTCCCCCATCACTCTCACCCAGAGGCCAGGAAGAAATCCGATCTTTTGCTCTGCCTTTTTAAACCTTGCTCAGAGAGGGTTTGAGAGAGGGATATGCCATAGCATCAGTGTCCTCATCAATCCAGCTTGTGACACAGAAACTCAACTGTATCTTCCCCATTCCCCAGGTGGTCCAGATGTGTTTGGACACGTATCCGGCAACCCTTTCTCCTAGAACTATAATCCACCCCAGAGAGCACAGCTGAGGCACTTTGGCCATTTATACCAAATGGGTACCAGAACCATGCTCCATCCTAAAACAGAGCCCTTTGCTCACCCATCTGCATCACCCTATCTCTCTAAGACACAGAACTGGTTCTTTCCTCTAGAGGTAAGACAAACTCAAGCACAAAGCCTATTTCCACAAAGACATTTAAGCACGTATTTAGTTCAGTGGGAATTAAAGAGGCTCACTGCATATATCAGATCTGAGCTAAAATCCTTTCCTCAGATACTCCCACGATCAGCTCCACTCCAAGTGCCAAGATGCTGCGTGTCAATAGGACAGCCATGGCATGACCCCCATGTCAGCAGTGATATTACCAAACAGGCCTTTTGGAAATCATTCTGTAGACTTGTGATTTCAGGCTCTGGGAAGCCAAAATCATTTACACACTCTACTTCAGCTAATCCAATTAAATACTGTTATCAGATTAATTAGCCTCTTAACAATAATTATGATTAAAGAGATGCATACCCATGGTGTAGGGAGAGCCAGCAATAATGAATTAGTGTTACTTCTCTAAAGATCAATTTTGATTATGTTTTGACATGTAGAAACTGTCCAAAAACAGTCAATACAAAGAGGTTTGTTTGCTATATTGTGACCTCCTGAACCCAGCTGGAGAAGCTTAGCATTTCCCACACATTTATATGGCACAGCTCTGGGAAGATGCTATCAAAGATGGGCCAGTATACCACAGTCTAGGTTGTTCTGAGCCACAGTACAGATTTGTTGCAGCCAGTAGGAGGGATGGTGTAACTGATCTTTTCCAAAGAATAGTAGATGCTCTAGAAGACACAATTTTCCCTGCCTGATACCAACACTGGTAATGTGGTCTCAGCAATGACAACCCATCCCACCACAAACCAGCCATGGTCCATTGTTCCCACACCTCCTGCCACTCCTGCTTGGGAGGACGCTGGCAGATGACTAGCAAATAGACTAAACCCAGAAGATCCATGGCTCTTCCTTAATTTGAAACCACAGCACAGACCTTACCAATGATCTACAGCCGATGAGCCAAACCGCTGTGTCTCTTTGCCTGCTCATGTCATTTGTGCTGCCCTTTCTCCAAGTGGCCTTCTTCCAAATGAACACACTCCCAAATTCTCCTTGTAGGCTAATGCATTGCATCCTGGCCAGTGGTTCTCACCCGTGCAGGTTTGTGTACTTTGCATTTTCTATTTGATTCCCCCCATATTGTTTTTAATCAATCTGTAGATTTCCTTTGTCAGTAGTAATTAGAGTGGAACATTTCCTTCCCCAGGGTGCAGTTCTGTAGCATAACGCTTTTCATTAATAGATGAGGGGGGAAAGTACAGAATGTGGTGATCTTGGGTCTGAACATACGTCTATGAAATGGCAAGCTAATGAGTTAATGTCTGGGTAGGAAAGCAGGGAGGGCATATGGAGAAAGCTGGAGGGCTGCTGTCTGTGAAATGGATCTCTCTTCTAGCCTCAAGTATAGCGCTCTGGATACAGCAATTACTGCAAGCTGTTCCATAGACCAGATAAACAATGAATCAGAGCCAGGCTAGTGGTATCAGAACTCATGCATGAGGAAGATGCATTATAGAGCATAGTTTCAATTATTGTATTTGCTAGCTCCACTTGTGAACCAGCCAGCTATGATAAATGTTATCATGCTGTTGTTTGCTCTGCATTTCCCAAAGTGAACTAAAAGACCACACAGCTTGGAACTGTGAATATTAATTACAAATGAAATTTCAGCATTAATCTTTCTTTTTCCATTCCCTTCCCCCCTCCCAGTCTGTTGTGAGTGTTAATGTATGGCAGCACTTCTTACATTGTCAGAGAGCAAGGTGAGGGAGGGCTTTGGGGTATTTATTAATTACAATATTCACAGAAGGACAGAAGAATGAAGGCTGAAGGCTCCAGGGATAGTATTTCCAGCCTAAAATTAGCAGGCAGCTTTGGGTGACTGGATTCTACAAAGCAATATACAGTTGCATAAATTACACTGGTTGACTGTTGTCTTTAGGTCTTTCTGCTCTCCATTAGGTTTGGGAAAGTTTGCTCACGGTAAGCAGCAGTTGGAGACACTGATCGGGTATCTAGCAATAAATAGAAAAAGCCTCACATTCCAGTTTCATTAAAGGAGTATAAATCAGGAGTCAATGCGCTGCACCCAAATCAGGTTACCATATTGGAAACCTGTGCAAGAAAAAACTAGCCTTACAGCATTTACATTTCTCCATAGCTTACCAATTCACAGCGCTGTAAACCCACCAGCTTCACAAAATAGTCCGGCAAGAGCCATCTTAGCAGCTGTAATATCCACCTAGGTCATGTGCAGACCCAGCCATCACGCATTTCCCATGTCTGCATTCTCCAAGGACAAACTTTGTGGAGCTCCCAGTGTAATGGGGGGCACAAATGCTGAAAGCTCCTCAATTTGAAGCTTTATGTTGGACTTTTCCCCAGAAGGAATTATTGTTGAGTACATGTACATGAGTTGGAAATTTGTGCAGAGGAAATTACGGTTTGACTGGGAGTCAGTCAGGGGCTGTGAAGAAGCCTCTTTGGGGAAAAGGAAAAAATAAGAGTAACAATCACCAAACAATTTCCAATTAAATGAATGACTCAGAGCCAGTTTGAATAAGTTTAGCTTTAGTAAACCATGCAGTGGCTTCAGCGGAAGGTCCTGCCACTCCAAGCTTTAAAGAACAAAAGAGTTTGCTTACATCCTACTGAACCCTTGCACTTGGAAGCATCCATAAAGGAAACAGCATCACTAACAGAACAGATAACAGGGACTAGCACTGCTCAGGATGTGCTGGCTGAATAAAACCCTGGTTTCAATGAAGACAAGCAGCAAAAACCTGACTAGAGAATCAGGAACTCCATGAATCTCCTTATCAGCAGTAACCAGTGAAACATTATGGCATAGACCTTGACTAAGCAGAGGACAGTCAGCCTCCCAGACTGATTTTACCCAGATCAAAGCACAACAGTCTTCAGTATCACCTCACGGTGGGTTCAGTTGGAAATAACAGGATTTATTCCTACTATTGAGAACAATTTATTTCTTTCCAACTTTCTTTTTTCCTTCCTACTGCTTTTATAGGGGTGAAAGTTTCTTTGCCATGTTCATTATCTGCATCTTAAATAATTGAAAACTGTATTTTGGCACAGAGTACCATCAGTTTTCATGGTTTTAATTCAGCCACTGAGCTCCGATTAACTAGCATAAGACTCCCAGAGTGCCTTCCATCTATAATCAATTTCTCTGTGTCCAATGTCATTATTCCATTTGTTTCGATTTTGGTGTATCATTATGATGGTTAATTCTTTTCATATGCTATATCTTGCTGAAGTTCCCAAAATAAAGTTTGATATTAAAGGCAGGCTGGTCAGAAAGGCAGTATTTCTTTTTCAGTTCTGTGTTATGGATCTCCAGTTGATGAAAGTAGTGGTGGTGTGATTCTAATTGTAATTTGTGCAATACTCCAGTCCATAATAGTGTCTTGTTGAAATATGCATTAAAAAAGTCTATAACATTAGTGTAATGGACAGACTCCAACACATCTCTCTGATCTGGCTTCTTCATAAAGATATTAAATGACTGTCTTAATTAGATCCTAATATTAACAGGAATATTACATAAAGCTAAATGAGAACATAAACTTCAGCTGAAAGCTACCTCCCCACAAGCCCCTGCCCTCTGGTCTGGACACACCAAATTGTTCTGGAACATTGTTATTCTCCATCTTGGTTCCGCTGACTGCCCTTTTTTAAGCTTTTAGCAACAGATGATGCTTCCTGCCCCCAACCACCCCCAACAAAAGCTTTCAAATCTGTCAGAGAATACAAGGAATTACCTTGCTCAGGTTTGATTCACAATAATCTTGATTACTGCCCTGGCATTTCTTCAATTGAAGCACTAGGAAATTAATGAGACAACTACAATACAGTAAATTGGCCATTTCCCTAATTTCTTTTTTTTTTTTAAATAACGTTGATCTTGTCCTAATAGGCTGTAATAGAGGACTTCAAACAGAAGTCTATTGATGAAGGTCCCTGTACATCTTCTCCATTCATTAACAACCAAGAAGCTATTTTGGACCCTTGAAGTAACATCCAAACACCCCTTTTAAAGCTGTCCCACTATAGCCATCCTTATAAAGCATATATATATATATGTACAAAGTTCTGGCAAAGCAGAGCCAGTTAGATCAGTCAGAATCTTCCTCACGCAGTAATGAAGACGAAGCAGAGACTTGTGCCTGCATTGTTCTATTAAGTTTCCCCTTTCGTTTCCATATCACAGCGTGCTCAGCCAAAGCTATTTTGGTGCTTCAGTGATCAAACTGATTTTTCCCTTTGATGATAATATGAAATATGATAGGATAATAGGGTTGTTATATAATCAAAGTCGACAGCAGGGAGCTAAATTTGTGTTGTTTTGATGAAGAGCACATTAGTGTGACATAAATAGACTAATCTGATTTATTATTATTATTTCTAATGCTTAATAATAGGGAAGAGTAGGGGAAATGAGACTCTGGGGAATAAGAGTGCATCACAAAGTGATAGCAGACGTCTGTGTGCTACGGAAACACAGGTTAGGCATTTTGGATACTAGGATGTCTTGTCATAGCAGCACTACTACTACCTGCTTCTAGCTGAGTTTCAAAAGAGCCAGTAGCAAGCAAGAGAGGTTGTGCGGAAAGAAATGTCTTAAGTGGAAGAAAACTAACGTTGCATCAGAGAAAATACCCTGTGAAAAGCAGTGTTGTGGGAAGAAAACTGGTATTCATGTAGGGCAATAAGAGGTCAGAGAGAGAGCAGACAAAAATCAGCTCACCTTTCACTGACTGATTTTTCATGTGTAACTGAAAAGCTGGGATTAACCTTGAACAAAAGCTTCCCTTTCACAATACTTTCTGTTCCAGTTCCAGACAGCTCAAGTCATTATTCACACATCACTCAAGAGCCACAAAAATCACCAAAGAGAGAGGTATATTTTGCCTGGCATACACATGAGAGTTCTTTTATTTGTGGCTGCTCACAAAGCAAGGTCCTGCAGGAGCTCATGCAAATGTCTGAACGTGTGCAGTCTTGCAAAGGGAACGTCTTGCCACTTCAGAATCTCATGTGTAACAAAAATACAGATTGGACAGAATTGCGGGTTCTTCAGGTGAAAAATAAAAATAAATAAGCATATTTTAAAATCCTAATGAATGCAGAAACAATTTAGCAAAATACTTTCCCATATACAAACTCCTTACAGCTTCTACACTTAAAAGTATGACTATGGACATCTACTCTGGCTCCTTTGTCTCGACATACATACATTTCTTCCACTACCTCTATAAACTTCAGCTAAGCTAAAGCAGAGCTCTTATAAAGCCATTGAGGTTTAATGCAAAGACTCTAAGTGGCAGATAACCCACAACATGCTGAGGTAAATTGTTCCTCTAGTTAAATACCCCATGTTATTAAAATCTACTACTCATTCATGGCTCTAGAGGGGAGATTTAGTAACAATTCAGCTATGGTATGTAACAGCTTTGAACTTCTGGAGTTCCACATAATTTATAGGACGTTTAAAGATTATTTTTGTATGCAGCAGAAATAGATTTTTCCTCCTTTCTTAAAGGAAAAAAGAAAAAAAAGCTCACCAATGTTTTATGAGATGTAACAGGTTTTTGATTTGGTTTTGTTTTGTTTTGTTGTTTTTTTGTCACAAAACTGTTGAAAGGTTTTGCTAAGTTCTGTTGCAGAAGTTCATTGCTAGGCAGACAGAATTTAACTCAAGTTCTGCAAAACCCCAGACTTTGCCTGCTTTTCTCAAGTGTCATATAGACCCAGCAGTTGTACACGATATAGATGCGTGTATTCCAGGCATACTTTTTCTTATCTCCTTAGCAGGAAAAGAAAGCTACATTTATTTGCACTTCTGAGATGCCTCAAGCAAAGACTATGAAAGTGAATTTGGACAGCACTGTGAAACCTATGGGCCACTCTTGTGGAAACCAGCTTCCAGGTGGTAGTCGCTGAGGTGGTTTAACACATCCTGAAACTGGTTTTCTAGGTGTGCTTGCTTCAGTACTTCTGCCACCAGCATTTGCCTTTGGACATGGTACCAGCAGCACAGCATTACAGCACCCAGCATGCTCTCCTACTGTGTTGAAGGATGTTATCCCCACACATTAGGCTGCAAAAGTCCACCCTCATCCATCCTCATTAAGAATCCTAAATTATTTCTTCATTAATCTTAGTGGAGGTTTTCATGCCACAGCAATTTATAATCCCAAAGGAAGTTGCATAGGGGAGTCAGAGTCATGGATACTCGCTTTCCATCTACTTACTGAAACACAGCTATGGAAATTAGGAGAACATGAACATATTTGATGATACAGCTAGTAATTTAAAGCCAGGGAGAAGAGAACAGAGGAGGAATGACATTCCTTATTTCTCCTTATTAAAGCTCTTTATAGATGCCTCTTTGAAAGGTTATCAGCATCCATCAGCGCACAGAGCTCAAGAGGTGGGGCTTGTGCAAACACACACCATCCAGTTTTAAGAAAAAAAAAAAAAAAGATTATTGCTTTTACACTGAGAGCACAAAATGATAGAATCAGCAGGATGTGATTAGTGCCAAAAAAAAGATGGGGTTTGTATGGTGAATTAACATTAAAGGTGATTTAAAAGATAGGATTAAATTAGAGACAAAGTGCAGGTTTATAAAAGTCCCAGTCCTACCCTTGTCAAACCAAAGATAAATCTCCCAAAGCACTAAATCCCATGTAACAATTGCAAATTCCTGTTGTCTTAAAAGGGAGCTGGATTAGGCCTCTAAATCAGTCTGTAAAGTCTGTTTGGTCCAGATGAACAACCAAGAGATGGACAATCTCCAAGGAACAACTCTACTACATGGTCTTAACATGCTGCACTACAACTTGCCAAGGCAATCACTCCCAACGGTACCCTCCAAACACTGGAGTAAAACTGCTTTTGCCCATTACTGCTAAATCCATTTTGCCTTTCTGCCTGGCAAAAAAGCAGTATCACAGCTAATCTCACAAGTTCCCAGTGAGCCAAACACAAGATACTGTCCCTTGAATTCTTCCTGAGACCAACAAAGGCTTTCCATTATTTACAAATCAAAAGCATTTAGAGACAATCATCTTTATTTTTTTATTTAAAACAAGGAATGCCCTGTCACTATTATATAAGAAAAAATATACATCCACCTATTTATACCCATCCTAATCCAAGCATTCCAAAAAATATAATTCCTATTCATGCAGGTAATTGCTGCACAAATTAATAATAATAATAATAATAATAATAATAATAATAATAATAATAATAATAATAATAATAATAATTTTATAAATAAAATAAAAATAACAAAATACACTCTGTAATTCCAACAATTGTCCCAATTTCTCTTAAAAATCCCACTTGTAAATTGTTGGAACAGTTGAAAATGATAAAAGTAAATATAGTTAAATCAATAGGATAACTTGCTTTTGATTATTAATTCCATTGCTATTTTTTCTTGTGTTTTTATTATGCATACCAGTTTTACAAAGTGCATGCTTTATTTTATTTTTTGTTTTTTAAATTTTGAACTGGCAAGCTAAAATGATCCATCTTTTCCTGCCTTTTTTAAATGTTAGTACAATCTAAAATCTAGCATTAAAAAATTTATCATGATACACCTGGTATATTGACTGCTTATGGCGCATGCTTGTTTTGGCAAAAAACAAAACTGGCTCCCCTCCCACCCTCCCCGTTCCGTTTGGAAGCAATCTAAAAGTTAAAAGCAGGCTCAACACAATTGCTTCAAGGGAAAAAAAAAATAATACCTGATGCTTTAATTTTTGTCACATGGCACTAGTTGTGGAATTGCACGCGCACCCACACGCACACGCACCCGACACGCACGCAAGCACACACGCACGCTGCAACCTGCTCGTGAGGAAAATAGTTTATTAGGTCAGGAGTGCCAGTGGCACATGAAGGCTCCCAGCTGTGTGTGCAACTTTGGATTTGGTACCCACTTCACGTCACCTTGAATCCTCTGACATCCACCGAGGGGGTAATGTAAGGCATACTTTGCTGGAACAGTAATAATCCATGCGTCATGCTCAAAAGCTGAGTCTCAGAGGAGGACTGGCTTTCGTTGCTCCCTTTGGCCTCGCTCCGTCTCACTCAAGGAACAAAAAACCCAAAACAATGGAAAAGAACTGGGGAAAACAAGGAAAGCAAAGAAGACAAATCCCTTTAAATGGACTTTCGCCTTTTCATCAGCCTGTGGTTATCTGTAAAGCTGTGCAACCCAGGTGAGATGGAGCTGACAGGAGATGGGAAAAGGCTGTTTTTCAATGTGCTTGGCGAGATCTCCTCTATCTTGTAAGAGATGGAGTGAAAGTACTGGGGGTTCAGCTTTGAGCTGAACGAATTTTGGTGGGACACCACCCGGCTGGTGTACTCGTGGGACCTGTAACACATGCAGGAACAAACTGACTGAAGGTCTGTTACTTCGGCCTTGTACCGTGGCCGACCATGCTGGGAGTCCTCTTGGATGTGGATAATCATGCTGTTGCGGTTCCCTGCCAGGGATGCCCGTTCCTCGGCATCCCGCCTCTCGTCCTCGCTGTTCATGGTTAAGAACCTGAGAACAACCAGATTTAGAAATGCCCCGATGACTGTCAACCCCACTAGAATGTACATAAAGCTAAAAGCCACGTAGAGAGGCTTCTTCTGAAGGGCCCCTTTGGTCTGCAGGGCCACATAGTCTCCAAACCCTATCGTAGTCAATGTTATAAAGCAGTAATAGTAAGCATGGAAAAAGCTCCATTCCTCATACTGGGAAAAGGCTGCTGCTCCAATGCAGAGTGTTCCCATGCAGGAGAAGAAACCCACAGTGACCATGTTTTCCATGGAGACCTCAGTGCTCCTCATCCCACAGCACTTTTTGATGCGTTTCAAGAGGTACTTGACAAAGGTGTTCATCCGCTCGCCCAAGCTCTGGAACATGACGAGTGTCAGTGGGATCCCCAGGACTGCGTAGAACATGCAAAAGGCCTTCCCCGCGTCCGTCCCTGGGGCAGCATGTCCATAACCTGGTGGGGGGAAGGAAAAGACAGGACAGTCAGCAAGGTAGGTGACGACCACAGCTTCTGCTTCACACAAGCCACGTGTATCGCAGAGACTGATGCTGCAGCCAGATCCAAAGCTACAGGAACATTGCAATCAGACAAGTCGTTTTATCTTCTCACTCATGTCCCGGACCTGAAGCAAATAGGACATGACAACAAAGGGTACACACAGGGGAGGGAAAGATGAAAGAATGGGCAATCCATCCTACTTCAAATAACTGTGCAGTCTCCTAAAGAAGATTGTATCACGTTCATTCGCTACAGAAATTTCACGTCCATCCTGCATACATGCAGTAGTGGGAACTTTGAAAATAGGTGGACTTTTCCACAGTATTTTTCACAGGAGTTGGTGTTGCCCTGTCCCAAAACCAGAGTATGCTAGTGGCATCCAAATTCTGTGTCTGCCGGCAGCATGGAGTTAACAACCACAGGCCCACCAACCAAAGAAATTCCTTTTCAAACTCTTCCATACTGAAAAAACCTTTTTCCTAGAGACCCTATGAAAGCCACTCACTGCTGGAACACCACAGGACTTTGGGGATTTAACGCTTGCTCCATCTTTAATTATTGACGAATAAGCAACTTACCAGCTTGTTTTATAGTTTTACAGCTTTTACAGCTAGTCTGGCAAAGGCAATTTCATCAGGATGTTAAACTAACCGAGGACAGAGGATGTAGCATGTTTCACAGCATAGTTTACAGACGGTAAAATCATGGTTAAGACTTTATTCTAAGTCAAACCATAAGGGGGGAGGGTTTATTTTGAAAATTTGAAAAAAATTATCTGAAATGTCACTTTTTCACATCACACTGCTTGAAAAATAAACATTTCTTGCAGCCGAGATTCTAAGTGACAGTACCAAAGTCTCCAAAATAGGATGGCTGGGACTCACCTGGCCGTGGTGTGCATTGACCATGTGGGTACCGCTATCTAGACTCCCCTTAGTCACTGAATAGCAATCTTGGGACAGAACTCTCAGCTCGAGATGAATATACCTAAATTGTGGTATCTACATGTGTGCTAGGTGTCCAAGCGCCCATTATAGTTGACAAAGATTTAATGAGACCAGGCAGTAGTGAGTTATTTAACTGACCAACCCAAGTCTACCTTATGACAAGATGAAACAACAGTACTGGCTCTTCCGCTGAGTGTATTCGTTAGGTCCTCATTAGACTGCCCAGATGTCTCTTGGCAGCAGAAGAATTTAGACACCTACTGCACAAGGGACAGCTACATGCAAACAGCCAAATGCAGGCACCTTGATCATGAGTAGAGCTCTGCCCTTAGTGACTAGCTCCAGTGTAGGTGCCTGCATTGTAGACACCAAAGGTTTAAATCAGCTTTCCAGAAAGAGGCACCTGGCATCGTTCTCCTGAGGAGACTCCTGAGATACCAGGATATCCATAGGGGGCTGGCAGATGAAACATGGGGTGTACAGCAGACCCATGCTTTTACAGATCAGAAGCTGGAGGCCGGACAGCACCTGAGACATGACTGAGGCAGGACCATTCCCCTCCTACTTCCTCAGCCCTGCCCATCACCTTTGGACTCAGGTCATGGACCTGCTGCTCTGAATTTGCCTACTACCTTTTTTTTAAACTGTTCACACTGCCCACCTCCTCAGCCTCCTTTGGCAACAGATTCCAGAAGTTCACTATCTGCTGTGGTGAAAGGTACTTCATAATTTCAAGCAATCTCCTTGTTTCAGCTAGTGCTGCTTAGCTCTGGTATTAAAGTTCTACATTGACCATATCTACCACCTTCACGACTTCAGCTAAACTCAGCTTTATCTCTGCTCTCAGTTTCCTCCTGTCTGAATTGGAGCCACAGCCTTTTTAGCTCATATAAGAGAAATCACATTCCCTTGATCATTTCAATCTCCTTCTCTGGACCTTATCTAGCTCTACCAAATAATTTTTGAGGTGTAGAATTCTTCATAGCCCTCAGAATGTGGGTGCACCAGAGTCTGCAGTATTGCTAGATCAAAAATAGGAACACCAGGCAACCTTCAACATGAAAAGCAACAGTGGACAAGGAAACTAAAATGAGAAAACCAGCAAGAATGCCCTCCAAAAAGCAACAGGTACTTCCTTAGCTCAGCTGCTAGCTGTTGGCAGATGGATGGGATGTCAAAAACAGTTTACAAAAGAAGCACATAACTCAAAATAGGAAGTTCTTTCCAGGTTACAAAACAAACAGAGATTCACCTGTTGCACTGGGCCAGCCAGCCTGTTCATCATAAAAAGCAGTTTCCAAATTACCTGGAAAGGGAAGTATCTTCAATAGATTGATGATGGGTTTGTTCCACCTGACTGTCCTTCAATAAAGGCTATAATTGCCTCTCATTACTAAGATCAGCTTTTGAACTACAGGGGTGTTAATTAAACCAGGGACATCTTTCCATTTTATAGCTTTAGTTACAGCTGATAAAGAGAACGAAAGCTTCAGAAAATGTGATTTTCCAGATGGTTGCAGAGACGGCAGCTGGTGGAAACAACTTTCACTTCAGGTTCTAAAGGAAATGGTTGGGGTGAAAAAAGATTTCTTTTGATATCACTATATCCCTCTCACTAAAGATATCCACTTTACTGACTGAAGACAGTTTAGGGAAATTATAAAACATTAATATTACATGCTTACACAATATCTCGCAATTGATTTTTTAAGATTTGCCACAGACTTTGTAACTATCTTGGGACTCACAGCTCTCCCATAAGATAGAAATACATCCATATCCCTGTTTTACAGATAGGAAAGCACAGAGACCAGCAGGCTTTAATTTCTTTCCAATTCACATTAGTATATAGAACATCCAGAAATCCTGAATTCTGTTCTGCCCCCATCATACTTACTTCCCACAATATCGGATAAATGGTTTTTACCATGTTTTCACCTTGAAGCTGGGGTAAAGAAAGGATTTTATTCATGAAGCTGGAATAAGACTTTACAAGTAGATTCATGCATAGGGATCAGAGTCATACATTTCTCCAGTACAGTATGGCTTTAAGGAATTGGCACCTTAGTCATTGCCTTCAATACTCTGAGAGGTTTCAGAATACACCAAAGAAAGACTCAACTCTCTGTTACTTTAGCATTACAGAATCTGTCCAGCAATACAGAGAGCAATGCAAAAAAAGCAAACTCCAGCAGTGCATGTTCTCTGAAATTCAGTATATCTCAAATTTAAAACAAACTACTATCTCCTTAACATCAGAGACTGCCTCCAGGAAAAATGAGGAGGTCAGTAATTGCCAGAGCAATCGGGATGCAGAGGATCATTAATGCCAGGAAACAGCCCTCTGCAGTGCATACGGTTAGTCTCCAAGTGTTGGGTTTTACCTTTACCAAGGAAAGGCAGAAGCCGAAAGAATTGCCTTGGTGGCAGATTTCAGCTACCAAAATTCAGCCAAACTTTCTCCACATGAATGCCACTGCCCTTTACCATATGAAGAGATGACTCCATGTAAGCCATAAGAAACACAAGGTTTAAAGAGAAAGGTTAGGCATGACATTGGTATTTCTCTTCTGTGGTGAAGAAGAAAGATCAAACAGAAGACCTTAAAATTAAGCAAAGCAAATGCATCCCCTAACAAGCCATGGGACTGAGATAATAGTGAGAAAGGTATAGATGGAGCTTTACAATAGACCACACCTAGGTAAATACTACCTATGCTACTCTAGTATACTAACCAGTTTGCTGAGGTCCCACAATACAGAAACATGACCACAGCAAGCAGGTTTGTCTGATATTTAATAAGATGTAATTTGAATGATCAAGGACAGTCTAAATAACTTTCACCTTGATTGGAAGTTACGTCATTAGTACTCTCTCTCTCTCTCTCTCTCATAATACCTCCCAGCTGCTTAGCCTTTCAAGACAGAGCTCATCCGGGTTGGCACCAAGAATAGTTTGGCATGAGGAAATGTCATGTCTCAGAATGTTACTCCAATTCTGGACCGCAGAGCACCAATGCACCGCAAAAAGGTCTCCTCCCAGTTATTGAAGCGCTGGGCTACAGACATCAAGCAGAACTGCAGGAAGGTGTAGGCAAGGAAGGCAAAGGGTCAGACTGTAAGGGCTGACACCAAGTAAATACTCATGTCCTCTCTGCCTTTGATTTTTCCAGGATTTGTCCATTCTCCAGTGAAAACTCTCAAAGAACATGTGCAACTATATGCAATTCTAGAAAAGAAGGGAATACTATGTTCTTATTTGCCAGAAAGTAGCTATGAAATTCTGGAGAAAACACATTCAGCCTCTTTCAAAGCTTGTTTTTCCATGGTGCCTTTCAGATGAAACACAGAAACTCCTCATTACCATCTATGTGAGATCCATTCAGGAGGAGAACCCAAATAGCTTTCTCTCACTTCTAAGGGGACATTTTGCTGGGGTACAAGGCCACAACCATAGCGTGCCGCGGAACACAGGGCACAGCTACCTGGAATCCAACAGCAACCACAAGCAGACAGCTGAGGAAGAGTATAGGAATAGTATAATTAAATGTGACATTTCCTGCAAGTATTCATGTACCCAGCTTCATCATTTGGAGCTCAGGGATTTCCAAAGTCAGATATGGTGTCAGGGGTTTTAGTAACACACAATGGATTTCTCTTCCACGAGCTTGAGCATTGTCCCTTGAAAGTGTATAAACTTTTAGCACCTGCAATATCCTGTGGCAAGAAGGTCCACAGAGCAACCATCTGTTCTTTAAAAAAATCACCATTGCTTCTTCACTTCTTTCCCATTACTATCATCTGATGTCCCCACCTCCTCTATAGAAAAGACCAGGAACAATCATGCCCTGTTCTTCTGTGTGTCACTCATGATTTTATAGACATTTTATTTTATCAACAAAAATGCTGTGCCTGCATTCAGGCCCCCAGCACGTTTCTCTGGCATTGTATAGCCTCATGCGGACAGACCAGCTTGCTCAGATCTACATCAGTGATCTTTGCACCACGCTCAGCTGCAGGGTATAGACAGGCCCATAACGTCTGTCTTGTCCTCCAATACAAATTCTCTTGAATAACACTTTGCTTCTGGGGCAAAAAAGGTCTCAATAAACAACTTCATGCTATTGCAATGAAGCAGACTGCCCAGACTAAGTAAATCCATACCAAAAATAAAACATTATGGGAAAAAATGCTGAATACTTTCAGTGTGTGGCATCTACATAGTAACCACCCCAAGTACTACAAGGTAATATTTACTCTAGCAAACTGAACTGGGACAAGGGATGGATTCCAGCACCAACTCATGACTGTCCACACTCTTAAATCATTATCACAGATCCCATCCTGGCCTTACCCTGGAGCAACCAGCACTGTCCCAGGCAAAGTCCATGCCTGGTCCACCCATGGAGGTTAACACTGGCCAGGGACGACTGCAGCTAAGCACCACTCTGGGGTGGTACATGTGTTTAGCTGTTACTGGCATTCTCCATGCCATCTCTGCTGATCTCCATGTCTTAGAAAACATAGGTCCTGCTCTACTTAGTAGCACAGATGGAGCCCGCGTGGTGTAAAGCAAAAGGTGTTTTTCTACACTGGGCTCTGTCAGAGATTGGGAGAGGTTTGTCTCTAGATGTGCATTGGTACCAGGCCAAATATATGGCCACTGTTCAAAAAGAACAATTAAATGTGGCAGTGGCAAGTTATTTATAGGTCACGTTCAGGCCAGTGTGTAGCTGCAGAGCAGCAAAGCCTCATTCACATTCAATGTACAACAGGTTTTAGATGTCTTGAATCTTGAAGCAAGACTGCGTTATTCATGAGGGACACTTTATTTCTCTCAGAAGTAGGCTTCTTCCCTCATTCATCTACACATCATTCATCCCCGTGATGGACATTTGGGCCTGGTCATCTCTGACAACAGCCTCCGGAAAGAAATGAACTACTCCATCCCTGCAATTCAAACCTTTCTTACTCATGCTGGCAGCAGCCCTGGCTGTGAGATAATGAAAAGAGGATAACGGCACCTGTTACTCAGATGGGCAAGCATAATTCAGATTAAAACATCTTCCTGATGTCACACACTTCAGAGGTTCATCTACATCAGAGAAACTGCCACAAAAAACAGGCTGGCTCTCCCTGGATTTGCTGCTCCTGCTTTCAGCAGGGAGAAGAAACAACATGGCCTTCACAGTGCAGACGAAAGAGGTTTCGGTAGGGATCAGGGAGACAGTTCATCTAAATAACTGGTAGTAACTTGTTTACCAGGACAAAGGCATTATCCTGTGAAGGACATTTGAGAGCACATCATGGATGCTGCTTTACCTGCATGAACGCTGCCATGTAACTACACCAGTCTCCTGGCACACAAGCACTGCTGACTGCTCCCTCTTCTCTGTCCTACATGTCTGGGCTTTCCCTGAATCCTGCTGCCTTTCTCCCCAGACATCTCCAGGATCTCTTTTTCTTTCACTGATGATGATGTCCCTGCAGCACATCAACTGAATAATCTCTCTGAGTTTTGCACAGCTTCCCCTTTCATCCTCAAAGACATCCTCCCCTTCCATGGTCAAAAGACAGTCTCTAATGTCAGGTCCACATGTGACACATGGCTCCCTACGGGAACACACAGCAATATGAGAAGATGTCATCCTGTGTTGTGAAGACAGGGACATCATGTGAGAGGAAGAAGAATGTGCCAACCACAGGTGCAACCTCAGCTCTGAAGGTCAGCACAGCCTCTCACACCGGCTCATCCCTGGTCTGTTATGATTGCTTCCATGTCCTGACTGCAGAGATAAGGCTGTGTCACCCTGGAAATTACACTCGCTGCTTCCTATCCTGGGCAGCAAGGATTCAGCAGGCCTCCCTCACTTTATTCTCCCCACAGTCATTTTTTCTCATTGATCTTGGAACAAAACTTTCAAGATGTTCATGGAAAACAGCTTCAAAAGCAGCTCTGATCGGATAGGCAGGCACACACATATGCAGAAGCGGTGTGCAGCAGGGAAACGAGGGGGAGAAGAAACAGCTTCTCTCTGTGATCCACTCGTGAGGATGCAGCCAAAGCTCGTCTTGCAGATGCACCGTGAGTCAGGACAGATGGGTGCCTCAGCCCTGGAAATTACCCCCACTGCCACAATCTCTGAAGCTCACCAGGCACGCTGAATGTACTGCCTGTCAGCAAATGCAGTGCGTGACAGCCCAGAAGCAGACCTGAAGAACTCATCCACAATGACTGATAAGACTGATAACTACCGCCAAGCCAGCATGATGCCAACTCCTGTGCCACTCACCCCTCTGCCACATTTCCTCACTCCCTTCATTGGCCTGGTCTGCAGCCATCCCACATTACCTCCCGCCTTATGAAACCTGAACCTCCCAGTTTGGAGCACTACTGATAGCAATTTTTTCCTGTAGTTTCTCTTCCAGCCACACCAAGTTGCAGTAGATACCAGCATGGTGACTGCTTTGTGTTGCCCAAACTGCCTGTTGGCATAAATACCCACCCTTGACCATTATCAGATGTTGCTAAACCATATCCCGTTGGAAGATGCAACCATAAGAAAAGTACTGTATCAACTGTGCTTCGGTAACTGCTGAAGAACACAGCCCTGAATGCTTATAGCCATGATAAAGCAAGAACTGAGGCCATCAGCTGCAACAGCCTTCTGGGTAGTCCTCTTGTGGGTGTAGCTTGGGAAGACAGCATGTTTCTCATACTACCTTAAATTATAGGGATCCAATTTAGTGAAACACAGCCATGCACTGCCACGCTTATTTCTGATTCAGGGTAGGACTTAGGTTTGGCTGGTTTCATCTGGAGATCACACACAATATGGTCAGATGTTCCTTGCAAGAAGTTGCCTCTCTTGAGGAGACTTCCTTTGGGTTCTTAGATGATCAAGGAAAATAATGTGTCCCAGTAAGGCTGTCAGTAAGGTCACCTCCATGGGATGTGTTGGAGAACTGTTTCAGAGGTTCTCAGACTGCTTAGATTTGGGCTTTCCTCCTCCATCCCTGCCTGGACTTCACCACCAGCATGTACAAGGGATGGCCTGTCATCTGTCTTGTTAGATGCCTACCTGGGATGGTGAGGGGACAAACTGATTCAATTCATTGGGGCAGAGTAGCTGGAAGTGCTACTTATACAGTCACGTACCATCAGGGGTGAGTGCCCAGCAGTTTTCACCCTCTCCACTGCCAAAGAGACCTGGGAGCTTCTCTGCTTTCCCTCGAAAAGACCTTTTCCTCCTGAATTTACACCCCAATGGGACACAGTTCCCCCATTTTGAGAGCTATTGCTTCTAACGTTAAAGTACAGATTTGGTCACAACATTTGGCCCTTTCAGATACCCACTGGGTTCCCACATGGAGGAGCAGGGCCCTTTCAGATACCCACTGGGTTCCCACATGGAGGAACAGGTTTACAAGTTTTAACCAAGCCATAAGAAACTTTTCTTTTTTGAATTAGTTCTGGGTTTATTCTCATTTCTTGATAAGAATGAGCCACCTATATCTATATCTCTGCCTATCTGTCTTTCCTCGCCAATAGCTTTGAAGTTGTTCACCAATTTCCACCACTTAGAAGAAGCTGTAATGCGAACTTGATAGCAATCTGTTTTGCTGGCCTTGCCATCTGGCCAACCTGTGAATTCACAGAAAAGGGCCCAAAACTCACCACACACAGCGAGCAGACTCAGCTGCAATGTGATCAGCTCTTCCTCTGGCCAGTTACAGGAAAGAAACAGGATCTGGGGGTCCTGCAAGGTGGGGTGGCACGCAGAGGCATGGGAGAGAACTGCAGGAATAAGATAACTCGTATTACAAGACAGCCCTTCATGGAATACTTATCTGCCTGTGAGGATGAGGAGGCAGATCAAGGTTCAAGAGAACTGGGGGATGTGTTGGAGTTCACAGAAAAACAGGCTTGACTGCTGCTGCTGCTCCTCAAGAAACTACTTGTTTCTAGCAAAAGGCAAAACCTGAAAAATGTTGTTTTAAAAAAAAAATATATTTGAGTTCTGCATTTGTTTGTGTTGGGTTTTTTTCTTTTGCATGTGAACCTTTTCCATTTTTTTCTGTGTAAAATTTACACTAGAAAGGGTTTTACTAAAAAAGTAAATGAGGGAGAGTGGAAATTTTCAAATGGCCTCATGAAACCACTGACAATCTTCCTGCTCATCTATATGACACAGAAGACCTGATTCTCTCTGACCTCCTCTTGTTGAACTTGGCCTCTACTTTTGCGGCTTAGGTAAGAGAAGTCTGTGATCACTGGCAATTATTTTAAAGAAGATGACAGAGCATCCAAGGTAAGTGCCACCTGGTGTATCACCCCCCAGGAAAGCAAGGATGCCAACACTTGCCAGTTAATCTTGTCCAGACATAGAAACATTATCTCTACTCATCTCTGAGACTTCCTCTGCTTCAGAAAAGAGGCTGGGAAGAGGGAAGATGTTCCACTCCAGCAATATGAGGAGACTAGCTTTGAAAGCAGCAGCAATTTGGGCTGTGTTTCTAGTATACCATTTCCCAACTCCTCCTGAAACCAACAGCCCCTCTGTTCTGGCTTTCCAGCTGGGCAGTAGTTGACAGTTCCCTGGACTACAGCTGACCTTGGCCACCTATCTGAAGAAATCAACAGCAGTACAAATTGGCAGCCAGGCACACCACCAGGAGGGCCTGTGTGCATCACAGGGATGCAGCAAGACAGATCAGCCATCAAGCTGGATTCTTGTAACTGCAAGAAAAAAACACATCCGAAGTCCAAGGACAAGCAGGTTGACTGTCACTCTTTGGGTTCATACATCTTGGAAGCTTTGTGGTAAGCACCAAACGATCAGGTCTTCTGGAGCCTGCACACCACCAGCTCAACGCTAAAACCTCTGCATCTGGACCACACTGTGTTTTATATCTCTTTGGCACTGAGACACCTGACTGCACCAAGCCCTGTAGCACTTCCGAGTCAACATTTTCCCACTCCCTCTTTCTGACTGCTCCTGCACGCCTTTCCTCCCCTTCCTCCTCTCCGTTTTGTTCTCTGAAACAGTCAGGGGATTGACCTGAGGCTCACATCACATCTAGTCCCAAGACAAATCATGCCCAGAACAAGTTCTCAATCTGAAGCGAATCACAGCAGCCACTAGGAAAAGACTTATCAGGTCATGTTATCCATTCCCAGGGGCCGGCATATGATTGTTCCCTACAATATATTCTCCAGGGCTTTGTCCAGTTTTGTTTAAATGATTGAAATAACAGGGTTTCTGCTCTGTCCCTTAGGAAATTATTCCCTTGAGTAGCAGATCCAGCTATTAGGAAGGGTTTCTTTGACACACAACTTGTATTTTCCTGTTGCCTTTTATCACAAATGTTCTTTTATAGCCCTTAATCCAACACATCCCCTTTCACTCCATCATTACTTGGTCCTTTACACATCTTGGAGATAGTCACAGCTTCACCCCTTAGTCAACATTAGCTATAAACAGAGCTCTTTGGGGCAGAGTCCTGCAGCAAGGAAGAAAATGGGTGTTTTACAGCATAAACCTAAGATTCAGTTTTTAAATGTCTCTTAAGAAGCAGCAACTTATGTGATCAATTTTATTTCGTTTGTTTGAGATGCCTCTTGCTCTTCAGAAACTTCTAGGATCTTTGCTAGAGTTGTACACAATCCTTGCAGATGCAGGACCACGGCAGCAGGTTACCAGTTCCCTGGAGTGCAAAATATCCTCTTTGGGTACATAGGTCTGACTGGTCATCACCTTAACATTATGTCCTCATCATATAAAAAACTTTTCCTGATATTTCACTTCTTTACATCCTAAAGGCTCCTTCTACTGCAAATATGTGACTGCAGTAAGCACTGTTTTTCCTCAGTCCCCTCTATAAATGGCCTTCTTGGGCAATTTTGATTGTTTTCTGTAATTAATTTTGGTTGCTCCCAGTTTATTGGCAATGATCTGAGACCTCTCCATGAGGGGGCAAGATGAAGGGCTCACCACCTGCAAAGCTGGCAGGATGATCCAAACAGCACCTAAATGGATCAGGGAAAAATACATCAGGAAGAAGTGTAGGGGCCCACGTCCTAACAGAGGCCAAAAATGAACGGGTTTCTTCTTCCTTCACTACACTGTGATGACAGAAAAGGGGCATGAGACATTTCTGACTTCTCTTTGTTTGAAGGGTTAGTTCTTTTCAAATTAAAACTCCATCAGGCCTGAGCCTTCACAGGGTTAACAGGATTCTGCTCTCAGACCTGCTGAATGCCTGAGACAGCTCTCAGTCTGACACTGCCAGGATCTCAACAAAAAACCCTGCTCAAGAAACGTTACCAAAGGCCAGCATGCAGCAAAGTGGCTCAGATCATTAATGACGCAGTAACCATCCTCTGAACCTGTGATGTCATTATACACTGCAGTCCACAGAGTTGTTTGCAAGTCAGTGTGACATCAAAAGCTGTCCAAGCTGGTCTGGTAAAACACAGCACATCCGGCGAGAGACACGGGGTGACATTAAAGGACACGGTTCAGCTGTGTTTCCACTGAAGCAATTGCATTTTGCCTCTGTGACTCTCCTCTCTATGCAACTAAGAGACAGAAAAGCACAGACAACTTGCCATGAGTTTGCTCACATATCTGGTTTTATTTTGTGCTGTATCTACTGCAGATTGTTCCCATGTGGAAGAAAAAAAATAATATATATATTTCAAACTTTTAGAAAATACTAATAGACACATGGCATTTTGAGCAGATTCTCCTCTGCTGTTTGAGAAACCAGGGCTTCCCCAGCTAATAGGGGGAAGGGTTAGCAATTCCCACTGTGCTCAACTTCTGTCCCATCTGGTAAAACATGCCAGCAAACCAGTTAGGAGACACGATTTTTACTAATGCAGATAAAGTGGTACAAGCTCTGATCTAGACAAAATTATACAGATACAAAAGAGCTTCTTCCAGGGTAGTCTCTGTCTCGGCAGGTGAACATCAAGTGTGGAGGAGCCACACTTCCCTCTTCTTTGCTTCTCATTCTCTGTCCCTTCATAACCATGATAAGGATGGATACAAGTTTTCCTGCTTCTAGACCTTTGCAATCATAGACTTCTTTACATCAGTTACAGTATTTATCATACTCTTCTTTAAAGAAAAGCACTCCCAAACACATCTGACTGTGGCTGGCTGCAGTTTTGGCCAAGGCTATTTTCCCTGCAGACACTCTAATTTTTGCAGCAGCTTTATTACCTGAAACCTGGCCTCAGTGATCTAAGCCCAAGCAAGTGCAGTCCATCATAATTTCCCCCATTACATCACATATAGACTGAGCAGTGATTCAACTGGATTTATAGATAGATTTCATCAAAGGGGTACATGCACTTCATTAAAAAATGGAAAGAAAAAAAAAAAAAAAAGAAAAGCATTTTGCTCAAATGCTTTGGATTGTCTTTATTTTACCAATGTGCTCTTATTCCCAAAACAGGCTTATGCTTGAAAATACAAGCAAAAAGAGATTTCTCAATTTTCCTTTACAAATTTTAAGCATGTTCTGTCCATTGTCTTTGAAAAACTGAAATAATTCAGCCAAAGCTGCTGTGAAGGAAGGAGTTCAGTTCTGATTGAGAAAGCATTTTTGGAAGTTGAAACCAAGAAAGTTAATGGAAATATATTGCCTAACTCTACTGTCCTGTTCAGTTTCCACTGAGCCAGTACTGACTTCGAGGTCCATTTATCCTTGCATTTTGAAGACAGAAGAGCTGAGCTAAAATGTGAATGTCAAAGTTTTGCAACATTGTTCAGAGCTGTATACAGGAGGAGTTGCTGAAATTGCAGTATCAGGGTAATTACACCGCTGGAGCTAGACCGGTCTAACCCACTGGGTTGGCACTTTCCTCATCCTTTTTTTTCTGATAGCAACTTGTATTTCAAAGTAAGCACACACTAGGAGCATAAAGATGGTTGGCACCTTTCCACACCAAGATGGAACCAGAAGTGTTTCTTGCGGAATGCTGTTCCAGCCAGCAGAAATTGTCCATGTTAAGTCAGGTGTTTTAGGAACTTGAGATTAAGAGATATTAAACCCAGCACTGGAGTGCACATTCAGTGAAAATCTCCTTCCTAAAAAGATGGAGGTGCACCTCAGTTAGGGCTTCCATCTCCACTAATCAAGCTGTAAGGCTGACCCTAAACTCACTGCTCTTACAGCTAAAAGTCTTCCTATTCTCAATCCAAACTTGTTCATGGTCTGTTCATTCTCATAAAAATAAAGTCTTTAGCTCAAACAACAATCATCCCAGTTTGTCTTCCCTGCTCCCAGTAGAGATCAGCCATATCTCACCAGCCTGGTTTTATTTCCTAGGACGAATAAACCAGTCACTCCTTGTCTGTTGCATTAAGACAGTTTCCCTTTCATAGCATTTTGCACCTTTGCAGCTTGAACTCAATTTTCTTGTACGTCTACAACCCAAATTTGGATACAGAACCACAGAAATTCAATGCTCCATTAGTACAGACTTCAAACAGTATTTAATGCAATTTTAGACAGATCTTGTATACAGCACTGATACAAAACATGAAAAAAAGTACTGCATCCCAAACCTACCTGTCTTTGGGCCACAGTGCTAAAAATCCATGAGATCTTATTTTGTCTCACACTGTTCAGCCTGGAGAAGACTGAGAGGGGAATCTTACCAATGTCTACAAATATCTGAAGCGTGGCTGTCAAGAAGATGGGTCCAGGCTCTTTTCAGTGGTGCCCAGCGACAGGACAAGGGGCAACGGGCACAAACTGAAACACAGGTAGTTCCGTATGAGTCTGAGGAAAAACCTCTTTCCCTTGATGGTGACAGAGCCCTGGCACAGGCTGCCCAGAGAGGCTGTGGAGCCTCCTTCTCTGGAGACATTAAAAACCCACCTGGACACAAACATGTGCAACCTGCTCTAGGTGTACCTGCTTGAGCAGGGGGTGGGACTAGATGATCGCCAGGGGTCCCTTCCAACCTGGCCAATTCTGTGATTCTGTGATGAAAACAGAGTAATCTTTCTTGATGAGTATAAACTCACAGCACTAAGTACACACGAGTCCATGGTTTCACTAGAGATAAGAATTTGAGCTGAGCTCCATGTCAGCATTAAACAGATGGATGCTAAAAAGAAACTTTCCATACACTGCAAGCATCTTTCCAAAAAATGACCCATGAAAAGCAGGATGGGGTTCATGAGCACTACTGAGTCTTGAAGCTGACAGGCATATCCCAATTAGTTATTCTAAAAGTGGCTCGGCTTAATCTCCTCAATACATTTCCAGTTCCCAACAAATCTTTTTGCTGAGACTAGTCTGAGATCTTTCACCTCCTCTTTTATTTCTTTATTGTTTACAGACATCTACCTTTTCCACATCAGCCCTGATAAGCACATCGAGCAGCAAGATTGCAGAAGGCAGTAGAGTGAGACACCATTTAATGCACCTGACTAGGCATAATCAGAGCAATCCATCACTTCAGTTTTCTATTCCCAGCCAACAGGAATAGTCAAACTGAGTACAAAGAAATGGGAAGCCACTCACCAAAACTTCAAATCTCCACTCCTCACTATTTCTCTTTTGCTGGGTGGAAAACATTGTCCTACTATATTATTTTAATACCATAACCAGATGTTTTCCATTTTATTTCATCTCTGAACTCCTCCATACAATGTAGCTCCAGAAATCCAAGTGACAAAACACTTCATGTGTTATTTAAAACCGCCTTGGACAAAACCCTGGCTACCACCCTTCAGAACTATTCCTGTAGTGATTTAAGTCTCAGTTTCAGCTTCATTTACAAGCTTTGAAGCTTAGATAAATAAGGAGCAGCCCTACTGAGGGTCCATGAGAGTTCCTGTCTATAAGACATAATGATCCTTCACTGCACTAACCAGTGCGATATCATTTCACACTCCTTAGTTTGGGATTGAAGTTGCAGACACATGCTCAATTTTGGACTCTCACTAAGGATCTTAGCACAGTTTTGTGGACGTTTCCTCAACTGCACATTTCTGGGAATCAATACATATATAAATATATATATATATATATATAATCACGGGGTGGGTTGACCTTGGTAGGCCACCAAGTCGCTCTCTCACTACACCTCCATCAAACAGGACAGGGGGAAAAGGTAGGATGGAAAAACTTGGGGCTCAAGATAAGGACCGAGAGATTGCTCAACAATTACCATCATGGGCAAAACAGTCTCAACTTTAGGAAAATTAATTTCATTTATTGCCAATTAGTAACAAAGCAGGATAGTGAGAAAGAAAGCAAAACTAAAAAGCCCTTCCATACACCCCTTCCTTATTCCCAGGCTCAACTTCACGCTATCATTCCCAACTCTTCTATCTCCTCCTTCCCTCCCCATTCAGCACAGGGGGATGAGGAATGGGAGTTGTGGTCAGTCCATACCACTTCATCCCTGCAACTCCCTCCTCACGCCCTCTCCCTGCTCCAGCACGAGGTCCCTCCCCAGGATACAGTCCTTCACAAACCACTCCAGCGTGGGTCCTTCCCACAAGGTGCAGTTCTTCAGGAGCAGACTGCTCCAGCGTGGGTCCCCCATGGGTCACAAGCCCTGACAGAAAACCTGCTGCAGCCTGGGCTCCCCTCCACGGGCCACTGCTCCTGCCAGGAGTCTACTCCTGCATGCAAGGGCTGCAACCTTCTCCAGGGCATATCCATGTACTCCAGCATGGGGCCCTCCATGGGTTGCAGGTGGGGATCTCCTCCACTGCCAGCCTCCATGGGCTGGGGTCACAGCCTGCCTCACCGTGGGCTGCACCACGGGCTGCCAGGGAATCTCTGCTCCAGCACCTGGAGCAGCTCCTGCCTCCTTCTGCCCCAACCTTGGTGTCTGCAGGGTTGTTTCTCTCACATATTCTCACTCTTCTGTGCACAGCACTTTTTACCCTTTCTTAAATATATCACAGAGATGCCACCAGCATTGCTGATGGGCTCAGCTTTGGCCAGCAGCAGGTCCATCCTGGAGCTGGCTGGAGCTGGCTCTGTCTGACATGGGGGCAGTTTCTGGTGTCTTCTCACAGAAGCCACCCTTGCAGCTCCTGGTTACCAAAACCTTGCTGTGTAAACCCAGTACAGAAAAATAGCTATTTTTTATTTGCTTGCTTGGTTGCTTTTAAGTCTCAGAAGTAACAATTCTACTTCCAGACTTGCTATCTCATTTGCTGATGGGTCTCATTTGCTTTGCAAAACCATAAGCAATCGGATGGAGCTTTTCAAGTGTTCACACTGAGGCTGAAGCTGATTCTGAGTCCTGAAGACTTCCTGACTTCCTAGCTGTGGAGCAGCAGCAGAATTATAAACCTGGCAGTTTTATTTATCTCTGCAGTTGATCAGCTCTCAGCTTGAAAGAACCTGTCCCAGGGAGAAGACTCCAGTAGGCATCAGCACATCTACTGGGTAACCAAATTGCTTTTCTTACTAGGCAGATAGGCGGTACATGTTCTAAAGACAGAGAAGCTTAAAATATCCTTCAAATGAAAAAAAAAAAAAAAACAAAACATCTTTTTTGACCAGACTGAAATCTTAGACATCTGTACTCACTAGCCTATTTCTCCCATCAGTTTCTTCATATTTCATACCCTCTCCCTTCTTGTTGGCCATATCCATTCCTCTTCTTCCCCTGCTCCACGTATATGTCACTCCCATGCCATTCTCATGCCTTCACCCTACTTGTTTTCATTTACTGTTGTCCCCTTTTTTGGTCCTATTTCTCTCCTTTATTGCCCACTTTCTTTCATTCCCATCTGCCCCTTCCTCATTCTCCCCTGTCTTGACTATGGCAAACTCCTGCCTCCCTAGGCAATGCACAACAGTTAAAAGAACTTTATAGCCTATAACCACCCTATACAACAGTTGTTCGATGGCCATAATTGCCAACTATAAACCATCAGCCTTATCTTTGCAGTCAAGATTAATTCTGGCGTGGTACATTATAAAATTAGCCATGCTTGGCAAAGCTGCTGGCCTTTAGTTTTCTCAAGAACACAATTAAATGGCATTTGCACAGCCTAGCTAGAGCTAAAGCTAAGAGGAGACAGACATCAAGAAGTTATTAGATTAGGAAGTAAAACAACTACTCCTTGGTTAGATCAAACGTTTGAACACATTATGTAATGTTTCAGAGGTAATACAGGCAAAATAAAACCTCTTAGGCACTTTTCCTCCTTCCCTCCCCCCTCCCCAGCCAAACCGGTGGGGAAGCACACATAATAATAGCAGATTAGGAAAATCACTACCAGATCTCCAAACTTTGGGTCTGCTCAGAAGGTAACTTGGGCCAACACCAGCGAAAAGGTTAACTCGGCGGGGACTCTGGAGCATGCACACAGCTTGCGGTCTTTCCCAATTAAACACACACGCACACATCATAATCAGAGCTGCTCCCTCACCCCAGGGCTAGATCTTCGGCTTCTGTAAGTCAGCAGAATGCCCCAGAGGAGCCACTTTGAGTTATGTTGGCTAAAAATCCAGTCCCAGAGCCTCTGTGCGTAAAAGATAATGTGTTAGCATAACTGGTGAGTATCTGGGCTTAAAGAAGCCTTGCTTACATGCAGATTTTCACTGTGCAGATAGGCACTTGTATATACATCAGTAGCAACTCAAGCCTTACCGCCTCTTCAAATCAGCTTTTGATTAGCCACGAGCAATGCTCTGGAGCTGGTGTCCACAAGCTCCATCCTGCTGAGCCAGTCTCCCCCTCACTCAGGGATACGGCCCAAAGGAAACAAAATTGAATTTGCTGAGCATGCCCTACTTTGTCATCACGGAGGTCCTCCAAATCACTGCATTTGGCATGACTTTGGAAGAAAGCTATAAAACACAGAACAGTTTCAACCCACCACTCCCCCGCCCCCAACCTGTGATGTGGTTTGCTGACATGAATTGGAAAAGTTAAACATTTCTCCAGCCCCTTTTAAACCTCTTTGCCTTGTTAAAAGGTAAGCACTGATACCACTATTAGGAAATCAAGGATCCTAATGTGCTGCTTCTTTAGAGGAAGGGAGGTAAGAGACACTGGCTTTAGGATAAGATCTATAGTCTTTTGGAGTCTGTCAAGGCCAGGCATCCCAGGCATTCAAATCATTACACAGTGATAACGCGTCCTCTGGGAACTAGCTTCAACTTTTGACGACCCACACAAGTTTTACGTTTCTCCACCCATCCGCAGCCAGAGGAGCAGACTGCCTTAATTTACTGCTGTTTAAAAACAGACACTGGCCCTCAATTTATCTCCATCAAGAGAAAAAATACCAAGCTCCTCAAATTAAAAGCCCTGCAGGATTTTGCCTGTGCAAATGTGAGATGGAGATCTGACAATAAAAAAGACATTTCATTTGTCTTATTAGTGGCTGACTACTGTGGAAGGTGTTCAATCAATTAAACTGATCTTGGACTCCTGAATTATTGATAGAGAGAGCTGGATTACACTCTCAAATGCTTTTAGCTTAATTGCCCAACCCATCATTGCTTCATTTTCCTTTTCTTATGTATACAAACTTTTTTTGTTGTTTTGTTTTTTAACGATAGCTGCTTGCCAGCTTCTGACCCCGTTACTGTGTGCTGTTGCCAGCGCTGCCGATGCGGATCCAGCGCTGAAGCCTCGGTCAGGCAGCATTTGCAAGGTGCAGCAGGCAGGCAACATCAAGGTGGTGCCAGCATCCCCTAGAGACCAAGTGGAACTTGGGGAGGGGAGAACAGTGGCTTCCTGCTATGAGAAACATACGCAGGGGTGCCCCTCTTCCACCTTCCGTCCACTCTGTACGTGCTATAGCTCTCAGTCCCCTCCCATGCCTTTCTCTTCATACATCTGCTCCTCTTTGTTTTCTGCCCACTTTCCTTCCCTCCCCTCGCATGCAGAAATGCAATACAGCACAGATCTGGAGCTTGTCTTGGCCAGTGTACCATCTCCAGCACTATTCAGGTGCCCAAATGGCCCTTCTTATCCCATCCTGACAAACACAGTTCCCCCCAAACATTCTTAACTTTACCTTCTCATTACCTCAATAACTCCCAGCCTCTTCTTGTGTCCCTCTCGTCATCATTTCTCAGCTCTTACACCCTCTCCCCCATTTCCCAGGCTGGACTCACCCTCTCCTTCCTCCACTTGTAGCCCAGAGTGGGCAGCTCTGTGTAAAAATCATGAGGATTTGGGAACACAAGCAAAATAGGTAAACACGGCCAACAGAGATAACAAGTATCATTGCGTGCAGGGCTTTGGGTAATCCAGCGTGCACTCATTTTAACTCTTGCTGATGTACCGGGACATTAGCAGAGACAAATTCACTGTATTTGAGCGTGCTCTGTGTTTTATAGACTAAGCACATCTTAAATGCCTTTAAAGGCAGTTCCCTGTGACTCTTTTGCAAGCTAACCTAAAGCAGGGAGAGAAGCGCAAATGGATTTATAAGGACATGGGAGCTATTTCACACTGAGAAAGGAAAAAGGGAAAGGAGGGAGGGGGGAGAAGAGCAAAATGAGATGCGAAAGGGTATGAAAAAGAGATGAAATGAGCAGAGTGGAGAGGTGAAAAAGAAAAAGGAGGATATGAAGAAAGATAAAGGAGAGAGAAAAAAAGAAAGTGAGAAGGACTTGCCCATGGAAAATGGTAGATAGGCAACGTCAGTGCTCAGAAGAACAAGAACTCCTGGTTCCAGATGCGAAACAGAGTATTTTTGTGAT